>NC_143425.1:13379285-13707500 GCF_059467195.1 Physcomitrium patens | reverse complement strand
TGAAATCTCATTTAGAATATAATAAAATATATATTTTTTTCTCGTGTCCTAATGAATGTTTTACTAAATAATCCAAATTTCTATATGTGTTTGCTGGTCGACAAATTTATTTCTAGTGCTAATATATTAATTGTTTCTTCTTAGATATACACTTCTATTAGCAAGTTATTATAAAATGTATTATTTGGTTACAAGACCTTATATCAATTTATATTATTTATAAGTTTATTCATAGTTGATTTTTTATGTATTTGTTTTATTTATTTATTAAATTATTTTTAATCAAGAGATTTATATGTAAGGATGTGTGTTTTTTTTCCTCCTTTTAAATTAATTTATTTTTCACAAATTTGTTTTAGAAATATCAAGATTTACAAAATGGTACACAATAATAAAAATAAAATAAAATTAGAGTTAGGCTCTTGTTGTAGAGGCCTTGGGGCCAGTCCATGCTTTCACACCAATGAGAATGAGCGGAGTAAATTTTACCCATTTTCAACACCTCGAGTCTTAGTTTGAAGAAACCATGAGAGTGAAGATTGACAAAGGGGCAGAAGTGAGCGCATTCATCAGTCATACTCATTCATCCCTGATAACGAATGACAAACATCCATCGTCTGGATTGGCCACTTCTTCGCCATGTTTGTCCTACCCTCGCTCGCTCGTTTTCGCTCGGTCTCGCAGTCTAGGTGGTTTTTCGCTGTGCAGGAGATCGATCCACACCCTTCGCCATTGCCATGGCGTCACTCCCGCCTGCCCTCAAGAAGGACGACGATATAGACGACGATTGTGAGTTTTCTCTTGCCTGGAAAATGAGCTAGATCCGACCGAAAACGAGCAAGATCTGGCAGGGAAGGGGGGGGGGGGGGGGGGGGGGAGGGATTAGTGAGAGGCTGATGTTTGGTTTCTTGTGTGAAATTGTTTGCAGCCGAATACTCGCCGTTCTATGGCATCGAGAAGAGTGCCGTGCTGCAGGAAGCTCGCTGCTTCAATGATCGAGAGCTGGATGCGCGCCGGTGTGCGCAGGTAAGGGTGTCTTGGTTTTTTTCTTTTGCTTGCCCTTGTTTCTTCCGGGCGTCTGTGGAGGGAGCTCATCGAATGCGAGTTTGATCAAGGTTGGCGCAAAGGTGCAGAGCTCATCTGATTGTGTGTTGATATGGCGATGCGATGTCACACGCTAATGAGTTTGTGTTTGCACATGCGCTGTTGAAATCCCGATCAGGTTATTACGAAGCTGCTCTACCTCATCAACCAGGGTGAAACCTTCACCAAGGTTCGAACAAAACGATGCTATCAATTTTAGGTTGCCAGTCTTCTTGTGGTTGCATCTAATCAAACACAGTGACACGCTAGTGTAAATACGAGATAGTGTAGCTCAGTTAGGGTTGCATGTTTGAGTAATTTCCATATGGCAATGAATGTTTGCTTGTAGGGTTCAAGTCTAGAACATTACAGTGATGCCATTTGCGACAAGATTTAGTATATCTCTAGGATGTCATTATTGACGGAGGAGTTATTGTAAGCAGAATGAGGCGACAGATGTGTTCTTTGCAACTACCAAACTATTCCAGTCGAAGGACATTGGCTTACGACGAATGGTCTACCTCATGATCAAAGAGATATCTCCGTCAAGTGATGAGGTTGGCTTGACTTTTCCCCCTCTCCTATTCAAAGACTTACAAATGTTATGCAACCTGTCCGGAGAATTTTGCGAATGTTTTCTAATCAAACACACGTTCCGAAAATAGCGGATTTTCCTTTGAAGTTTGGGACTCTCTGTTTATTCCTTTTTGTGATTTCTTAATGTATACTTTAGTAAGATCTTGTTTGCGTTATACTCAATGCATAGCGTTCATTATGGAACGCTGAATAAATTAGACAGAAAATAAACCAAACTTTAGGTGTTATCTTCTTAGTTGTTACATTTTGATGTCAACAAATTATTATTAAGCATCTGTAGAAGTTTGATTATAAGCCCGTATTAGCTTAGATTGTGTGCAATGACACACAGCACAAGTTGAAAAAAATTCATTGACTGTAGTCTTCAGGTTTGAATTTCCAACAATGACTTGCACTTGCACTTTGATGTTGCAGCACAGTAGTTTGAACTTTTATTTTTGAATAATTCTGCAATATTATTGATCCTGGTGCAATACTTCCGGTCTCTTAAGGTTTTATATGGTAGAGGAGTACAGTGAAATCGTTTTAGTTGTGGTTAGGTACGGCATTGACTTATACAAGTCTGTGGCAGGTAATCATTGTAACAAGTTCTTTAATGAAGGACATGAACAGCAAGACAGACCTCTATCGCGCGAATGCCATAAGGGTGCTGTGCAGAATCACGGACGGTGGGCTGTTGGGCCAAATTGAGCGGTATCTGAAGCAAGCTGTCGTGGACAAGAATCCTGTTGTTTCCAGCGCGGCACTTGTCAGCGGTATCCATCTTCTACAGGTACTATTCTGAAGAGGGATTATTATTACTTTCAAGAACTTTCAAGATCCTTAGGCCTGTATTGCAAGATTATATTTGTATTCTGATATTTTTGTTCCCTGTAGAGCTTGCTTGGGCATTGTGTCTCAAGCAACAGCTTCCTTGTAAACCTCTCTTCTATGTGTGTTCGCACTGAAATTAAATGGTTCTACTTCATATTTTTGCAGGTCAGTGAAACGTGTACTTTTTACTTGGTTCGAGTAATGTGGGTGATAATCTTGCTATAATTTTTATTCGTTCATTTGGATGTGCAATTCTGTAGAGCAATCCTGAAATTGTGAAGCGCTGGAGCAACGAAGTCCAAGAGGCTGTCCAGTCTAAGGCACCACTGGTTCAGTTCCATGGTTTGGCATTGCTTCATCAGGTCAGGGCTCCTTCAAGCACTCCATTCTTTGTCCTCTAGCTGGACCATTCTTTAAGGATCGGTCTTGTAAACGACATCTGTGTACCATCGGTGATAAGTTCGTCAGGAATGGTTCTGAAATGTTAAGTTTGACACTGCACGGGGTGTGAGAGCTCACGTACAGCACCCCGTTATTTGTTCATTTTCACAGTAGTCTGTTCAGTTCTAGGTGGCCTCCTTCATGGGTCTCCTTCTATACGATAATAATATTGCGAAGCGCTGCACTTGTAGAAGAGCCACTCACATTGTGATGCGCTCATGATGCTTTGTTTTATTTGCAGATCCGTCAAAATGATCGGTTGGCTCTGAGCAAGTTGGTAAGTGGCCTTAGTAGGGGTACCGTACGGTCGCCCTTGGCTCAATGCCTGCTTATCCGCTACACATGCCAGGTAAACTGATCTTATTTACATGAGGTGCTTTGGGAGAATGATTCTCTTGAATTAACTGGATTAAATGGAGTTGCCGAGTCACACCCACCTCTGAAATGCAACCTTCATTTAATTACTCCTAGTGCACATCTTCAAGTCGTCTTTGGGCAGTACACAAGCAAAGTACTGTTTTTCTGACTATAATGATCTAATTGTGTACAATACCAGGTAATATCAGAATTAGGTCCAAATTCACAGACTGGAGACAGGCCATTCTTTGATTTCCTAGAGAGCTGTCTGAGGCACAAGGCGGATATGGTCATCTTTGAGGCTGCTCGTGCAATCACCGAAATGAGTGGGGTTACGTCCAGAGAGCTCACCCCTGCTATTACTGTATTGCAATTGTTCTTGAGCTCATCCAAGCCAGTTCTGCGTTTTGCGGCTGTGCGAACACTCAACAAGGTGAGGCAAAGTTTCTTCTTTTATTTTTTGTTTTTTATTTGTTTTGTGTCGTTTTCAATAGAGTGTATTCGTGCTGCCTAAGGTCATTTGTGAGATCGCCCCTCACTTGTTGGCTCTAGAGATTCAAGTGTTCTATGCTTGTCATTTTGAAGTTTTACACTATTCTTTGTGGGTTCTTTTGACTCTATTACGGGCGAGGAGCATTGAAGTCACTGTTCTCCACATCTCATATCTGTCAGAACTATTTATTCCATTTCTTCCACTAAGCTTGAGGTTTCCTGGGGTTGTCTTTCCAGGTTGCACAGACCCAGCCATTGGCAGTTGCCAACTGCAACATTGACATGGAAAGTCTCATATCTGACCAAAACCGCAGCATTGCTACTCTTGCCATTACTACCCTTTTGAAGACTGGCAATGAGTCAGGCGTTGACCGTCTCATGAAGCAGATAACGAACTTCATGTCGGACATTGCGGATGAGTACAAGATTGTGGTGGTGGAAGCCATCCGCTCCTTGTGCCTCAAGTTTCCTCAGAAATACCGTTCATTGTAAGTGTCAAATCATAGAACCGTTCCAGTGTACATCGTTTCTTAGCAAATTTCCTGGTGGATGCTTTTGTCGTATTTTTTGCCTCGAGATGTTTGTTTTGGTTAGTAATAATAATTTAAGTGTCTCTGAGAAATTTTCTAAGAATTGATGTATGCTTATTTACAGTTGCTCTTTTCTTATTAATTCTCAAGCACTCATCGCTTAGTGTCTAGTATCATTGAGATCTGTTGCTATTCTGAACTTTTTCGAATGACATAATCTACTTTGAGGCACTTCTAATCCTATCGACATGTATGAGACAGGTGTGATATGTATTATTGATTCTTGTGCGGTATGTGCCTGATGACGCTGTTGCTGTTTTTGCAGAATGAATTTCCTGAGCAACATTTTAAGGGAGGAAGGAGGTTTCGAATACAAGAAAGCAATCGTTGACTCTATCCTTATCCTCATTCGTGAGATTCCTGATGCCAAGGAAAGCGGGCTGTCTCACCTTTGCGAATTTATTGAAGATTGCGAATTTACCTACCTGTCCACCCAGGTTAGTAACGACTGCATATTGTGTTATGCCGTTGTTCAATCCGATAAGACATCTTGTATAACGAGAGTCATGAGAGCACTTTGTTTTTTCTTTTTAAATTGGATGAAGTGCCCTGGAATATTTCTCAACCATTAGTGTGAGCATTTCATTTTGTTCTGTGCAGATCCTGCATCTTCTAGGAAACGAGGGGCCCAAAACTTCAGACCCGAGCAAATATATCCGCTATGTTTACAACCGTGTGATTTTGGAGAATGCAACAGTGCGTGCCAGTGCTGTCAGTGCTTTAGCCAAATTTGGAGCCGTAGTTGAGGGTTTGAGGCCACGGATTCTTATACTGCTTCGAAGGTGTTTGTACGATAATGATGATGAGGTACTTAATTAACCTTGTGGAATTTTTGTCGAGTGCATGGGTGTTGGTATCTGGAGAATGAGAATGGTCTCTCTGCCTTCAAGGGTTTCTATGTTTTATTATCTGCTTGGTGGTCAGTGAGACTTTGATGCATTTTCTTAATGGTATTCAAATTTCTTGTTCGTAGAATGGTTTTAAGGTTATGAAGTTAATGAAATTAAGGATCGAACTATCCCATGGTTTACCCATTGCAAGTCCATCATAAATATAGATGATGATTAGTGTGCTCAGGAATACGATGGCTATTCTCGCAGGTGCGTGATAGAGCCACTCTCTATTTAAGTCTTCTCTCAGATGAACCAGACGCTGCTCAAGATGACGCTAAAGCTTTCTTGTTTCAAGATTTGGACGTGCCCTTGGAGAATTTGGAAAAGAGTTTAGAGCTTTATGTAAGTTCTACTACTATTCATTAGCGTCGAAGTTCAACGTGGATCTTTTTGCGCACTACTCGTTTATTTGATCATAATTCAATGTTCTCGCAGACACTCCGCAGTATGTTTTTAAAAACTTTGCATTGTAACGATGTATAACCACAACTAAAATCATCGGTGCTGTGAATTTCTTCTGCATTATAAAGAACTTTTTACACCCTGTCTGCTAATTTTGCAATTGGTTTTGCAGGAACCAAGTGAAAGGCCATTTGACTTGGCAGCAGTTCCTAAAGACACAAAGCCTCGTCATCAAACGGAGAAGAAGGCTCCTACAAGTAAAGAAAAGAAGGCTGCTAAGGATGCAAGTAAGAAGTCAGCCGAAGGTGGGGCATCAAATACGTTTGAGGCTTACGAGAAACTACTCAATTCAATCCCTATGTTTGCAGGTTTTGGAAAACTCTTTAAGGTAATACTCGAGCTCATGTTTTCGCTGTCTACTATGATTAGGCGGTTTCATTTATGTTGCTAACTTATATGTTCACAGTCTACAGAAATTTTATTTATGTTTGCAGAGACAACACGTGGATTCTTGTACATGTCGATTTCTTATTATGTCGTTTATGGATCTAAACTGATCCTAATTTTTGTATTGTACGTAGTCATCTGCTCCTGTGGCGCTAACAGAAGAAGAAACAGAGTATGCTGTGAATGTTGTCAAGCATGTGTATCCTGGTCACGTTGTCTTACAGTTCAACTGCACCAACACGATTGCAGAGCATCTTCTTGAGAATGTAAGCTACTGTTCGGCTATTTTCCTTGCCTTTGGAGTTAAATTTCATATCTTTGGTGTTAGATGTTCCCAGTTGAAGATCTAAGTAGGAATATCAACCTCGTCTCCTGAATGTTTTGTGATACTCCTAATCTGTCATCCGGACGCTCCTTGCTGTCTTGAGGATTCCAGCTAGATGCAATGATGCTATTATGTTTATTTAACAAGGACCTTTCGGCTAGTCAATTATGTTTTTTCGTTGCCATTCATTGTCTTTTGTTGTCTATTTCAGCCCTAAGAGTACCACACACACATTATACATTTCAAGGACGTATGTAGTACTGGACTTGAAATGTGAAGGCCCTCTAGTAGTTGCCGTGTAGAAATATGAATCTTGTGAAATGAGGCTTGTACTAAATTTGACATAAATTATATTCTTCTTGACATGCAGGTGAATGTGGCCATGGATCTCATCGAGGGAGAAGATTTTAATCAGGTGGCAACGAATCCTCTGGCATCAATGCCCTGTGGAGTAACTGGCCAGGCTTTTGTCGCTTTTGAGAAACCAGAGGGAGCTTGTTCGCTGGGAAAATTCTCCAGTACACTGAGGTTCTATGTCAAAGAGGTGTGCACTTTTCACATTTGAAGTTGTTTTATCTTTAATTGCTTAGTTTATGGTTGTTGATTTCCTTTCAGAACCAGGTCTTGCTTGAATCTACAACATAGTCTTATGTTTCGATTTTCTGTAAATATCTCAGGTGGATCCCAGCACAGGTGATGCTGACGAAGATGGATACGAAGATGAATATCAACTTGAAGATTTGGAGGTGGGCTTATTTTTGGATAGCTGGTGTCGGATTTTTCGTCATTTACGTGCATGGAACTTGATTTCTTGATTATAGATTTGAGTGGAAGAATCGCACGGTGATGATTACTTTCAACTTTCCGAATTTTATTGAAGTGATTTTTCTGACAATTATAACTGGCCAATTGATTCTAGTACAATAGCTTACATTGTTCATTCCATTTTCATGTACAAGATTACTGCAGCAGATTACATTCTGAAGGCAGGAGTGTCCAACTTCAGAAATGCCTGGGAGTCTTTGGACTCAGAGTCGGAACGTGTTGATGAGTACAGTCTTGGAACGAGGGAGAGTCTGCAAGATGCTGTACAAGCCGTAACAACAATTCTGGGGATGCAAGTTTGTGAGGTAAAATTTTCAACCAACCTTCAAACTGGTGGAGGTCCTTTTGCTCATTTTATGGACAGGGATGTTGTCATAGTTGCACTTACACTGGAAATGTAATTGGTTGCAGGCAACAGATGTTGTTCCAAGCAATGCAAGGTCCCACACTTGCTTGTTGGCTGGCAGATTTTTGGGTGACACACAAGTCTTGGTCCGCCTATCAGTTGGCATCGACTCTCAAAAGCAAGTTGCGATGAAACTTGCAGTCCGGTCTGAAGATCCATCAGTCAGTGACATCATTCACGAGATAATCAATTCTTAACAAGATCATGTCCTTCCTGGTGACATCATTTGAAGCCTACGACCAATGAAAGGGACCCTAAGCCCTTTCATCCCGCTGCACCACCCCTGTCCACAGACAGTATATATAGCAGCTTACCATGTATTGATGATTCTTCTAAATGAAGATCAAATCATCGCGTAGAGATCGTCACATAGAAGAGCTAGTTTGAGAAGAGCTAGTTTGAGAAGAGCAACTTGGTTTCTTTCAGTACAATCCTTTGTACCAAGGTCTTAACACCTCTCATGAGCTCTACATTAGCGCCGAGCATTTTTGCAACAGAGCTTCATTCTGATGAGGACGATGCCTTTGTACTATTTCTTCTTAATAGTAATTTCATTCGTTAAGTTTGTCCTGACTGGTCACAATTCATGACATGGTATTCCTGCATTTTCGGCTGCTTATGGCCTTATATCTAAACGCCCCATCTCTGTTTATCGGAAGAAGTGGGATCAATCGCCGAAACTTCATACAAATTTTGATATCATAAGTCTACTTTAAATTTCTCCTTGTGGCGATCGTGGACAGTATCAGGTAATGACTGCTGTCCAACATACCTATCTGGAAATAAGAATCCATGTTCTCACCTGAATAGTTTGCAAGTTGGTCAAGTTTGCAGAGTGTTTGATATTTGTGAGAGTTAAGAGGCAACATATACTACTATCTAATGAATTCCAAGGTGGAGCGGAGTCCGCACAATTGAATAAGCAAGCAGGGAGCGGACTTTCTCGGATTTATTCCCCGCAGGCTTTGATGGTACCTCTTTGTCTCCTACCAACAGTGTTCGCTTTAAGCGTTGCCGCTGCTTTTGTTTATAGGATTTCTCATAGCTGAGGTGCTAAGTTGGCTTGAATGTTTGGACCATAATTAGAAAAAATTATGTGCACGTCCGCCCAGCAATTAGTTCCAAATTGGCTGCTTTTTCCATCTTGTCCTTTTTATTTGGTATCCATTAATTGCAATTTATCTGCCTGCATACTTACAATGCTGTCATCAGTGGTGATTCTACGAAGTCTAATTTAGCAGGAAAACATCTTACAAAGGTGAAATGAATAAAAGCGTGTTAATCCACCTTGGCTCAGAGGACATTGTCGAGTTTTTATTTTATTTTATTTTACTCATGCTTTAATGCTTAATTTCAACATGCATCAAATTGCATCGTGGTTTTAAAATGAGATCAATACATTTTTTTTAATATAATTTCTCAGATATGAGGCTCAAATATTACCTCATATCCACAAGCACCATTGTTAAAGGAACCCACTTGTCATTCATGTGTGTAGAAATACCACAAAGTACATGGAAAATCCACAAGGGTTCTCTTCATAAATATACCTTTTTGTTGTTGATGGGCATTCAATAATTCATATCAATGTCAACTCTTTGTCAAAATCATGGTATTTCTAAGTATGCAATCATTAATAAAAAGCTACTATTGCCACACCAAAGTGTATTGTTAGGCTCATTGGTCACATCTCACAACAAAGTTCTTTAAAAATCTATTGCACTATTCAACTTATTGACCCTTTTTGCACCTGCAATGTAGCCTTTTCTTTAGTGACCCCTTTCTTATTTATTTGTGATGTTAAGCGCATTATTTTCATCTCTATTTAGGATTAAATAGAACACATCTACATGTTGTTTTAGTTTAGAAAATAGGGGGAAAAAATCAAATATTGTCAAATATAGTCAAATATAGACAAATATTGTGCTAAAATTTTCAACCTTCTACACCACTTAGCAAACTATATCTTGTATTTTAAACTAAAACTAAGATTTGAAAATTACATGGATTATTCATATGTTTGCCATAAAAATTTATTATTTATTTATTTCTCAAAATAATAGACTTCAATAATATATTCATATATTACGAATATTTTTTAAATTTAATTTTTTGAATAATGTTTCTGTTATTCTATGGCTTTAAAACCTGAGTACTATAGTTCAAAACGCATTCTTGTATTTTTAATAAATCAAAACTTTTCATATCCAAAAATCTAATAAGACAAATAAATAATTAATTAAATTTCAAAAATATTTTTACTCTTAACTTTAAATATATATAATTAATACTTTATATAATCACTGTTTTGAATTATTCCTAACTTTATATAAAAAACTTAAAACATTATGTACATAACTAAATTTCTGTTTTTGATATCTGTTATTTAATGGTCTTTATTCTTTTAAAATTATCTTACATAAAGATAATTACTAATTTTTTCATAACACCATAATAGGATGGATTGAAGATGAAATTTTTAACCCTCAAATGTTAGCTTTGACAATATTGTAATTTTATTTTATTTTAATCTTGACACATAGTTGCTACATCAATCTAAATACCAGGTTTTACATTTTATTTTAATGTATTTATTTATTTAGAAAATAAATAACACGAGACAAGAAGGAAGGAAGTATATATACATGTATTATTATTAATATTATTATTTCTCACTTACATAACCTAAATTTCATCAAGTATTTTAAAAGGCACATTATACATATACAAACATACATACATAAAAGTAGAGTTGAGTTTCAACTCTTTTTGAAGAAAAACCAAATAGAAAATGTATGGAAAGGAATGTGAAACAAAATGTCCAACTGATACAATATTAAAACTAGAGAGTTCCATTATTGTTTTAAATGTATGCTAGAAAGATTGCTTGATCTTTTGATTATATTTCGGAAATTTTGTATTAAAATTTCTGAAAGCAAAACCAAAGGAATTACATTTAAATTAATTCTAATCAAAATTAGTTTTGCTAAAACTCTTATGCAAAATGGTATAAAATCGCAATAGAGAAAAAAATAAAAGATGGGATGTACTATAACACAGTTTTCAACATTAAACTACAAAATATGCTTTGTGTTTTACTCAGAAGTGTGTTTCATGTTAATTTAAAATAAAAGAAACATAATAAATAAGTGAATATATAGAGTGCATCTATGATGTTAAATATTCAATATTATCCTCACAAACTCAAATTATACATACTATATATATAGAGAGAAAAAAATTGTTTGTTTGTTTATTTATTTATTTATTTATTTATTTATTTATTTCTAACTACATTCAATGAATATGGCCTCATGACAAATAGCTTGACCCAAGTCTCATTGGCTACTCCACCCTCAATGATCCCAAGACCATGCTCTTTTATGTGTGTGTGTGTGTGTTGTTTAAGTGTTCTTTAGGCTTAAGAGAGGTTCCAAATTATTCAATTCCAATTCTTTTCATGGTCAAAATTCACCTCATGAAAATTAATTCATTTCGGTAGCTAATCCACATGGCCACAAGCAGTGAATAACATCTGAAACATTTGCATTTTCAGAAAGTCAAAACATCTAAATATAGAAAAAATGATGAACGAAATAATTGTCCAAGTGCAGTTGGCCATTTTTCTTCTTTAGATATCTTTATGTTCATTATTTATTATCCTTTTCTCTCTTTTTGGAATTTAATAGGTGTTTTTTTTTTATTGGCATTTATATACTTTTGTTATCTTCTTGTTGAAATAGTAGACAAATGGAATCCACCTTTAGGTCAGCTTCATTTTCTTTCTTTTTTCAATTGTTTTTTTATTTTTTTATTAATTCCATTTAAATACTTTTGTAACTCCTTATATAATTTGTTCCTTTTGAGATCAATACTCTTCAGTCTGGTCAACAAATTAAATACAGACCCATCCTGACAGGTATTATTATTATTATTATTATTCTAATTATTATTATTGTTGTTGTTGTTGTTGTAGTAGTACTTGTTTGTTATTTTTTCAACCTGCAGTGGGTGTTGGGTCTCAACCTTCAGTGTCTGCATCTGTTTTAGACTCTATTCTAGAACATCCCATTCTAAAACCAAAGGGGCAGCATGCTGGTGCCCTAATTTCATCCATTATTTCAGTGGATGTGTACGCAAAGGATGAATGAAATTTCGGCAAATGTGTGTTGTGTAGCAGGAACCCCAACTAACTTTAAATGTCATGGTGCTCCATTTGTTTCTTTACTTCTTCATTTATTTATTAATATATTAATATATTCATACATGCTTACATCAGTTTTGAGAGAGAAAAAAAAGAAGTAAAGAGGCTAAAGAGAGGTTGGGGCCTTTGCTTTGGATGGGTGTATATGGATGGATGAAGTATCAAAAGGAACTGTCTCAGTTAGTGCAAAGCAAATAAAAACCCATTCATCACCAAACCAGTCCACGTCTCATTTATCTATCTTCCACCCTTCACTTCAAAATTTATATCCCATTTTTTTAAAAAATGTATTTATTTATTTATTTATTCATGTATTATAATAGAAAGAATAGAAACCCAGGAGGAGCAATGGCTCCATCGTTTTCACACCATAACTCCCAGTTTGATTGCAACATTCCACCAGAAGTCAAATATTACTAGAAGAAGCTCCATATGGCACCATTTAATAAACACACAAATATGTATGCTTGCATATTTATTAGCTTGTGTTCAGTTCTCTTGAATGAAATTCAAGATGATGAACTAGTGCTTGATTAAGTGCATTTCTCTCTTCAAACTTATCTTCAAAAAAGTTGATCTCTGTCTCTGATTTTTAAGTATATATATATATATATATATATATATATATGATATTTAGTTATTTATTTTTATAATGCAATGAGTATGAGGCTTTTGTATGGTGTGAGAGGGGGGGGGGCAGGTGGGTGAAGAAAAATTATGGTAACTGTGACTCTACCCAATGGTCTATTATTATTATTTTTGTTATTATTCCACTTTTCAAGGTCCCCAAGACTTATTAAAAAAACAAACCAACTCCCCAACTGCCACACAAAAAAAAAGAGCCCCCCTTTGCCTTTCCCATCATTCATTCATTGAGCTCCACCAAAGGGTTGGTACATGCACTAACACAATAACCCAAAAAGAAATATCAAAAGAAACAGACAATGAAAATTTTAAAATATTATAAAAACAGACAAAAATAAATAAATAAACAAACAATACACACATGATGAAACCAATACCCCCTGTTGCATGTGGTTGAATGAACAGTAAATGAATAGATGGCAAAAGAGAGAATGAACAATGAAGAAGTGAGTCCTTTTTGCTGTCATGGCTGAGGTGGGGGCAGTTTGAAAGCATAGAAGGGGACATGTTATGAATGAATGATTTTGTATGATCAATTTTAACAATTTATGTACAATTTGAGCAACCACCCAAAGCCCCCAAAAAGCCCCACTTCTATCAACCAAACACACACTCATTCACTCACCCTCCCACCTCTGCACGTTCCTATGAAGCTTCCTCAAAGTCAACTCTAAAACCCTAAGTCAACCCTCATTCAATTTCAATGTGAGAAAAAGACTATTGCTTGTTACTTTCGAAGTGCCTCCCTTTTTTTCTCACTTTCTGTTGCACAAATTCAGCAGGATTTGAAAAATGATGGAGACTAGTATTATTTATTTATTTATTTATTTATTTATTTATTTATACTAATTCTTTCCAAGGCCCCCAAAACATCTGTTTTTCTCCTTTCATTGTATTTACTTTTTTGTTTTTTGGGATAGTTTTGAGTGCAATTAATTTGCGGTCTGCTTCAAGGGACTGCTTGTTTTGTTTGTACAAAAAGATGAGTTTTTTTTTGTTTTCATGTGAAAGCGTTTGACATTCACTGCAAAAGAGAATACGAATTGAAGGGAGAAAGGGGACCACTTCAGCCGTTCTATGCTCAAAGAGAGCCTTTGAAGATTAAAGTCCAAGTAATGGGGAAACTTTCCCAAAGCTCATCTTGAGTTTTTAAGGGATTTGTGGGACTGTGTTGTTACACTCTATATCATTGCCAAAGGGCAAGAAAAACTAACACCAAAAGCTGGTGAAAACATTTAATTCTCATTTTCATCCATTAGCCCTTTCCCCTATTTCAAGAGCCACCTTGTGTCAGATGCCCACATATCCAAATAAATCACATGTGGGGGTGGCTTGACCCCAATCACCCATTATTCTATTCACACCTACTTGAAAACATGACTTTGGGGCTACTTTCAATTAGTTTGCCATTCTCCTTGAAGCTTACTCATTCAAAAGCCTCAAACACCAACCACTACTAAACACAACAAATTAGGGTTTCTTTTTTTTATTATTATTGAGTAACCTCACTTTCTTAATCATCAATTAGCGCAGTTTGTGCAACATGGGAAGCAATCGGGGATTGGGTCCCGAAGTTGGGAACAATACAAAACAAAAAAGCACAACAAAAGGCTGAGGGTTGGTGAGTAGAGAGAGTGGGGCAATAAGAAACCCTATCTCCATGAGGTTTTTCTCACGGCTTGACAGCACATCACATGGCTAACCCTAATTTGTTGTCCTTATTGAAGAGGAGGAGAAAAAGTAACATCCAAAGCTCTCAGTAGAGCATAATGAAGCTACAAGCAATTCCTTTGGTGTATTGACTTTGGGCAATTGTAGATGGCCACTTCACAACTGATGTTAGAAATTATATGTTCATTGATTATGTGGATCCAGCTGTGGAGTTGCCTTGCAATGAGACTCTCTATTTCATCCTTGTTATAAACATACTCACACACATGTATGTGTAGTTCAACAGAATTTAAATTTAGTATATTTTTTAAAAATGCCTCATATCAGCTCCATTTGAATTTCCAACTAGTGGAAACCTTGCCATTGGCCATGAAAAATATTTATTGAAATTACAATTGGAAAATTTTGAGCCTAGTTATCTCACAATGCTACTCTTGGCAATTTGTAGCATCAACATGCAGATATTGATCTTTGATTGTTCAAAAGTTAAGTTATTGCATCATCTTTGCTTCACTTCATTTATGATGAAAACAATGAGAGATGCAACCAACCAAAGAAGGTTTTTGTCTCCTCTTGTTTATCCCATTAATTTATCCCCAAGAGCTGTTTTATATGTAAAAATATGCATATATATATATATATATATATACATATAAACATGTAATCTAAAACTATAAATAACTATGATTCCTTTTATTAAAAAATTGGTCAAAGTGAAAACTTGATTGTTTTCCTCCTTCAATCTTGGCATTGCATTTTATCTTGTCTAATAAACTAAATGCAGAGAATGTGACAAGTTTTGAAAGAGGATAAAATTCAAAAATGGTTACACTTCCAATGAAGTAATGAACTATAAAGGCCATTCAACATAAGGTGACATGATCAAATCAGGGCAAGGCCAATGCCATTGATCACAATATCTTTGGGCCAGGACACACCCTATTAAGAAGAAGTGAAACGGAGTTGAAGAAATGTGCTATCAAACTTTAATCCCCCCCCCCTCCCCCCCCCATCTCGCTGTATTTACATAGTGTTAGAGCATTCTATGGGGGTGTGTAATAAGAGCAAACTGTAAGGAAAAGATCCCATCCTGCCAAGTTAAGAGACCCCACCAGTGGTGTAGGAGGGGCTTACATCAATTTAACACAAGGCAGAGGGAGGAGGAGGAATAGGAATTTGAATGCTGGGTTTACAGTAAATGCTAGTGAGGTAGGAGTCAAGGTCTAGAGTTTGAACAACATGAGAGATGGGTGTAAATGCAAGTTGCAGCTAATCCAACAAACCCAGTGCCCCCTTCTCATCTTCTCATGTCAAATCTAAATTTATGTGAAAACCATTCTTTTAATAAATACATATTTATTTGTTATTTATTGGGGTTTTTTTTGTAATGATCCTGGCAGCTGTTGAAAGTCCAATCCCATGAATTCTACACAGAGTTTGACCCATTCCCATGGTAACCAGCTCTTGTTTTTCTGATTGCCTCCTGTTAGTTTTCCTGGTAGCACACCATGAATGCTATCCCAGCATTAAATTGCTAAGGAACTGTACACGCCTTCATCATCCACAGAATCCATTTTCTACATTCATCCTACTCTTCAGTGGTAGTCTTCCACCAATACTTCTTCTTCTTCTCTGATTGGTTTGAATATGTTTAAGAAGTGGCTCCCTGAAGCAAAGGGCAGAGTGATTTGGGAGGAGATGGTTAGCTTATATATGGCACATACTTGACACACATTAAGCTTTTGAAAGTGAGAAATAACAAAAGAGAATCTTAAAAAGGAAGGGGAGGGGGGAACTAGGGTTCATGATTGGCCCATCTATAGGGGCCTTATTTATGTGGCTAACCTTGCATGAACTGACGGAGAAAGTCCTTTATTCTTTTACCTTTGTTTGTTTTTTTTCTTTTTATATGTGAATACATATATTTATATTTGGCGGTAAATGATTGGGTTTCCTTTAACATGCAGCATCCATGTAGACACGTGGAAAATAGGTCTTGGGAATACAAATAATCTCCAAACCATTTATTAATTTAAAATTTAAAATTTTGGAAGTATCAGGGAAATTTGCTTCATTTGCTGGATGAGGTGGCAATCATGGTGGCCAGCTGCATTCCGAATCCGGGCAGTTATCAAAATTCGGGCACGGAACCGACAATAAAGCGTTGTGGGAAAACTTGAAAAAATAGGGGGAGGCCGGATTCCTGCTCGTAAGTATTATTATGAGGAAGGGTAACACAATACTGGCATTTAACTTACTCGGATGGGTTAAACTATTAAGTCTTGTACAGGTTGGTTCTGAACCTGGTAACGGTGGTGGCAACGGTATAATGTAAGGCCTCGTGCCCCCCCCCCCCCCGGCCTTTGTGCTCCCACCTTTTCCCATTCTCAAAAAAGTAGAAAAGTAGGAGAAAAAAAAAACAAACAAACAAACAAATCGGTACCAAAAGCAAGATTAGAAATTCAACTTTTCGTAAACTTTTATGTAAATTTGTATGTATATATATATATATTCTTTTTATTGCTTCTTACGATGATATTTAGAGACAATATAGACAAATTTGAAAGGTTAATGTGGGTTCATGTAATTTACTTAAGTTTTTATTTACTTTGTTCTTTTTCTGGCAGCGTACAAGTGTGGGATCAATGATGGCCTAATCAATTCATCTCTTCATCTTTTTTTCCTTCCATTGTAGCCATTCAGGGCCATGTGTAGCAGGCAGTGCATGTGGTGTGGTGTGTGATGTGTTGGGGGGCAGAGACAGTGAAGAGACTGGGCAGGACTCCCCCAAATTCCATTCACCACAGGGGGAAGTATTAGGGTTTTTGAAAACAAACAGATTGATGGGGGGCAAGACAAGCAGAGTTTGCAATGTTGCAGTGGTTTTGATTGAACCAGGGGGTTGAAAGAGTTTTTGGAGATTAGAAGCAGTTCTGTATTGTTCACTGCTATGGAATCCAGAAGTTTAAGCATCTGCAAGAAGAATCTTGAGTTTGGGTAGGGAGCATTTTGGCAGCTGTTACTCAAGCTTTTAGATCTATGAGCAAGCACAAAACAAAACCTTGTAACAGCCATGATCAACAACATGCACTGATCTGAAAATTAGCTATTTTATTACCAAAATTTGGAATTACATGGCCTTGGGCCCATTACTACTCTATGTCAAGGTTCTACTATCAGGTTACACTATGCTCATTTCGTTGATTTACGACCACCACCATGGTATTACTCCAATCATTTAATACTCTACCTCTCTAGCTCATACTTTAGAGGTGCCTTTGTGTTTTGTTGCAACACTATTAGTGTTCCTCTAATCTTTCCGCTTGTTGCCCTATCCTCATGCCATTCGATCGCTCTAGAAAGTAAAGAATCTCTTTGGTAAACAACAACAACCTTGATTGAAAGTAGCATAATATAATGGAGCTAACAAAGTTTAAGCAAGAAAGCTTTTTCTTGCTCCCTCCACTTTGGCCACAATCGATCAAAGTTCTTATTGCCAATTGCATTGGTAGCTTCCACAAGTTTTGTAGGAGAGCAAGCAACACCTTGTGCCAAAGTTGGTTTTATGTTAACATCAATTTGGTCCAAATTTGGTAAATGAGTCTAATAGTTTTTGTATTGTGTGTGGTTTTGTTGGTGTGTTCTTTAGAACATGTACCAACATAAAAGTATAAACAACTAAGTAGGGAGGTTTATATACTTAGAAGAGACAATCATGAGTTTTAAATCCTTTAATTGGTTACCATTAAGAAGTCTTGTTTAATTGGTTCTATATTTAGAAAAAATGAATCCTAAGGATTATGAGTAAAAGAAAAGTTGGAATACAATTTGTTTTTTCTCAAAGGCATAAATAATGCTGTCTTCCAAAATTTATAAAAGGCATATTTTAAGAGATGGTTTTATAATAATAATAATATATATTTTTTAATATTTGTATTTTTTTTTTGTTTATATATATTTATATTTATATTTATATATTATGATTATTCTAATTAAGATATGGACCAATATGTATTGATTTGTAATAAAAGAATGTAATGGTCCATTTTATAGCTTATTCTTACTTTGTACCATCTCTAAAGGCTAAGGTTTCTAAAAGAGTTTTTTTTTTTTTTTTTTTTTTTTTTTTTTTGCAAAGCATGAGACTTTTAAAAGGCTTTTGTACTTTGACTTTTTGAAGTGGGATTTTAGATATAAAAACTCCTTAAGCTACATGTACAAGGAGAAATTAATATTAAGATTTCAGTGATCAAAATATAAATTTAGAATTAAGATCATGATTTATATATTATTATGTTTTCAACGTTGAGATTCAATTATCTTCTATTAGGTTGTACTTTTAATTATGCATATTTCTTTTTTAAAAAACCCCCCTTAACAAAACAACAAAAGTTGTTAATGTTGTTAAGTTAGACAAAGAAGTTAGGCAAAGGTGCTTTTTGGCCTTTTACTAATCTTCATTGTTTGTAAGGCAATAAAAGCTAATGTGATATAAAATATTAAACTATCAAATGCCAAGGAGCAAAAAATTCTAAATCAATATGTGAATAATTTTTCTTTTTAGAATATATGGAAGTAATAGATATGTCAACAACATAGCTAATATTATGCATTCATTAAACTTGGAATTTAATTATAAAGTAGTTAAACCAAATCTAAGGCATATATATAATTGGATAAAAATTCTAAGTTACATAAAATAAATAGATATGGATAAATTTAGATTTATGACAATAAAAAATAAGCTCATTGATACATTATATTTTATTTTAAATTGAAACTAAGAATACTAATCAAATTTTAATCGATTGAATTTGAATAAATTTAGATAATTGGTGTTTATTATGTCTTAATATTGTTGTGATTGAAACAACAATATGTCGTAGTATATTTTTAAATTTTATTTTTATATTATCATATAAAAAAATCATTATAATTTTTGTTGCCCAAAGTAAATTTAGAACCATAGTTGACCATTTCTAATAAAATGTCATCAAAATATATTTAAAACTACTTATTTTTGAAATTTTAAGTTGATTTGAAATTTTCAAATATATTTCTTACATATTTAAAATATATGTAAAGGTGATTTTATTTATTTATTTATTTATTTTACATTAGATCAAATATAGCTATAAGATTGAAAATAAATCACTTAAAGAAAAAAATAGATTACATAATAAAATATGATATTAAGAAAACAAAATATAAAAGTATATTTTATAATAGTGAAACTTGATATTTTAAGTACTTACTTTGGCGGCTATTTAAACTTAAAATTACATGATTCCTAATAAAATTTATCAATGTAATAGTTATTAAATATCACTTAAATCCATAATCAACTAGAAATATATTTTTCATTTGTAATGCTAGAATAATCTATGCAAAAAAATTATGAATCAACTTTAAATTATTCATTTATTTTTAACTTATTTAAAAATAAAAATCTAAATAAATCAGAAAATTATATATATATATATATATATATATAAAAATATAACTTTTAAGAATATTTATAATCACAAAATCAATTGAAATATAGGAGTAATTATGTATTTTTGTAAGATGACATCATTTTTAAGAAAATAAATAAATTTTGTACTGTACTTACACTATTTAATACAAGATTTTAGGTTTAGAATCTCTGTCTTTTAGAAATTTAAACTTTCTAAATTATTTTTTTGTTTATATTATATGCCCTCTTTGATATGATCTAATGTGCTTAAGAAGGTTATATATATATATATATATATATATACATATAATTCATTTTTAAATTTTTTATTCTATATTTAAAATATAATTTAGTTGTGAGTTAATACAAGATACTATCCAGTGTTGAAGCAATAATAAAAAATGCCAAAATAACTTAATAAATGTCTATATATCCATATGAATTTTTATTATTTTATAAATATTTTATGAATAATAAGTAATATTTACCATATATTAAAAAACAGAAAATATCCAATTTATAAATTTTTGATGTCTTTTCTTCTTTTTATTGTTATTAAACAAATTACTATTGATAACCTTTGGGACCATACAAACAACAATTTTTGATTGAAAATGGATGCCATCAAAATATATAAAATAAATACAAAAAAATATTTTCAGTTGAAGGAATAATAAAAACTAATGTGAATAAGTGAAAGTAATTCATTTTTTAAGTTAAAAACCATGGTGTTTATGGGTTAGGCATGTGTATAACTATTTAAATAAAATATATAATCTGAATCATTTTGAAGGAATCGCCTTTTATTTTTTACATTTTTTCTCTAGTCGAATCTAGAAACATTTGATTTAAAATTAAAATAATATTATTAAAAAAATAAAATAAATTGTTTCACAATCTTAAAACACAAGCATGCTTCCTGTGTGGATGTGTGCTTATGATTCAACAACAACAACAACAACAACAGTGGGTGAGGTTGTGGGGAAGGAGACAAGGTGTGCAAGTAGCAACAATGAGGAGGAGGATGAGGAGTTAATTAATTAATTAATTAATTAACTAATTAATTTCAGTTTTACTTCTCTAGGCTAGCAGCAACCCACTCTCTGCCCTGACCCTAAGCTTTGCTAGCAAGCTTCCCACACTTCTATGAGAAGAGGATATCTGGCAATTCAATTTAGCAGCAGCCTAGCTTCAGCTTCAGCTTCAGCAATTCAATATATATATATATATATATATATGTAGTGAAATTTGTGTGTGGATGGGCGTCCTCCCCAAGACGTCCGTCCATCCATGAGGCATCAGCATACGTGGAAGAAATGGCAGCGGATGTTGTATCAGTTCGGTTGGGGAAAAAACAAAGAAAACAAGGAGTGAAAGAGGGTGTAAATGGGGCTGTTTTAATGAGAAACGGAGGCCCACATCTCACCTAGGGATATAGCAAGTGGATGGAATTCCAGCACATACTGTTTGCGGTGCCGTTCCCACTTGTTTGCCAGAACAAAATTAGGCCAGAATGATGCTTCATAGACACACACGCGCGCACACACACACATATAGATATATATATATATATATATATATATACTATAAAAATACAGTTGGAAACTTGCTAAGAAACCGATTTAGTGAGAGAGATCATGGCAATTGGGACGCTGAGACAAGAGTGAGGTGGAGCCAGGGGTGACAGTGCGCATTTTAACCGTAATGAATGGAATGGGCAGCAAGCCTGCAATACTTGGCAGAAGAGCCAGGAAGGAGCCCAATTCTGGCTTGGAAACAGGCGCCGCCACCGAAGTCCCCCCCCCCAGGCCAGGACTTGTCATACACTCTTCCTCGTTCTATTTTCACTTGGCGGTGTGAATTTACTCCTAATGATTTCTAATCAACCCATTTTTATTATTTTATTACTTTTTACGAGTGGACTCTAGAGTCGCATTGTTACGTGTCAATCTTATACAATACTTTTTTCTTTTTCTTTTTCGTTTTCTCTACTCCTACTGCTCCTCCGTTTCTGTTTTCCGATACCCAGTTCCCTTTCCCTTCTCACTTGTTCATTCATCCAGTAGTACAGAATCATATGAATCAAAATCCTGCCTTCAAACTCTTGACGTCAGGCACTGTAAAAATTTATGTCTTGATTTATTCTTGAATAAGATATGTAAACTTGATAAAATATTGACTTGGACAAAGTAAATTAGGGGTATGGCCTCTAACAATAAGAATCAATAAGAAGGGCCCTCTTGCTCAAGTATGAATTCCAAAGAATGTTCTCAGCTTAGTCAACACTCATTTCAGTAGTGAAAATCTGATGCCAATAATTGTGTGAGTACATTATTCCACAAAACCAATTCATTTAAAAGTAAAATACAAAAATTGTTGTGTTGTATGTTACAGTATAATACATACTTACATGTGTGTGTGTGTTTCTTTTTCTCTCTCTCTGGAATCTTAGAGCTTGCATGCCAAACACAACAACAAACACCAAAGCCTCTTGAAATCAAAACAAAAGGTTGGTAATTGAGAATCACCTGAGCCATACCTCAATTACAGAAACCTGGTGTCAGTTGGGGCTTGGATTCTTAGTGAATTGGAATTCCCATTAACTGCTCTCTCTGTGTATTGGTCTTGGGGAGGGGGGGATGCTTGTCCTTTTGGGAACTGGGTCTATCACAACAGAGGCTTTGCATGCTTGCATCAGTTATGGGGAACTTTCATGGGGCATGGTGGAATTCAATACAAATACAGTGGTATTTCAAAAAAGCAGTTACAGAGAGACATGCAAGTGCTTTGGAATTTGAAATTTTGGTTTTGGATTGGTTGCTTGTCATGGCTAAACACTGCATATCATTGTGGTCAATTGTTATAGATACTACAGGATTGGGTTATGACCCACAGTGTTGATTTGGCTTTCATGACACCCATTTTGGACCATGATAAAGTTTTTCTTCTTTGTGGGTTTAGGGTTTAGGGTTTGAGAATGTCTTTACTCTTGCAAAACCAGGCACCTCCACCAGAAAGTTTGAAAAAGCAGATGATGCAAAATGAACTGAGAATGGAGCTTGTCATGATATATATATATATATATATATTAACTTGAATCAGAGGGGCAGAATTCCTTTTTATTATTATCAACTGACCTAACAAAGTGGATGGAGGGAATGAAATGACACAAACTAATATCCACAAGAAGTTAAAAAAACAAAAATAAATTAAAGTCTCTCCTTGGTGGTCTAAAATTCCACTGGACGTTTGCATCAATTGTACTACCAGAGACTCTATGCAACATCCATATATGGTCAAAGCTCCTTAAGAGGTTGTTCTTTTGCTATAAATTCATTGAAATCTCCTGTTGAATATTGTTCTATGGATAATGTTTGTACAACTCCAACAAAGTTGACCAAAGGAATTCAACCATCTGAGAGTAGGGGATTCAAATCTCATCTCTGGGAAGTTCATTCATCCCTTTGCAACCAAACAGTCCAAACCCACACACTTCCATTGAAGCCAAATTTAAGCCTTTTGTTTAGAGTTTGTTTCAAATGACACATTTAATTCTTTCTATTTTCTCCTTATTTTTCTTATTCCTCTTTTCAATAGACAACCTTTCCAACAGTAAATTCATCTCAACGTTTTTCTTTTCATTTTAAACTCCAAACTTACCAACAGCACTCTCTCACCAAAACACAAGATGGAGAATTAAGACAAGTGTGTTAATTTCTGATGTCTCAGCAGACAAGGAAGCCAATGCTTTAATGAAACAAGGTAAGGGTAGTGAGGGGCAAGAATCAAGGACACACAGAAACAGTGGGACTCTGGTTCAAAGTTGGTCTAAATTGGGAGGAACAATGCTTTGTAAGCAAAAGGGACCGGATGTAAAAAGCCAAGTTGGCTCTCATGGCCTCCCATTTTTGTACACAAAATTTTGCTATGGAAATGGTGAATTGAAGTGGGTTAAAATCCTAGCATGGAAGCATTTAGGGGGTGAGACCCTACATAGATTGAATGATGGGGTTTTCTCAAGTAGCATGAACATGAATTCGCCTTGATTGGATGGAAGGATGTGGTCTCCATACCATCAAGCATATTCCCACACAACTAGATAAGATTCATTGTATTTGCACTCTCTGCAACAACAATCACTTGTGTCTCTTTTTCATACTATAACTGTTCTTCACCATGGGAGATTAAACAAAAAAACAAACAAAAATAAATAAATAAATAAAAATAGAAGAATAATGCAAATGCAAAGAAGGTTGAATGTTTCTAGTTTGAAATTATGAAAAGTTTGACACAACAATTATTTAGAATGTGTGTGATAACCACATCTTCTTCATGAGCTGGGTACCCAATTCAATATTTCAAAGTTGCTAGATTTACTATTTCATGGTTTTATAAATTTCACGCATGCAGGCATGCATAAACATATATATATATATATATATATATATTCACATGCAAACAAGCAATATGGGTTTTCTTTATTGCAGTTTCTGCATCAAATTCATCCACCCAATCAAAAGGAAGTTTAGGTGAATTGCCTAATAATGAAATAATTGTTGGAGGGGAGCAATATTCATTCACTACTCCCATCTCTGCATTGTGAACATGACTTGGTGGTGACTGGGTGGATGAAGAGTAGGACAACAAAATGCATATTTATTTATTTCTTCTTCTTCCAAGTAGGAGGGATAATAGATGGCAATTCACTTATTGTGGGACTCTTTTCTTTTGAATAATGCTCACTCATATCTGGTTCCCATCCATTTATCCACCCATTCTTCAAAGGGTTCTTGGTGGAAGTGCATGGCAAAGATTAGGCACCACCCTCCTTTGTGTTCATGGTCTTTGGCTTGAGAGTTGGTTTCTTTTGGTTGTTGTTTTTGTTGGAAGTATGTGGTTGTGTAAAGGAGATAAAAGACCTTTTGTGGGCCATTGAATTCATTAGGCACATTCCCTCTTCCTGGCCTTAGCTTTACATCACTTTGGACTCCAAAAAAAGAAAAAAAGAAAAAGAAAGACGAGGCATGAAAGTTTTGTAGTGCCACATGTAAGTTTGTTGTGCTATTTGTCATTCAATGCAAAAATTTCATGTTCCCTCCAATAAACACATCTGATCTATATGCATGTCTGTCTTGTAGCTTACTCTCCAATCACCATCTCATTCCATATCAGAGACAAGGAACAAAACAGACCATCTACTTCTTCCTTACACAAACCTTCCAAGCAATGTTCAGATATGTGGGCAAACTTCTTCTTCTTTTTATTTAAAAGAAAAAAGGCACTTCAGTAACTGCATTGCTGATTGTTGGTTTCTAAGAAACTATACACAGCAGTGGAAAGTAAACAGAGCAAGTAGTTGAAATGTGGGAGAAATCATAAAAGAAAAAACTCTTTCTCTTTCATTTGGTTGATGTTTGTTGCAGAGTGCTCACTTTGAAAAGAACACATAGAAAAATTTGCCAGGGGAAGCAAACTTCCTAAGCTGAGCCTTTGTCCCTGTGGTTGATCAAGACGCATATATTTTTGTCAGTGCTAATGTCAAAATGTACTTGTGTAGCTGCATTGGGAAGGTACCAACCAACCAACCAACCAACAACCAACCAACCTGATGACATGGCTTCAATCAACATATAGTAGAGATAGGGGAAAGCCAAGCTACTGCTGCTGACAGACAGAGCTTGTGCATGCTTCCTGAAGCATGAAACTAAGTTAAGTATCCCAAATTTAGTGGCTCCCTGAGCCATACAAAGCACACACCCTACTGCCAATTCTAGGTGACTAAATTGGATCTGGATCTGGGTGACTGCAGGAATTGGCAGATTCATGAAACTGGGATTAAGTTATCCTCTACACCATGGGCATTGCCAATACTCACTCTTTCTACCCCCCCCCCCACATTTATGAGGCGCTATTATTTTTCTCTCTGGCAAAGACCCAGCCCTTCGACGGTCTTCATGTAGAGACTTGCCCGCCCGGCCGGAAATTTCGTCACCGGGCAGCTGGCTCCCAGGGGGCCCTGGTCAAACCGGCATCCCATGTCAATAGACTGCCGGCAATGAAACACTCCCCACTTTCTACAATCTCTCTCCCTCCCTTTGAAACTGATCTCAGGACTGTTTTTGTTCAAGCGCAGTGGAGGATCTCTTGGTGCAGCACTTGGACGCTGTGGTGGTGCTTCGAATTGTGTAGTCGTAGTGGAGATAGAAGTAGTAGTGGTGGTGAATGTGAGAGCACTTGTTGAAGGGAAAGGAGACAGTTTTCCTGGACTGATTGTGAGAGGAGTTTAGATTGGGGGCTTGAATCTGGATGCGAGAGCAGAGCGGCGGAAGGAATTTTGTTTTTGTTTTGTTTGGTTTTTTGTGAGATTTTTCCCGAAGTTGGGAAGGGAATTGGAGCAGGTGGGGGATTGTTGGTGGAAGGGTCGATTGGCAAGGCAGGGTTGAGAGGGTAGCGGATGGCAGTGGCGATGGAGGTTGCGTGGAGGGGTGCGGAATTAGGCAATAGCCCGGTTGTGTTGGAAATGAGCAAGAAGCGTACCTGGGGTGCAGACACAGAGAAATTGATGCAGCTCATGATGGGGCAGTTTGGAAGCTCCTCCTCGCCTGCTGTGGGTGGAGGAGACGTGAAGCAGGAGGTGGATGTGACACTGGACTTGTTGGGCACCGCTGCAGGTTCGTCACCTGCTAGTGGGACTGAATTGGACTGCCACTCCTCCGCTGAGTTTCTGGAGCTGGACCCCGATCAGCCACTCCCCTCAGGCTGGGAGAAGTGCCTTGACTTGAAGGTTAGTCCTGGCTCTCATTCCTTAGAGACAGGTAGCTGTGCCGTCTTTCGATACTGTTGGGAGTCCCCTTCGAAGTCTAAATTGTGGCCTCGAGCATGTAACGGAGAGCGCTCCAACTGTGTGATTGCGGATATTGCAGCGAATTATGCGTTTTTTGCTTTGTTTGTTCATGATCATGTGGCGATGGTATCACATGAGGTTGATTATTTTTGGTGTTTCTACACGCTGTGCAGACAGGAGAGCTATATTTTCTGAATAAGAGCACCGGTGTGAGGACGAGCGAGGATCCACGCAAGGTGCAGCAAACTGTCATTGTGATGATGACCCCAGCAGCAGCCGACGTGGTGCCTGCAGCTTCACCTCTTGCACACGAGTTTCTCGGTAGCAAGCGGTCAGAGACGCTTCGTGAGGAGAGCTTGAGGACTTCGACATCGTCTACTTCCTCGGGAGGTGCAAGTCCACGCGAGAGCAGGCCCGTGGGACAGCAGCTGCTTTCATTTTCCACGGGCAAACAGCTGTGGAATCTCCAACTGGATGACCGCAGCATTTTGAGTCTGAACAAGACGGGAAGCCCCGGGGCCCAACCCCTGGCGCTCCCCAATTCGTCGGATGAGGAGGAATCCAACCTAGAGTTGAACTTGAACTTGGCCGCGGGCGGAAACTCCCCACGGTCGCAACAGCGCACACAGCAGCAAAGCGTGTGCACGATGGAGATGGTGGAGATGGCTTTGAAGAGGACGGAGAAGGCCATGGGGAAGCGGGTGATGCGTACTACCACAGGCTTCGGTTCAAAGCATTCCGGGTCGTCGTCCTTCTCTTCGCTGACCTCGTCCCGGTCTGAGTCATGGTCGCATTCTTCCCCATCAACCAGCAGCTCCTCGTCCACATCCTCAAGGTCTGGCCACCAGAGTGCATCGCACCACGACGACTCCCAAGTGTTGAGGTCCCCCATTCCAGGGTAACCTATCGCTGCTTCTCGATTCCTCACTGTTGATTCCTATTCCATCGCAAATCCTTTTATTTGTTTCTTTGTAAGGATTGCAGTAAAAGTCAAAATGGGTTATCAGACACAAAATCTAACATCGCCGTGTTTTATTTTCCCAGGGTTTGCGAAGTGGAGAGCCAAAAAAGCGAGACCCTTGTGATGGGAGGGTGCACCAGGTGCCTCATGTACGTGATGCTGAACAAGAGCGACCCCAAGTGCCCACGATGCGAGAGCGAAGTGCCGCTGGACTTCAGTTCTCCGTCATCCTCCTCTAAGAGACAACGAGTCGAAACTCCCACAATTCAGACGTCGTAATCTCAGTCTTCTTCGTTGGATTCTGATAGTTATACAAGAAGTGGTTTCTTGAGTTCCCTTTCCCACGCCACTGGAGTCACCCAGATTCCGTGTAAGAAAGGCTGCGGAGACACTTGGTTACCGAAGTAGGAAGGGGAGAAGGGTTGAGAGTCGCCCAATTTCTCTGCTCGAGAAAATAAGTAGGGATTCTAGAGATAGGTGCTCTCATGTACATTGTAAATTTGTAGTTAAACGTTAAAAAGATACATTGCTGGCGCTGAATAAGTGGCGGCAGGAAATTGTACCATGGTTTTGTCACACAGTAAAGTCGCTGATGCTACTAGCGGATCACCACACAAGCCTATCGCATCGTGCGTATCGTTTTTTTTTTTTTTTTTTTTTTCCCCCCTGTCCTGCGGATATTTTGGTTGATTGCTGTATGACATCCATTGCATACTTTTTTGAGATTTTTCTTCTTATAAGGCTCTCCTTACTGGCTACGACACCCACTTTCATGACAAATTTTAACACGGGACCATCTAATGTACCCTCTCGTCTCTGAGCATTAGGAGCCTGCTTCACACAAACCAACTCCAATATTTGCAGAGCTAGTTTGCTGTGATTTTGATACTGCATCACAGTCTCATGGTGATGCAAGAGCCCCTAGTTGTAACAATCCTCTAAGTGTATCATGCTCCTGTCCACTACTGCCCCTTCTCAAACTCTGAAATGCATGAATCAGCCAAAGGGGGGGGGGGTTTGTTTGAACCCACAAGCCCATTTAACTTGATGCCATGACCACAACCCTCCATTTGCCTTATCCAGCTTCATTGAGATCAGAGGAGGTTGTCCTATTAAGGAGAAAAAGACACTTGCTTTAATATATAGATATATATACACACACACACACACATATATATATATATATATATATATATATGTGTGTGTGTGTGTGTGTATCTATATATATATGTATATATATACATATGTTTTTCAGCAAGGACCTAATGAACAACTGCAGCCTACCCAGAAAACTACCCATTATAATGTACCAACAAATGGGAATTCTTTGACAATACTTGAGATGGATGCCACACTAGCCAACTAGAATTGAAGGCATTTTGTCCTTGCATCCTCCTATTGAAAGCCATGTAGCATAAAAATGAAAATCAGGTGTAATACCAATTTTATTGGTACAACTGAATGCTCACCTTCTTCACCTATATTTTCTCTGCCTCAGCAGCCTCAATCACCATTCATGGCCTTCAATTCCCCCTCAGGCAATCCCCCCCACTTCAAAATGGAGCACATAATGAAAATGATCTTCATTCCATCAATTTCCTTTGAGACCTAGCAGAGGCATGATGGTAGAGTTGGAGTCAGGTTCACAATGTGGTGCAGACATGAGTCATTGAAGGAAAATGGGAGTGTTAATACAATGAATATGGTTATAAGGGGATAGAAGAAGGGATCTGGGAATGGAGAAGAAGGAGGGATGGAAAAAGAAGAAGCAGAAGAAGAAGAAGAAGGTGCCATGGCAATGAAAGCAGAGGCAGCCACAGCTTTAAATTGGGTCCATGTTGAAATCACTGAATGGGCTGTTCCAGTCTAGTAATATGGCTAGTACTCTCTTTCCTTCTTTGATGGCAATAAATTTCTTCATCAATGTCTGTGCTCCTACCCCATCTTATCCTCACTGCAACCCCCCCCCTTTTTTTCTTTTTTTTTTTTTCTCTCCTTGTAGTTTGCAAATTTTTTCTTGCTTTTCATGCAGTGGCCAAATTTAGATTCATTATTTTTTAGGCTTCAAAACTTGTGTAGCTTAGTCTTGATTTCTCTGTAACCTGCCAACACTGAAGAAGGAAAGATGGAAAGAATTGGTGCAGCAGAGTCTGTTGTGATATTTATTATTAATATTATTATTATTATTATTACATTGCAAGATTATAATTCTGATGGAATGTGAACTTGAGAGAGTGGAAGTGTCCTCTACAATCTTCTTCTCTATTTGCTTGAGTCAAAAATCATAAAAAAAATCCTACATTCCAAACTCATTCTATATATATATATATATATATAATTGAAGCGATTTCTGTTTCTTTTTTTATGCCCAATAACACTATTTACAATCTATCCTTTTCAATCATGCCAAGTTTGCACATACCCATGGATTTTATTCTATTTTAGCCCTTTTTCTTCTTCATACTTGGGGTTTTATTCTCAGTCACAATGATTGATCTATCACCTCTTCAACAACTCTCAGTAGGTCTCATTACCACACACACTGACCCTCAATCCATGTCTTAGTGTACCAATGGAGCACAACATCTTGGCCACCATAACTTAAGGTAGTTCAAATGGTAACAAGGACACAAGTGTGAACTCAGCTGGTTGACCCTTTATTCTCCTCTAGTTTTTTATGAGAAACAACATTAGGAAATTGGTTAACAAACAAAACACTCTTTGAAACAATCACAATCAAAATCTGTGCAAAAATGTGTTATGAAACCTTTGACTCTGCTACAACAGCTTGAGTCAGGCACTATGTCATTATCCAAGACAAAGGGCAGTATTGGTCTAGGTGAGAGAATCAAAACCAGAAACTCTTGGTCCAAACATTCAAGCAGGAGGAGCAATTAGTGAAACTTAATTTCATTAATTAAGTGAGTATATTTTAATTGCAAAGGTCCACTATAAAACCTCCCTTCTTGATTGCCGTGGCAACTAAGCACATGCTGGTTTGTTGCATCCCATTGAGAGAGAGAGAATCAGTCAGCTTGAAGCTGTAATGACTGTAATGCCGCAGGAACACGCCAATGCTTGCTTGCTTGGTCATGGCTTGTTTTTTTTTGCCTTTGACCAGATCGGAGCTCTTCCTCATCGTCCTCCTTACATGGGCTGCTGCTGCACCACAAAGCGTAGACTCCGACCTCAGCACCATAATAAGCATCGCACTGCGCTGCCATGTACTCACAGCAGGCCGCGAGCTGCGAGCCACACCCGTGGGAGATCCACGTTGCGGCGGTTCCCTATTGTGGTTCTCATCCGCCTCCTAGTTGAGAAGCCTAAGTTTGCCAGAATGCTATCTAGGTCTGACCTGGGTTCCTGCTAATTTGACTCCAACTTAAGGGAATGGTGATTTTAGAGGGGCTGTGAGTGTGTATGTGTGTGTGTGTGTTTTTTTTTTTTTTTTTTTTTTTTTCCGGAATGAGGTGGGAGAGCGAGTGGGTGGGTGGGTGAGAAGCCGGTGGTGAAAATCCAGCGGGTAAACATTTTTTTTGTGTCGTTTTGTGCAGCGTCACTTGCAGGCGGAGGCGACGCCTTGAAAGGCTCTGATCGGGATGGAGTGACAGGGAGGATGCGGATGCAGGAAGTTGGGGGGCTATGTCCCGATTCCGATGCATGATTGTGGAAGATCTCAGTTGTGTTTTTGGCTGATTCCGTCCGGGGCATGGGGAAATTTTGGGGCTTCAGGGTGGGAGAAGTGGGCTCTCACTTGCATGCGTCGGGAATCGGATCCCTTGTGCCCCGGCAACGGAACTCCCAATCCCTCCTTTTCACCCTTCGAGCAACATTGCAACACTGCGTGTTCCTCATGTCCCCATTCTCGAATTGCTTACAATTATTTGAATCAGCGGTACTGTTCACTTTGAACAGTACATCGATTGATGGCCAAACTGGGACTTTACGTGTCGCTTGTTCAATTTAACAACGTTATGTACCAGCTTTGCAAGTAATCGGTCGAAAAGCGGAGTGGACAGAAGAAGAGAAGCTGGACTCTAGTTTTTTTTATCCTTTTAACTTGTGCAGGAAAACTCTATTACCACCCTGCGGCGGCGTTTGATTGAAGCATATAATTAGATTCAGGAGGACCCCACCAGTGGGTTGGATTGCCAGGGGGTTGCGTTGATTAGTAGGGAGACCAGACTACTATTATCCCAGAGACGCGGCAGCAGAGTTATGAGCTTCCCCAACATGAAACATGGCTTTCCTTGGAAAAGGCGAAATGCGAGGAGTATGCCCCCCCACAATTAGCCAGTCTACCCCCATCCCTTCTCATCGTGCGCCTCCGCCATCAAGTGCTGGTCTATATGCATCAAATGCCGGTCTACATACACCAAGACTAGCAAACAATGCACCGACTTTGCGGCAATTTTTACTTGTCCTAGTGTTAACAAGGGGGTCATATCTTGCGCGGGTCATATCTTGCGAATGTTGAGGAGCGATGGAGAACCTTATTGATTGCAGTGTGAAGAAAGTTGAGGACACAGAGGTGTTGTTCGAAGCACTGTGCATACGAGAACACTGTGTCCACTGACTGGAGGGAACTGTAAATTCGTTAAGTTCGTTGATCGAAGAGGAAACATATAAACTAAGTACTGTGATGGGAACTCTTGGGATTAATAGGCAACAATGTCATGTTGAAGAAGGGTGCTAATCCTAAGGGTAAGAGTAGCTGCTAACATCCCCTTCCGCTTGCAACCCTTCTTTTGCCTAGTGATGATAGATTGAGCTAGTCAACTTTAGGATTTATCACCAGTGAGTTGTTGTTCTAGGCTAGTTACATTGTTGGATGTCCAATCTATTTTTCATGAGCTAATCAAGTGATTGGAATGAAGACATGCACAAGTTATATGCACAAGTTATTATCTAATTTTGGTCAATTCTCTTGGTTGTACATCGATGTATCATATAATTAATTTTGGTTATGGATTGGGTGAGTTTTTGAAAGTAGAACTTAAAGAGTTTAGAGTCAATGCAATCTTTGTCCGATTGTAGAGATGATTGTCCATCTTCAGCTGCATCTTCTTCAATGGATGGAACGCAAAAGCCAACTTGTTTGGCACAGGTGTGATATTAATATGCTATTCGAGTGGGCAGACACAATGGAGTCTTTTCAACTTCGGCAGAATGTGGAAGTGAAGTGATTGGTTATCACAATGTTCAATAGAAGAGATTTAGAAATAGAAGAGAGGCCTATAATTATCTAGAATCTAGAGACTAATTATAAGCTATTTAGTATGTTGAGAAAAGAATTTAATTTCATAAAGATTTTCAAAATTGATTTTATTATTTATTATTTATTATTATTTTATATATTTTTTAAAGTTGGTCCTACCAAGCGCTTTTGTAAATATATTTGCAATTTGATTAGTAAAATTCTTATAAATTTACAAGAAGAGCATGACGTAATATTTTGTTTTTTGCTACACCACAAAATAGGTGAGCAATCTAAGAAAAATATGAATTTGTTGGTGGATGTACAATCATTAAGATTTCTTACATTGTCAACATTTGAGAATCTTGAGAGTATAATTTCCTCTCATTTTAGATATTAAAAGTCAATGGAGGGATGTCATAGAAGATATCAAAGGACATTAAGGACTACCTGCAAGTGAACTTTTTGAAGGCAGTACATGAATCAATTGAGAGACTACAAATCCAATGTCCCAACATATTTTAAGAAGATAATTTAATTCATCAACAAGGCGTTATAATCGCCTTGAATTAACTTGCAATGAATATATTTACATAATTTCATAAAATCAAATAATAATATATGGATAAGTGTAAAATTTATATGATATTTCATATGGAACTTAAGTACATAGCTTGTTTGGTGGAATAGAATACTATGAGAGATTTGTGTGAATTGGACACAAAAAAAACATTGTAGATGAATAAAGGTGAATATTTTGTATAATAATTGGAGCTATGGTTTTAAATCAAGAATGTTATTAGAATTAAAACTTATAATATACAAGTCATTGATATATAATATTAGAAAGTAAAGAAACATAGTATAGTATTGGAGGTAGACATTGAAAATGACATCAATTTTATAGAGGCTCTATTATTGTAAGTTGGCATTGATCCTATTATACTAGATTTAAGGACTTTGATAGAAACCATATAATGAGTGATTTAAGTGGCAGATAAGGTGCTTTGTACCAAGATAGACACATTCTTGTAGTTGCTCTATGAAGATTATTTCTTTTAGCCGACTATTAAAGAATGTTATAGAAACATCCATATGGTGAATAAACCAACCATGATGAGCATTAAAGGCAGTAATTATTAATATAGATTTCTATTGGATGGATGAAATAAAAGTTTTTTGAAAGTCAATGTCATGAACTTGTTGGAACCCATGCACTACAATTTGTACCTTATATTGAATTGTTTCATCTAAGGACCCAAATTTGAATTTATATGTTCAATAAGGACTGATAGATTAGATACCATTAAATAGGAGTATAAGATTGTATGTTTTATTAGTTATGATTGCAATATACTCCTCGAATATGGTTTGGACCTGGCGAGGATCGCGACCAACTTAGTAATAGAAGAGGGATTTGCCACCCTCTTCAATAACTTCAATAAAGATTTTAATAAGGTCCAATGGGATGTAATCTTAGTAGGCAGTTGAGAGATGGTGTGATCAAATAGAGCGACAAAATAAAGTGTCAAAGGAGTGAGTTGAAATAGTCAGAGCATGTAGTGTGGTTGGAACGGACTATGGAGATGATAGTAGAGGATCTTTAGAGATGGAAGAGATTAGATCTAAGCTTGGTAGAATTAAAGGAATTATGAGATCTAATGGTGGAATGGATGAGTGAACAACACTCGAGAAGAAGATTGACATGGATAGAAGAGCATGGACAAAAAGTGCACAAGATGTATTTTCATTTAAAAATTGAACATCTTTAGAAAGAATGATGTAGTGGTAAGATAGATCGAAGCATCAAGTACTTTTGGTATCATTGTTGAGGTCAAAGTAAATGTATTATTTTAAATAAGGAATAAGTTTGCATTAGGCTAAAATAATATTTGTTGTATAGTTAGACGTACTACAGACTTGGAGGTAGAAAATATTAGAATTAACACCAGTAAAATATTTTACAAGCATTATGTGTGGATGACCATTTATAATATGCCAATAAAGTAAAAAATAAGCAATTTGGACTATCTTGGCTCCTAAGAAGCTTGGTAGATTGCATTTGAAGAGGAGGCATTTAATCATATTGTACAAAGTGTGATTATGGCTTTTGGTAATGCTATTATATTGAGAGATATATGGTTGAGTGAATTCTTGGCAAATACCATGTTTAGTACAATAATCATGAAAGACAATAGATGTATATTCTTTGTCATTGTTGGTATAGAGAGTATAAAGCTTGGTGTCGTATTATGATTCAATAGTATAATAAAATATATAAAATTATTGAAAAGAATTGATTTTAGTTTATTTTAAATAAAATAAGTAAATATTATTTGAGAATAATCATTAATAAAGGTGATGAAGAAGTATGCTTTGCCAAAAGAAGAGATGCAGAAGGGCCTAATGACATTAGAATAAATTAGCTCAAATGATGTAGTAGATTATTTTAGATCATGTTTTTGGAATTATCATATATGAATATTTTTCCTAAAAACAAATTATAACATGGTATAAATAAGATAATTATATAGATAATTAGAACCATGGAAGTTTCTATAATTGAGTTTAGGTTAGTGGATCAAGTAAGATCCATCATAGAACATTCTAGAAAAGAAGTTTGAGGCACTTATTTAAGTGAGGTCCACCACTTAAGAATATTCTAAAAATTCTAAGGTAGTAGAATAAGATATATATAGGAATGGCCAGGGCCTTTTGGAGTATCTAGTCACATATGGCTTCAGACTCTTTTTCTTAGTAAAGTTTGATTTTGCATCTTTTTGTTTAATCGTGTTCTATTTTGTTCTTGTTTGCTTAGTTTGTCTTTCATGTCTTATTCTATTTAATTTTGTTTAATTCTATTCTAGTATATTTTGTCCTATTTTGTGATGAGATTTTATGTTGCTATGGAATAGAAGGATCTTAGGCTTTTGAGGTAGTCTAGTCTTGTTTCATTGGTATCAAAGCAAATATTAGATTGTATACTTTTGATAGCTTATCAATAGTCATCATTTAGTCCAAGATCAGTTGTTGTGGTCATAGTGCATATTGTGTTAAGGCTACCACAAGTTATTCTTAAAAAGTCAATTTGGAGGTGAAAAGATATTACAATAGTGGAGTCCAATGGAGAAATTATAGTATGAGAGATATGGTAGAACAATCCCAGATAAAGGCTCAAATACAACACTTCTTAGACTAGATAACTACTTTACAAAGGCAAATAGAAGCCTCAAAGAGAAGAGAGTCGACATCGATTAGATTAAAATTGAATAAGCTTAGTACATAATCTGAAACTTTAAGATAAGAAGATATATGTCAATGGCTCTTCAATATGCGATAATATCTCCACCTATTTGGGACAAACACCACTAAAGAAATTATATATGCAACTATCTATTTAAGAGATGTGATAGCCATTTGGAAGCAATATCGAGTTCAAAATTATGGAGCTCAAGGTGAATTTTATAATTGGGAGGAGTTTGGGACTGAGTTTAGGAATCAATTTCAGCTCACCAATACGAAAAAGATAGTACGCAAACAGTTGGTAAATCTTTTGCATTCCGATTCAAGTCATTGTATTTCAAAATTAGCAATGTTTCAAAGGCAGAGATAATGGATCGATTCCTACGAGGTTTGAAACATGGAGTCCATTGAAAGGTAGAGTTAAGATATCTACAAATATTCAAAGAGGCAATTTGGATTGTAGAGAAGGTTGATGCCATAGATTTCAAAAATTATAGAGCACGACCTATAGAATGAAGTCATATGCCGCTATGTAATATTATGGCACAACAACTAATGTCAATGGAGATTGATGCCTTACAAGGATCATTGACACTACAAAGATGATAAATATCATTGCAAAAAGGATTGTCTTTCTATTGTCGAGAGTTAGGTCATCAAATTGAAGGTTGTTCAAAATGTCAAAGTACAAGTATCAATAAGACAAGACAGATTTATAATCTCAAAATTCATCAAGCTAATAATGAGTCAAAGTAAGAAAATGGAGCTTCTCAATAAAGACGTTGGAGGCTAGTACTAGAGGTAGCTACTATCTCTCAAAGAGAAATGGCATAGCTTGGAACAATTATAATAAGAGTCGACTAATGCATCTAATGGGACTACTAAGAGGACAATCATGTTGAGTGCTTGTAGATTGTAGCTCTACAGAAAATTGCATCTCAACTGAAATTACCGACCAATTTGGAATTAAAATAAAAGAAGTCAAAAGAGGAAGTATATACCTTATATATAATCGAGAGAATGTATTGTATGAGATGTGTGAAGAAAAAACCTTGAGATTGATAGACACCTACATCTTGAGAGAGAGATTTAAGGTTATAAAGCCAAAGTATGATATTATCCTTGGTATACCATGGCTAAAGATGGAAAATAAGAAAGTTGATTGGGTAGCAAGAATAATCTCTGTTAAAGATAGAGGATACAAGATGATTCTTTGTACCTCCACATTAAGTAAAGAAGAAAGATATCTTGCAACCAAAGACTTACTTATACAAAAATATCATGATATCTTTCTAATCAACCTACCTAGTGGCATACTTTCTAATTGAGGTGCCTTCTTTCAAATAGAACTATTGCCTAGAGCCAAACTGGCAAGTTGACAAATTTATTGCCTAACACCAAAAGAACCTGAAGAGTTGCAGAAGACATTGGAAAGAATCTTAGAAAAAATCCTCATTTGAGAAAGCACATCACTATAGGAAGCGCTTATATTCTTTGCACCTAAGAAAGATGGTAGACTTTGCCTTTGCATCGACTATCGAGGTCTCAATAAGCAGATTGTTAAAAATGCATATCTACTTTTATGCGTGAATGATCTTCTTGACCAATTTTGAGATATGACCATCTTTAGTAAATTGGATCTTTGGAGTGGCTATTTTTAAACACCTATTGTAAGAGAGGATGTAGAAAAGATGGAATTTTGTATATGCCATGGTTATTTTGAATGGCTAGTTTTATTCTTTGGCCTCACCAATGCTTTAGTCTCTTCTATGGATTACATGAACAGATTGTTTCGAGACCTATTGGACAAGTATGTAGTTGTCTTCTTTGATGATATCTTCATATATAATAAAATCCCTAAAGAGCATGAATAATACATATTAGAGGTATTATGCTAGTTACAAAATAGTCGTTCTATTACAAACAATCAAAATGTGAGCTTTAGAAATCAAAAGTCATCTTTTTGAGGCATGTGATGTCCTCCAAAGGCATGTGTATGGACCAAGATAAGGTGAAAGTAGTGGAGGATTGGCCAACCTCTAAGGATTCTTCTGAAGTTTGCTCATTTTTAGGCCTTGCTAGATACTATTTTTTTTGGAATTTCTTCATATTATTGCATCATTAACAAATTTATTGGAGAAGGGTGCTTCATTTGAATGGAAATTGGAGCAGCAAAATGCCTTTGATAAGTTGAAGGAAGCACACATTATTGCTCTAATATTGAAACTGTATGATTATAATCTCGCTTGTATGCTTGACATTGATGCTTCTAACTTTGCTATTAGAATGGTCTTTCAACAAGACTTTGATAGGAACCTTCAATATGTGGCATATAAATCATGCATACTCAGAAGGATAGAGTGCAATTACTCTACATGTGATTGAGAGCAATTAGCGATTGTACATGCCATAAAGGTATGGCAACAATATCTTTTGGAAAAGCCAATGGTTGTTCGGATTGACCATCAATCCTTGCTACATGATTTGTATCTAAAAAACATGAAATTATGGCATCATTGTTGAGAAGAATTATTGCAACTTTTTGATATCGAGCTTGAGTACAAGCAAGGGCAACAACATACTGTGCCAAATAGTTTATCACAGAGACTAGACTTGAAAGACAAATCAAGAGATAAGGCAGAAGTTGCTACCATTAGTAATATCATTTTAGATCTAATCAAAGAAGTAGAATGGAAAGAAGCTATGCAATAGGATGCTTATTTCAAGATGGTTAGCAATCAGTTGAAGGTTGGTGATATATAATATTAGGATTATACTTTTAGTGATAGCTTGTTCTATTTCAAGAAAAAAAAATTATGTACTTGACAATGCTAAATTCAAAATAAGCATACTTAAGGAAAGACATGACATCCCAATATCTAGATATTTGGGATAAGAAAAGATCCTAGAACAGATCTCAAGGATATGGTTTTGAGCAAGTTTAGTTCATAATATTTGAACCTTTATACAATCCTATGAGTTATGTCAATGTAACAAAGTACACAACATAGCGTTTCTTCAACTATTGCAGCCAATTCTACTACCTACAAGACAATGAGAGCAGGTGACTATAGATCTCATTACGTATTTGTTATAGACATCTCATAATCATACTGCGGTTGCTGTCTTTGTGAATCAATTCTTGAAACAACTTAACTTAGCTATGATGTGCTTGGATATTGATGACTCAACATTTGCATGAGTCTTCTTTGATATTGTCTTTCACAACTATAGATTATCTCATGTCACCATTTCAAATCAAGATCTATATTTCACAGAAAATTTTTGATAAGCCTTATTCAAGCTATTAAGTATACGACTTGCCATGTCTACAGCCTTCTATCTTTAAGTGGATGTGCAAACAGAGCATTGTTGTATTACGTGTTGTCTTGCTTGGAAATGCACCAGGCACCTAGTTGTTGAAGGTGAGGTTGTGTTTCACAAACATCTAAAAAATTCTAATAGATTTCATCCATATGAGAAAAATATAATCCAAATTCTAATTCAAAAGTGCTAAAAAATACTCTTCTTAATAGCCTTAATTACACATAAATCTCAATTACCTTGTTACTTTCATATTTAAGTAATTTAGATTTTTCTTCTAAGTCCCAACTCAAATTAGTGAGCTTTTATAAGCTGTAACTTCTAATCTGACTATCCATGTGATGTAAAATTTTGCATGCAATTGTTAATGTAATTTTTCTACATGCTTAAGTATTTTCAACCCAATTCAACTTAGAGATTGTGTAAAAACCTCCAAAAATTGCACTAATATTACTCGGCTGCCAACTTGAAAGGTGAAGCAAAAGTTCTAGCAATGATTTCTCTTTCTACAACTATTAACTTTAATTCAAAATTGGTGTGCACCTTAATCTTTAAGTCCTTCAATACCATAGAAAATTTCACCTTTATTTGATTAGTAGATCTCTAGATATTACAGAAATTCTATCCAAACTCAAACTACCAACTTCTGATATGTTCTTGTACCAAAAACCAGATATCTTCTACTTGTACTATTGGATCACCACAAAATTTCACATACATTTAGAACACATAATCATCCAAGCATTATCAAAATTTGAATTGTAGATGAGACACCAATTTTATAAATTAGGTTAGAGTACTAGCCCTAATTTCATTGCATAAATTCTAAGTTGCCAATACAAACCTTGACTTCCAACAATAATTGCTAAGTTTTTTCAAATTCTACCAAAATCAATCTTATATCTTTGAAACAAGCGCTAACCTAGTTATCAAATTCTAATCTCCGATCTTTGAATCCCCTCCTATTTTGTCCTAAGCAGTCGTTTTAGTAGCTAGAGGTTTGATTTCAACCTTGTTTCATAAACAGTTGATCCCTACGTATCAATCTAACCTATCCTAAGGATTTTTTAGCCCAATCTTATCGTCAATTGAACTTTAGTATGAATTATACTAATTATTTATCTCTTCTAATATGATTTTATTAATTTATGGTCTTTCTAAGGTAATAAATGAGTCTCTACAACTAGAAGATAAAATTACTAATTAACCTTCAATCTACTAACTATTAAGATAAAAAAATAATTTAAGAGGATTTTATAAAAGCTATGTTTAGATACCTTGAATTATTATTGAACTAAGATAATTAGATATTAATTAGAAATTTAATTTTGATTATAGTTTTAATATATAGTCATATTACATCACAACAACATGCAAAATTAGACTTTAGAGGATATGCTGTAGACATTCGTGGCAATTCATCATAATGATTGAGATGAATACTTAACGCCCTTGGAGTTTACTTATAATGATAGTATTCAAGTAAGTACCAATTATTCTTAATTTTTTCTTAATACTGGTTAGCATCCAATTACGCTAGCAACTCTCTATTGTTCCATTGACACCAACAACTCGATAAAGAAAGAATTTATACAATGGCTCAAAACGACCTTACAAGAGGTACGACACTGCCTCCTTACTGCACAAAATTGACAGTAGCAATATGCGGATAACCATTAGTAATACAAGACCTTCCGAAAGGATGATCAGGTGTTACTCTTTAATGCCAACTTATCACTTGCAACATCAATCCAAATCTGTAATCTCGGACCTCGATGGCTTAGATTTTTTTGCATTTTTGTAGTGATATTTGATGTCACATACCGCCTTGAGCTTTTGCCACATATTCGGGTCCATTCAATCTTTTATATTTTACAACTAAAGAAATTTCATTTGGAGCCAAAGCACTTTTCAAATTGACACCAACCATCACTACTATCAATTGCAGTTGATGACCAATAAGAATATGAAGTGGACAACATTTTGGAGCATTGCTACTTTTTTTTGTGGCAGTAGATGTCCACAACTTCAATACAAAGTTCTTTGGAAAGGTTATCCCATTTACAATGCAACGTAGGAACCTACTCAAAATCTCACCTATTGCCAAGAGATAATTCAAGAATACCATCAAGAGTGAAATGAGGCCGTTTCACAGTAGTTGAGGGAGATTAACTATAATATGATATATATAAGATAATTATATAGATAATTAAAACCATAGAAGTTTTTAGAATTGCAATTAGGTTGATAGAATAGGTAGGATTCATTGTGGAACATTCTAGAAAGGCCTAGGATGATTATCTAGGTAGAATCTACTATAGAACCTTCTAGAAAAGAAGTTTAATGTAGTTATTTAGGTGGAGCCTACTACTTAGGAACATTCTAGAAAGTCCAAGGTGATAGAATAAGGTATGAATAGGATTGGCCAAGGCCTTTTGGAGCATTTGATCAAGTATGGCTTCAGATTCTTTTTCTTAGTAAAGTTTGATTTTGCATCATTTTGTTTAGTTTAGTTTTGTTTTGTTTTTGTTTGCTCAGTTTGTCTTTCATGTCATACTCTATTTAGTTTTATTCAATTTTTTTTTGGTCTATTTTATCCTATTTTATGATGAAGTTTTATATTATTGTAGAATAGAAGGATCTTAGTCTTTTGATATAGTCTAGTCTTGTTTCGTAGACGGTATATGAATTGTTAGAAATAGAGATAGCAAGGAAGTTATCTACAAGATGATATTAGATCATGCGATAGATATCTTATGGATTCATGTGGCATAATTTGCGATGCTAATAGGCAATGGTAGAGGTGGTAGAGAGTACTGATATCACATGTAGTCAACAAGAGTTAACTTTGAAACAATGAAGAAAGATAGTGGCTTAAAGGCTGTAGAGTCCATTAAAAGTTTGATGGTTGGTTGATGTAATGTGAACACCATGAATTTTTTGATGAAGTAAAAATGTCATATAAAGTGAAGAATAAGGCCCTTCTATGCTAAAAAGCTAATAAAAAGTATATTATTTTGATACCTTATGCATACAAAATGTGATTAATTTTTTATATTAAGTCATTGAAAAGGCACATTACTACATTACCAATACCAATGATACTATAATTATGCCTATTAGTTGAGATTATTTGAGAGCTAATATTAGAATAATTAAAAAAAACCTTAGAGTCACCTATAAGATGGTGGGAAGTACTAGAATCCAAGTACTAGGAAGAAAGAGATGTATTGGATTTACTAATAAAATAAGCATCTATTACAATAATAATATTGTTGTTGTGATGGTTGCTATTGATAGTATGAAGGGCATTATAGATGTCATAGAAGTAATCTTTAATGGTATTGGCTTAACTTGAAGAAGGCTTATTATGTTGAATAGAAAATAGTTTGGATTCCAAGGAATAGAGTTGTTCTATCATATTGCGGATGTTGTCCTTAAGATTATTATGCTATGAATCAATAGGCGCCCAAAGTGTCAAAATTGAGGGCCACGAGATTAATGACCAAAAGAGGAAGAGGGTGTAGCATCAAAAAGATTAGAGATTGTCTACCACACCACAATTGATTCGAGGAGGGAAACTCCAATATCCTCCAAGGTATTAACTATCTCCTTTATTTTTGTCAAGTACTCATCCAAAGACATTATATTTGTTTTTTTAATATTAAAAAAAAATCAATCAAATAAATTTTATGATAGTTGTTGTTTGATTTGAACAACTATGAGTAGTTGTAAGAAAAGATAAATTTTATGATAGTAGTTGTAAGAAAAGATCTTACAACTACTCATAGTTGATGCTTTGATACCATGAAGAAAGTTGAATATACAAAGGTGTTGTACGAAGCACTGTGCATATGAGAACACTATGTCCATTGACTGAAGAGAACTATAAGTTCGTGGATCGAAGTGAAAACATACAAACTAAATATTGTAATGGGAACTCTTGGGATCAGTGGGCAACAGTGTTCTCATATTTGGAACAGTATCGAAGAAAGGTGCTAGCCCTAAGGGTAAGAGCAGCTGCAAACACAGTGGAAGATCCCATTTCGTAAACGAGAAAGTGTGGTCATCCGCGGTTGGACTTCGTTGCCGGCCAACATCCTTCCTGGCTTCCTCGCTTCCTCTGCTTGTCACACTGGCTATCAATTCTGGACACACTTCTTCAGTAACACCGACTACTTTTATTGTTATCCTAAACACACGATCCTCTCCACAACGATGGCCTGGATTTCGTCGAAGTCCTAGTGTTATTGACCACGATGAATCTGTTCGAATTCTGTGTCATTGATTACAATTGAAATATTTTTTAATTGTTTATTTTGTTAAAGTACACTACATTTTTGTAGTCCTTGGCTTCTAATATGAATATGAAGAATATATTTATTGAATTCATGTCAGATTAAAATAGAAAGAAAGAAAGAAAACCCTAATCTTCTCATTGAACGGCAATCAGGAAGTCTACTAAATTATTCATTCATTTATTTTCCACGAGTTTAGTCATTGCTTTTGTCTAAGATTCACGCTTCATTCACGACGCGATTGTGGATTCATTCTCCCTGCATGAATCATACAAATACGTCGATAGTAGTGTGAATTCCAGGCCATGAATTCAGCGTTCTCGAGGAACATCCCGAAAGTAAAATTCTAACCGAATTCAATAAAATCGAGGCAAAAAGGGCAGATGAGCATCGTGTTCCCGGATGAGAGAGATGATCCCCAAAATGTGGCTGAGAATATCGCGGGAGGCGGAGGGTTCAATTCCAACCAAAAGAATCCCAATTTCTTCACACGATCCATTTGGCAGAAGCTCCGAAATAGCAACCGCTGAAGTGGGGGGCCCTGCATTGAAGACCACCGCACCGATTTGGGAGAACGGGCCAGGCAGCGTGGCTGGCCAAGGGAGCTCAGTGGGATTGATCCCCACCGATTGGTGCCATTAACAGGAGACGTTGAATGCCGTTACGGCGCATTCCATGTCGGGCTACGGGAAGTACGTCTAGCTCTCATCCAGACGCCCAGTAACCAGCTTTCTAGAACCGGGTAAAAAGGAGCTGGAACTGAAGCAGCCGCACGGATGATCGATGCTGGTGGAAACTGCGCAGTCCATGGTCTCAGGGTCGTAGCGTTGCTGCTGGTGAGAGATTTCCTTCCATGTCTGCTAGATTTAGCAGGTTAAGAGACAGTCACCACTGCTCGGTGCTGCTGCTGGTGGTCGTGGGTGCAACACAAAAAACGGAGAACAAAACCCACCTCCCTCCTCTCTCGTGAATCTGTGCCGCTTTATGGCCTCGCCGTGGGGCTGGCTGCGGCACTCACTAGTGGGGGTGGGATGGCCACCATATGAGGCTGATTACGAGAGAGAGTGTGTGTTAAACTGTGTCCATTTGCCGCAAAACGAGGAGGTTTAGAGCGGGTCATGCGATCGTGCTCATAGGTCGAAAGGTTGCGGCAACTGCCGGACAAAGCCACGAGCTTCAGCATTATTATTTCCCTTTTATTATTATTCCATCAGGTCGTCATGTTCGTTTGTTTGTTTGCTTGCTTGTTGGTGTGTGCGTGCGTGTGTAACAATATGTGTTTAATTATATATATATATATATATATATATAGATGTATTTGTATCTAGATATGTGCGTGTGTGTGTGTCTGGGTCAATGTGTGTAAGGTATATACCTCCTTTGATGTTAATGTTTCGGATAAAGTGTTGATCTAGATCCATGACCTTTTTCGAGGTTGAGGACCCCGGTAAGAAATATGAACCGAAGTGAGTGGAGATTTATTCCACCGAACAAGTCCATTTGTTACTACTATGTCCAACCTTGAGTGTTTTGATTTGTCTTTTTCTTAAACCAACTAAACTCCTTTTGTATAAATTTTGTGCGTTTTTTACTTGTTAAAGTTTTGTGTCAAGTAACTTGTCTATTCTGTGTGATGTTTCTGCATGGTTTGTTTCACAATAAGTTTTGTCAGTACTTCTTATTTTTTTTATACACTTTTAAAGATTTTAGTATTATTTTGTTTTTATACGTATATATATATATATATATATATATATTTAAATTTATCTACTAGTGGATACAATGACTTCTTGTTGGTTTATTTAATTGTGGTATTTTTTAAATATCACTTTTATTATATTAAAAAAATCTAAAATATTTCAAGCCATCACTTAATGTTTAGTTGATATGTCGAGGTATGTCTCAATTTAATACACTAATTTAAAGTAATAAGGCTTTTTTATAAATAATAAATGATCATTTATATTAAATTTAAAGGTTTTTGGTTAAATATTTTTCTTTAGCATGTATGCTTTTACAATTCTTATGAAAATCCTTGAGGGTTGTTTGCTTTGCGAATTAATTTTTTTATTATTTATTATTTTATAGAAGCTTGTCAAAGTCCATAGTGAGAAAAAAAACCAAAAAATAAAATTGGATAATAATTATAGTTTATTAACCTGATTTTTATAATAAATATTTATCATAAAAATAAATGGAAAAGTATAATTGTTTAAATTATATTATACCACATTTTTTTATCATTATAAGCCAAAATATACCTTTTTAAGTTAATAACTCATGTTTTGTATGTTTGTGATTTGAAACACCACATACATTGGATTCTTAAAAGACATATAACATATATAAATAAAAGATCAATCTAAAAGAAATTTGGGCATTTAAAATGATTAATAAAATATCTTTAAAAAATTTTAAATTAAAATATTTCCTATCATTAAAAAGTTAAAACATTATACATTGAACTCTATAGTAACAATAAATTATAAAAAAAATTATAAAATTATTACAAGAGGAGTTTTTATTTCTTTAATTATTTATCTATAATATTTTTTATTAAGATATATATATATATATATATATATATTTGAATTCCTTATGCATATTATTATAAAAATTCATCATAATTTTTAATTATAAATAACTATCTTTTTTCTTACATAAATATTATTGATAGAAGAGTAAGATACTTCACTTTTATTAAAAATAATTATTTTATCTTTTTTTAAAAGAAACCTTGATAGCAAGATCTGTATACTATAATAACCAAATCAATTTAATTTATCTTTTAGTATATGTTTTAAACCACATATGAACCAATAAATTTGATATGACATCCATAAAACAATTAGCCATTTGTTAAACTTTATAGTGCAAAACATTACACATGGTTTTTTTAATTGCTGTCCATTGGAACTTAAATTTAAAACTACCTCTTCTTTTTGTTTGTGGGATAATTCTACACTTTTTGAATCTTTTCAAATATTTATAACTATAAAAAAAACCCTTATTTTTTGTATGCAACTCCTGATGTTTAATTCAAAACAATATAGTTTAGATATAGGGTCAATTTTAATCTTAGTATTTGTTTTACTATTTGAAAAAATACTAATAAAAAATATCTATTTACTAAAAAAATACTTAATTAGATCATAATAATATTTTTGGATTTTAATTTTAGTTGATAACTTTTCTAGTAATGTGATCCACCTATATTAACAAAAAATGAAAAGATATATATTTTAAAAAATTACACCATGTTGCATTAACATATTTTCTATTTATTCTTCAAAAAATTAAAAATTAAATCTAGAACAATTTTTTTAGCTATGTTATTGATAGTATCATTACTTTTTATTTTTTGGCTTCTTTAAATTAAAATTTTATTTACAATCAATATGATTTAAAACAACTTATAGCATATTTTAGATTCACAAATGCTTTATCACTCTCTTTCTTAGACTTGCAATATAAATTCTATTTATTTAAGAAAATATTATATATTTTTTTATTAAATAATAATAATGATAATAATAATAATAATAATTTATGGACTTAAAATATAATGCATATCTAAATACAAAAGTAATGTACTTACAAAAGTAATATTTGAAATAGTATGGTTTTTTTAGATTGATAAGTTTAATTTGACACTAATATTTCACAAAATTCCAATCATTTAATTAATAAATCTTGAAGTTTTAATTTTAATAATAAAACAAAATCAGATAGAAAAACTTTTATTAATATATTTTTCTTTTTTTAAGTCAATTTCTATAATTTTTTTACAATAGGCTTAGATTTATGCAAATTAGCTAATAAACTCAAACATTTGTCTACTTTATTTTAAAGACTTAAAGTTATGAGAGAATGTAAATAACCTAGACTTGTTGGCATAGTTATCAGAGAATGTATATAGTTGGCATTTCTTTCTTTTCTTCTTATCGAAAGTATATAGTTATTAATACATTTATTATTTATTTATTACTTTTTTATGGTAATTTGATTCTTTGATGATTTAATAGAATTATAATAATCCAATTTTAATTTGTATTATACTGTAATAAAAATTAAGAGTCTAATAGAACTTCTTTTACTTCTTGTTGAATTAAAACAACTTATATATATATATATATATATATATATATTTTTATACTAGCACCATATTATTTTTTTTATAGATAGGCTACCAGTACTACCATAAATAAAGAATAAACTTATAATTTTTTTATATAAAGAAAGAAAAATATCCATAATATTTATAATAAAGAAAGGATTTAAAAAATAAGAGGGTATATTTCTTTTATTATTTTTGGATTGATAAATGGTTTCTTATAAAAAAATCTTAATTAAGATAGAATATTTAAAAATCCTTTTTTAATATTTCCTTCTTTAGTATTAATTATAATAAAATTTATATGTTTTATAAAATTTTAAGTAATGTAATTAATTCACAATTATTTATAAAAATATCTTTATTTAATTTTGTGAGATAAGAAACTACCTTCAAGTATAATATTAGACTTTTTTTATTATATAATTCTAGAATTATCATGTGTAATTGATCTCTTTTATATTATTTAAGTAAATTTCTGAGATTTTAATAATGATCAGTTTATATTAAATTTTTTTCATTCATGGCTATTTTAGCTATTTTATCTTTAATTTTAAATACTATTAAAATTAAGATTATGATTTATTTATTTTAGAATATAATTTCAAATTTTGATGAAAGTTTTAAAATTTCTATAGAATTATGTAGATAATTTTATTAGATTTAGTAGAAGTATATATTTGTATCCTCAAATTATTTAAGTTCAATCAATAATATTTAAAATTTTCAAATTCTTATTACATTAAAAGTCTTAAATGTATTTATCTATTATTATATATTTTTAGTTATACATTAAGGTTGTGTAAATAGTATGAGTTTATCTAAGACTTTGATATTGTTTATGGATGACATGTTAAGTAAGTACATATCTCAATCGAAATATCATTAGATAATATTATGTCTTTTATGGTTTTATACTTATTAATTTTTTTTTTAGGAAGCAATATTTTTTGTGATTATATATATATATTTCAAATACAGTAATTCTTTTTTGGTAATCTTATTTCTATAAAGATTATTGAAATATTCTAAGGTTGATTCTAATGTATAAAAATTAGTACTAAATCATAAAACATGGTCTAGTTTTTTTTTTTTTTTTTTTTTTTTTATCATATAGCTTATATCTAGATAATATTAATAAATTTCATCTATACTTGAGACTACACATTTATCTTCTTAATATTAATAAAAATTTAAAATTATTTAGACTCCTAATATTATATAGAAAAAAATTGATTATATTTTTAATTGTTTAGAAAAAGACACAAAGTTGAATTATCATATTATTATTATAATATCTAAAAAAGATAGACATTAAATTTGAATTTTTTATTAATTAAATATTTAAGAATTTATTATGTATTCTTTAAATATAAATATAATTAATAAATATGGAATCCGTTTTTACTTACAAAACATCTTATATACAACTAGATTGTTACATTATTTAAATCTAATTTTATTTGGTCAGATGTTTGTAAATCTAATATCTTAGAGTCATGTTTCTTATACAAGTTTTTAAATCTTGATTTCTATGTATTATAATTTATAATTCTTTTAATTTAAAAAAATATTGATGGTGATTTTTTAACTATGTTTTCAACCATGTTTTAGATCAATCTTCTATTGGAAGTTGATTTAATTGATATACTATTGTTTATAAGATTCTATATTGTTCTTAAATTGTACCTTAATTTTTGATGGTAGACTTGGAATCAAGTCTTGTATTTCTTTTAAGTAGATACTTCTTAATTCTTCATGCCTTTTGGATGCTTCTATTTGGTTTACATACAAACACACATATACTAAGCTATATATATATATATATATATACATATATATGGAGTTGTTAAAGCCACACCCCCCTCCTTTCTATCTCATAATTGATTTTGTCCATCCCTTGTCTCTGTCCCTTGTTCCCTCAATCCTAACCTCATTGCCCCCATTTCTTATTCCTAGTCCTCTATGCCCCATTCCAAACCACCCTATTTAAGGGGCTTTTTTTAAATGAACATTTTGGATGTTAATCAAGATAAACTGTATATTTTAATTAAAGAAAAATCATGAAATATTATTGAGAATTTTTTAGCGATGAGAGCAAGCTTTTAATTTCAATGAATTGTTTCAAATTCCCTTCACAACAATTAATAAATTCCTATGAAATATAAACATGGATGAAAGAAGCTAAACCAAAATTTAAATTTGTTTAAATTTTAAAAATCAGTTATTGCTACAAAAATGAAGAACTTGCAAATTTTGTTTTATATGATTATAGAATAATATGTAAATATTAAGTTTAAACAGAAAAAAGAAGAAGAAGAAGAAGAAGAAATCAAAAATTGAATTCATTAATAATTAAAAAATGAATTTTCTTTTGTGAAATCAATCTTGAAGAATAATATTATTCAATATTATTTAGTATTGGTTTTGAATAAATAATATTATGGCTTTGATGAAATATGCATATTTATATCTATCTATATATATATTTATAGACATACATATCCACATGAATGGATCTTCTTCAAGTCATAAACAATAGACAAACAAAGTATCTGAATTGCAGAAATACTTGCGATGACATCAAGTTAATTCATTCCACACATTAACGTCATAACAGCACACTTGGCAACAATAAGTGGGGTTAAGTCTAAAACTGTGAAGACTCATTTCCTGTGCAATGAACAAGTTGGTTTGGATAGTGAACCTGCTCCCAGACGTTTTGTAAGAATAATCCCCTTCCATGTGTGTGTGTACACATATGTTTGTTTATCATCTTATTTCTTTCTTTGTAAGAACAGGTGCAATACAGAGAAAGATCAGATTCTTACCGTCACATATTGCAAACAGAACATAGCCACTCCAAAGGCCTGCTTCACACTGAGTCCATGCATTATTCAGAAACTGGATCCACTGCAACCAGAAAGCAATGGACATGCTTGCTTGCTCAGTGTAAATCCTGTGTCGGGATGTGAAACTAGAATCGACACTGGCATGGACACTGCTACGGATCCAACGTTCAAAAACCTGCACGCAGGCCATGCTCCGTTTTGGGCAACAATGAGAGAAAGGTTAGAACAGAACGCACGATTTCTCACTCTCCATAGATGACATGAGGCCTTGTTTTCAAGTAGCTCTGTCACTACCTATCATGCAGTTGTTGCTCTACAAGCCTTTACTACCACGTGGACGCCGCACATTCAAGTTGAATTGGCAGAGAGAAAGACTTCCTGATAGCTCCACTGAACACTAAGACAACAAAAGTGTTTATATGCTTGAATTTCCTGATCGAATCAATACGCTGCCTCCACGGTGGATCGAACACCGGACCTTCAGTTTACAAGACTGACGCTCTACCACTGAGCTATAAAGGCAACTACTCCTGAGTAGACACACGAATAGAGCACAACCAATTATTTGTACTTTTATTTCTAAGCAAGCACACCCGAGAATACACGGTATCGAATATGTTCCTGTTTTCACACCAACACAGGCGATGGAATGAGAGCACGACAGCACCCTTGATCAGATAATAGAAACCAGGCAATATCAATAAGCTTAGGGGTCACAAAATGGTTATCCTGATATGGGTTTTGTTGCACTGGAACATCTCCACTTCGTTGTTAATTTCCCTCAGTGTTGCTTAACGACTAAGATCTCATATCCCACTTGCACGTTTCATAGTGCCAAGATGGCAAGTTCATCTCTTACACACACTAGTGGAACTTCATCACACAACCTGTTTTCGACTGCGCTCTCGAATCCTGCACAACGTTTTCGCAAAGCCTGGACACAATCTGCACACTCGACAAAGCTTAGATGCATCTTTCCTTAGGTTTTTTGTGCAATTCCTAGTCGCACCTCCTCTTGTTGGCAGTGTACGTGAGGCGGAGCCTACAAGTTGGGTCCTTATCATGGAGTTCCACAAACACGTACAAAGTAAGGAGCCATGTCAAAGCAGCAGGTTGGAATGTTGTGAAAAATGACGGAGAACCCCATATCGAACCATTTCATATGATCGCTGCTCTCTTCATTGATCAACATTAACCTAATATTACAGTAATGCTACCATTGCAACCCCAAGTCAAATTGCTACTGTACGCTTACATGTATCCGTGCTGGGTGTTTACCACAATCCCACGCCTGCCCTGTATCTGCTTCATGAACTCAATTATGCCTTCCGCTTGTGGCTAGGTCAAGCATGTGGAGCCCCATTTCCTACAATCTCTGCATCATCAATCCTAATCAGGCGTTTCGTGTACGAGAGCAAGACCTGTGCATTAACGACCTCTTCTATCTTTCACGGAGTTTGAGAAAACGGAGTACCTTATTTGCGCTTGCAGTTGCAGATTTGCTCATGAGGCCTGGAGTTAGATAGTAACTGTAGCTGCTCGTATTGATCATTTCCATGCTCCTGCATTTCACCCATTTGAAACTGATTCGCAACGAGCACGTCCCATGCTTCGTTCTTCTGCCATGACTAAAGCCAGGTACAGCCACACAATTAAGACGCAAAGGACGAGTGCTTCTAGGGTAAGAAATCAGAAACCCATCTGTCCGATGTGTGCGTTCACTCAAATGCCGATTCAAATTGACCGTAAATGCACTTCATCGCACCGAGGACACCCCTCCAAACTAACCGCTCTTCTCTAGTCTTCAAACTCCATCAACTCACTTCCTCTTATCAACTTCCAGCTGCATAAAGGCCCAGAAAGCACAGCGTGCTCAAAATATACAGAATGTAGTTCCAAGGTGAAGGTGAATGGCTGAGATCTTTGTTTGACCAGGGTCCTAGAACGTAGGAGCCCTATAGCCGTGATGATCCACACTATCTTTTGCAAAAGATGAATTATAAGCTCCAGATAGCATTGTTGTTGATGTTAATGTGGTGGTGGTGGTGGTGTTCTTGTGTTTGCATTTGTAGTGCCAAACTTGACCGAGATTTGGTGTTAGTTTGAGTAGACTAGGTTGAGGTGTGGATAGTATGTTGAGCGTCAAATATTGCATCGCAGGGGCGCTGCGTATCAGCAACGAATGTAAAGGAAAATTAGAATTGGGAACATGGGGAAGGAGGAGAGCAGAGAGATTAAAGGTGATCAGAGCCGTGAGCAGCAACGGGCACGGAGGGAGTTCTAGCTATGGTGATGGAGTGAATAGTGCGGCGGTGGGTTCAGGGTCGACTGAGCGCGACAGGCAGATGCAATTTTTGGCGGAGGAGAGGAAGAGGCGAGAAATGGAGGAAGGGAATGAGAACGATGGCAACTATCCTGAATGGGCAACGTAAAATTCCAGCTCTTGTATGATTTTGTTAATTGAATGCTGGTCTACCAGTTTGCTCTTCAATTGGTGATTGTACGTTTTCACTGTCTAGTTAGAATGCACGCTCTTCTCTGACCTGTATAGCTGGTGAAATTTTTCTTGGTCAGTTCTCATGTTTTAGGAACAGAGTAGTAGCGCCAGGGTTTAGGGTTTATGAGTTTAGGGTTTTTGAGGATGTATTCGACAGCTCCTCGATAGCTGGAAATTCTTGGCCGTATAGATTATAGTTTTATACGTTCATAGTTCCTGAAGTTTGAGCTGGCCGTGAATGTTTTCCGTGTTCTGTCTTTTAGTTTTCCCAACGGCGGGGTTTCTCGAGAGCTTAAGCGATTTGAGTTACTTACAGGAATGTAGAAGATTCTGCCCGGGACGACGAAGAGCTTCAGGAAATCATGGGAGATGCTCTTGAAGATCCAGAAGCGATGAAACGAAGAGTATGTTCGTCTAGTTGCATTTCACTTGATTTTTTTTTTTTGAGCTTGCTACAAAAGCAGAATCTTCTTCACTCGCAATTAATTAGTAAAGATGCCTCTGAACTCGACCAGTGAACAGATTTTAATAATATTTTAACTGCAAGTACGTTATTCTGTGATTCAGGTGGAAAATAGAGTTCAAAGGAAGAGCCGGGATATTCTTGAATCAAAGAAAGGATCTGTTAATCCAATGGCTGTATCTTTCCGCGAGTAAGTACATGAAGATATCCTTGGAGCGTCAAGGAGCTTTTTATAAGCAGCATTTATCTCTTGGATGATGAGTTTCAAGAATCCTTATTGTACTGCGCCCTATGTTTCTGATAACAATCTTGGACTTTGATGCAGTTTTGATGCTTTGGATAGTCATATTTGGCTGGAGTTTTACACCCGTCCAACAGACAAAGATGTTGAATTGATTGGAAGTGTATGTTCGCTTCTACTTCTTTTGATGCCTTCGCATTTTTAAGATATTTGAAAAAGCAACATTGAAATGTGAGTGCTTGTCAATGCACTAGTTTCTGTATTATATTTTGTGACATCTGCTGAAAGTTGAATGTCCTAAAGAGAATGTGAAGGAGGAATGGTTATATCTGACTTGGTCAGTTCTACAATGAAGAGTAATCTGTTGTGTGGGACACAAACATGTCAAAATTAGCACTCATCTGTGTCGATAAGTTGATTGCTCAGCAAAGGGATGAACACGCGCTTACAACAGCTTGGGTAATGGAATAGTTATCGGTTCCTTGTTACATTCAAACTGGGCACGTGTAAAAGCTATCAAACTAAATACCACATGGTGCTTGCAGATATTCCGGTCATGGTTTGTGTTAGGCCGACTTGGTGGTTTCAACGCCATGAACATGCAGGTTGGTTATGTTTTCTCATCTTGATGGTCTTACGCTTGCGATTAGGCATTCACATACTACTGTATGCTCGTACTGGATCTTATCATAGACTTTATTTTGCAATCGAGAGCTGATGACAGAGTTCGTATCCTGCTTAGCTTGTGGCTAGCGTGTATCTGAGTTCGCACATTTTCCAAGTTCGAAAGATTATACATTTTTGGTGCATTTCGGAGCATCAAGTTCAGGTCTCTTGTAGTTGTTTACACCTACTATGCTCTACGTGCAGCTCACAAGTTCGGCTCCAAACGCTCCTTTAAGCTACAGCCAAGAGAAAGCGAAAGAGGCGCAAGAAATCGGTGACACCTTCTTCCATAACATCGGTGACGTTGAGTTTCAAGACAACTGGGCACGTTTATGGTGAGTGATCTTGGTTTTTGTAGTTCCGTTGGGATTTCTGTTCTTGGGTTCCTATTTTGAAAGGCACGATCTTGTCCATCTTGTGTCTCTTGGTTATTTTTCGTCTCAGTTTTGGTGTTTAGAAACATTGTCACTCGAGAACTTGTTCCCATTGTGGGAGTCATGTATATAACCTGGCTAACTCAAGCAGATGTAGTTGGGTGTGGATGCTAACATTGGTCGTTGTCTGGCAGGGTGGACCTGGGTACATCCGACCCTGTCTCTTTGGATATGCTTATAAATACGTTAGCTAACCTCAGTTCCGAGTAAGTAAAGAGGGATTTCCCCTTTCTTCTTGCAATTATGTGCGTTATTACTTCACTTCTCATATTGGCTTCTCCTAGATGTTAGTAAACTCTCCTCTCTTCAACTTGAGGCAGTATGCATTATTTTCATAACATGTGTGTGTGTGCGTGGCTTGTCTCAGCCATGTGGGTATCAAGCAATTAGTGTTCGGGGGTAAAAATCTAGGTGACTGGGACGAAGACTTGATCACCGAGGAAGCAGGGTATAGATCATACAAAATATGATCGCAGGCATCCTAGATTCGAAATTATTACAATGTGCACTGGTAAGTGAAGACTCTGGTGAGCTGCATTTGCTCTACCATGTACAGCTAAGATGGCTTATCGTTTCGTATTTGTGCTGCTGGAATGAGGAACATCCTACAATAGTAGTGCAAAAGAGTCAAATGTACTGAAATTGTTGTCAGGACGTGACTTGCTCGAAATGTGCACCAAATTGACTGCTTGTCGACCTGATCACATGTAGCAAAGAGGGGAATTAGAAAATTTTAAGTAGACAGGCATGAGGCAGTTCAGATCGACTGCATTGAGGATGAAACAAGAGGGTATTGGAAGAGAAAATTGCTATTATGCAGCAGATGAGCTGTGTACAGTGGGAGAAAAATCTCCCTCAATTTTTCTTATAACTACCTTGTTGTGATTTTTTCCAAAGTAACTGCTAAAGAGAATTTGCGGCGTTGTGCTCACTGTTACTTAATGTTACGAGATCCATTGTTGAGTTTCTTTTCCTGTCACTATTGTAGCAATAACCGTCTAACCGGCCGCCTGAGTAACTAACTTTTAGTGCTCCAGGTATTACTGGTGACTATTGCTAGGATTATTTTAAATGAATTGAGGTTGAAGCAGCAAATTTGAATATAGAGCTGTCTTGAGTGGAGCCCGGAGGCTTGCAGGGTTCGAACGTGCTAGTCTCAATGTGATTGATGTTTACCGCATGAGCTCCCAATGAGAGAGGTAGTTCAAGGTATATACGTTGCATGTTCTCATTTTGCTTGGCAGGAGGTGTTGATTGTGTTGATTCTGTTTGCTGAAAGCACCAGAATCATGTCCGAGCAATGCATGTGGCGAATGCCAGGATATAAATTTGAAGGGTTTCTGTGCAGAGCATTCTGCCATATGTTTTGCAAGGGTCTCAAAAAGTCTTGATTTCTACATAAATATTTTGAGGTATTGATGGGGTTTGAAATCATGCTTTACTGATGAAGTCCTCATTGAAGCATGTGCACAGACCAAGGTTGAGTACGTGGAGAACAGAACTCATTAACAGGGTTTTAGTGTGGGGTTTTAGAGTTCCTATTGCCGAAAATTATCTCCTTGCACATGAAGGTCAATAATATAACCTTTCACACCTAGTATATATAACTCCTACTACTGGAACGGAGTTGGGGTTTTAAAGTTGAAGGGAACCTGTGTCCTTGAATTCCAGCAGTGCCAAGTAAAGCCATACATTGCACTGTATCTGTGCAGACAAGTAATAATCAATCAAATTGTCATCTGTTTCATGTTAACAAGTGTCGATGGTTATGGGCAGCGTCTGGGTGAATGCCAGGTGCAAGTAAAGAAGGGTTGCAAGTACCAACAAAATTTGCGCAATATCGTCACTATCGCAGAGTCGGTCGAGAAAAGTGACACATTATCCTGCTACAGATACATCAGAGCTGGATTTCTGATCTTTGTTGAGTTAGCGAGGAGGACTGACGACGTCGCTGGGGAATTGCTCTGTTCAGAAATGATTATTAATTGATCAAGCGGCCATTGATTCTTTTGAAACAACTTAACGCCGCATGTTGCCTACGCAAAATAAAAATTTGCCAATTTTATTTAAAGTTGTAGTAAACAATTCCAAAGGGCTACTTCACACCAAAAGTAGGATCTAGGAGTGGGTGCTACTCATCAGTGATAAATCACCATTAAAAAACTTCAACAAAGAAGAAATAAAGAAGACATAAATAAATAAATAAACACCAACATCCATCAGCAAACAAAACAAAACAAATTTCAATGCAACATTTGATCTTATTGCACTAATATCTTAAGTGAATGGGAGACAGAGAAAGAGAAGATGAATAGATAAAGTGATGGCTACTTGTATGCCAGAATGTGTGTTGCATGATAAGTCTGTACCTCATTCTGAAAATAAAAATAAAAATGTGCACATATGAATGTATTTTTTTTAGGTTGCTGTGTTTCCTGGCACCACCCAAGATGTACAGGTTGTTGTTACTCAGACTTGCTCATGTGTGTGTGTGGTTGATACTAAATAGTAGAGTATGCCAAATTTGTGAGGAAGCAACAAATTGCACACAAAAAAAGAAGTTTGCTGAGGATATTATAAAGCCTTTGAGATCCTTGAAACTTAATGCTTTGTGAGTGTGTTTACTTGTTGCAGAGGTAGTGCCAGACTTAGATGCAACTTGGTGCCCTCTCATCAATGTGAAATCAAGAAAATGATGAATATTTAGTAACATAAAGAGGATTCTACCTTTAGTTTTTAATACATGACAATTTCTTATTACATAAAAGGATCTCATGAAGAAAATGTAATTTGTAATAAGATCAAAAATGAAATCAAAACATTTAATATGTGATGAATGGTATCATAATTCCATTATGATAATAATTAAAATATTTTATTTAAAAATTTTATTATTATTATTATTATATTTTTAATTTAGATATCTAAATAAATAGGTAAAGAAGAAAAGATGTTTTTTTTTGTAAGAATTAGCTTTGCTAAGATTGCTAGCTTCAAATTTAAAGAGATGAATGATTTTTTTGTTGAAATTTTGTTACAATCTAAATGTGCAAGCATTAGCCTTAGTCATGATACAAGAGTGCTTATTCATTAGCATGTTGTCACGGATATACATATTTATTCCAATAATTACTTTAATGATTAAGTAGAAGTAGAATAGAGTAGATTAATTTTATTATATCTTCTAGAAAAGCTTCCTAGAAGATTCATAGACATTGTTTTGACTTTACATGTGTTTATAGTGAATTAGTAAGCTAAAAACTTGGTCAATAAGTTAGCCATGTAATATACATGTTAGTAGCTTGTGGGACAAGTTAGTTATGTGGCACATATATATATAAGTTGTCTTGCAAATTAAGCCATGTGTCTAGTAAAGTCAACATGTATTGGAGGTCCTATAGAATATTGCCATGTAACTCCTAATAAGAAAATATATATCAAGGCAAGAGTGAAGCCTTCTTCACTCTTGTCAATGTTGTCATGTAGTGTGATTTGCAATTTGGGAATACACGGGGTATCTAGTTGTAAAGAGTTTAATTTTAACTTATTGGATAAGCTCCAATAAGTAATTTATTCCACCTTTAATTTATATACAAAGTCTTACCTCCTAAAACCTCTTCACTATATATAAAATGCCCAAATTGTAGAAAAATCTCTCAAAACATATTTTTCCCGCAAAAATTTTCTTCTTCTCGAACTTTAGAAATTCATATCTTTTGATCCAACCATTCAATTTCTTTCAAATTCTTACATAATGTAGCTATTATCTTTACGCTTTACTACAAAAAAATTTAACTATAAAATAGCTACCAATCTTTTGGAATCTTAGAAATCCTAGCAAGTGTTGTAAATCCTAACTTACAAGTATCTGAGCACTATTTTCTTCATATCTCAAAAAACCAAAATTAAAATGCTACAAAATTTATGCATAAAATATATTAACATAAATATACATATTTTTGAAAATTTTGAGCTAAAATATCATCAAAATACTCAAGATATAGTTCAAAATACAACCATTAGTTAATCCAGCCACTTACTACTTTCAGATTTGCAAGCATTAATTTCAACCTCCAATATCTCCTTTATTTCAACTTGAAATCCATCAAATAGCATACCAAAAGTATAGCCAAAAAAGTAGTCTCTTCAATCCTAATTACTAATCCTTTATTGCTTTCTATAAGTATGCATTATATTCAAAAGAATGATAGTAGGTACAAAATCAACACCTTAACTTTTAGCACCTATATCTCTTTCATATAAATTTCAAATTACACAAAATTTATACCAAAATCATAGTAAAAAACCTAAACTTATTAATTGTAGCTTCCAAAGCTCAAATGGTTTTGATATAATAACCCTAATTTCTAATAAGGCCTTGGATAGCCTCCTTGAAGTCCATTGGACATGATTTTTGGCCAATAGGAATGAAGATTTTTATCATTTATATCCATTCATCCATATGGATACCTTAATTTCTCTTTTTGCTTCCAAGACTCCTCTCCAATCCTTTTTCTAATAAGATTTACATAATATATGCCCTAAACACCAAATAAAAGAACCAAAATAAAACTTCAAGGATCACCAATATCTAATAAGGGTGACTCTAAATGTTTAAAAGTTACTACTAATAAGATCAACTTCAAAAGTTACTATCAAAAGAAAACAAAGTTATATAAATTGTAATAATATTTTTTTTAAACAACTTTTTTTAAGATAGTAATCTAACTCCATTCTACAACCAACTAAAATTCATTAATATGGTTTTTACTATGTTACTTAGTAAATTATATATCAAACATATAAACATAATATTTTCACATGGTAGTCCAATCACAACACAACAACGCTTTTCTAGTTTTTAGTCTTCTTTCAAGACTTTCTAATCTTCTTGTCTTTGGCAATAGCCATTTTAGTTCAATATATTACCATCTTTGAATTATTTTCTAATCTTTTTGAGTGACACAAGAATGTATTGAGATTTTCTTTTTCTGAGATTCATATCTTTGATAGTTTAATAAGAGTGCTAATTCATTGTTCTTATCTTATTTTAGGAGTGAGTAAATTACTCCACTTCTATTGTTGTGTTTTGAAGGTTGCAAATTATCCACCTTTAAATATTTTTTTTTAAAATAAATAAATAAATAAATAAATAAATAAATATATATATATATATATATAGTAAAGAAAGTAAATTATCTTTCATTTTAGAAATTTTTATTTGATATTAGAGGTTTCAGATTATCTTCTTCTAATTTGACTTATAAATTTATTAAATTATTTGAAATGGAAGGAAAAATTATGGATGCTATACTTGAAAAAAGTGAGAATATATTTGCAACTATTACAAATCTTTAAAAAAAATTTCTGCACTCTTACGGTAGAAATTCTATATGTCACCAGTGCCAACTATAGAAATAGTAATCCTATGCTTGTGGAAGAAGTTTAGAATCTATGTCAAGAAGTTATACAATTGGAAAAATCAAGTAGATTGACTTTACAATTAAATCTAGGAAGTTTTGCTTCTACAAGTACAATAGGGACAAGGATTAGTATGCTCAAGAAGTTTGATGGAATAAGATGAAGATTTCAAGGATTTATGCAACAATTCAAGATCTATTTAAGATTGCATCTCTTCTAATATCTTGATGGATTTACTCAAGTTGGGCTTATAGATATATTTCTATCTGAAAGTACTCTTTCTTAATTTATATTTTTAATGGAAAAAGATTCACAATTTGTTTATGATTTGAATTCATTCTCAGAAGTGTTTATAACCACATTTGGAAAAAGTAATCAAGAAAGAGTAGTAGAGATGTGAGTCCAAATTTCACCACTCAATGAAACTCATGCCATACAACAAGTTCAAGAGGTGGAATAAAAGAACTCTCAATTATGTAATTTCTAAGTTGATTTAAATCTTAGTATTAATAATTTAATTAACTTTAAGCCTTCTAAGCAATGGCTACCAATATATATATATGTATATGTAAGTTTTAATGAGATTACTATGGTTTTCAGGGCTATTTGCATGATCTCCACTTAAATCTCAATGGATTATTCAAGTTCATTTGTATAATCCTTAATTACTAATTTTAATGTGATTACAAAAATATTATTTATTAGAATAAATAAAAAATTAATTAGTTGAAACTTATAAATTATTATCCTTTAAATAATTGATGGTGAAAGTAATTGATCAAATTATTACCATTAATCCATAATAAACATAAAAAAATCTTAAAGGTTGAATTAAAGTAAAATCTAAAAATAAAAGTTAAAAATAAGATAAAAAATAAAAATAAAAAATAAAAGAAAGATGATTAAAGGTTAAAAGTTAAAAATTAGAATCTAAATGTTGAAATATAAAAGTTACAAATTATTATAAGAACAAAAGTAAAAGTGAGACGAAAGAGTGATAAAAGCAAAGGTACCTTGATAACATCCAAGAATTAAGGGCAACAAATCTTCTTCTACTCCAAAATTTTTCAAAATTTGTGATTAATTTTAAATTTAATGATTTTTATTTTTTTGCAATTTTAACTTAAAATTGCTCCTGCTCCAATTAATTTAAATTCAATCCGGTACCTAAGCCATAAGAAATACTCCTTCAAAGTTGAGTGACCAAGATTGCTACAATAAGCAACCTCTCTGTACTTGAAAATTAACCAAAAAATCAATTTTTTCTTTGAATTCAGTAAAATTTATGCCATCAAAAGCTCAGCTTGAAGATGCACTTATTTCCAAAATTTCACAATAATCCAATTAGAAGGCACTAAGAAATGCCTTTTCAAAGGTGGTTGATCTAAACTACCAAGGCAGCCGACCCCCGGGTAGTCAAAATTCCACCAAATTTTTTTCCTTACTCCAAATCAAGCAATCTCTATCTTGTTGAGAAGCCAAGAATAAAAGCTACATCTAAAAAAATAATTCACATTGAAATTCAAAAAATTGAACAATTGATTGAGGGAATTTTGAGGCTCTTGAATCCTTGGGATATTTAGAAGGCCGAGGGAGCTATCTACTACAGTGACCTACGTCTTAAAATCCAATGAATATCATTCACTACTCAAGATCTATGCATACACAACGACAAGTTTATAAATATCAAATATATTTATATATATATATATATATTAAATCTAAGATTTAGGGCCAAAATTTGGCATGGTTTTGCCTTATTTCAAAAATAACCTAAGAGGCTTTTATAAAAGCCATGTTTAGATACCTCAAATTATAATTAAACTAAGATAATTAGATATTAATTAGAAATTTAATTTTGATTATAATTTCACTATATAGTCATATAACATCATGACAATGCCGCAAGAAAGATTTTAGAATTTAGCAACATATATGGTCGCTGACTATGATCCTTGTTGTAAAGATAAGATTTTGGTTTCTTGTAAGCTCTCAATTATGCTCTAAAATTTAAATTTTTATTATTTTTTGATTTTATGATAATTGAACATATTAGCTTAGGATTTATATAAGTAAAATTTAGTTTTATAGAATTTTAGGATTGCAACCTTGATGGTATAAATTATAGCCTAATTCCTAGAATTAGATTAATTAGGATCAAAGTAAAAAGAGTTAGAAAGTTAGAATAGCAACTTAGTTAGTTTTAATAATTTAAAGGTTGTTAGTTACTACTATGAGGATTGACTAAAAGCCTATGAGTTCACCTATAATTATTTCACATGATTTAGAATGAATTAGAATTATAATTTTTTGAAAGATTTAGTAAAGTCTAGTAATGAAAAATTTGAAATTTCCTCCAATTCAATAAATTCAAGTGGCATATGGTTCTTCTAATTAATAGAAGCCTTTTTAATGCAATGGTGGCATCGGATTCACTCCATGGAGTGAAGAAAAAAGATCAGCACCCTCTCCTTCAAAATACAAGTAGATCAATGAAATTTTTATTTTGAAGGATTTTACAAGAATTACTAAGATCCTTGTAGGTAAAATCTTTCATAAAAATTGCAATTGAGGATGAATTGAGGCATGTGAGTAGTCGATTTTAGCATAAAAAGGTATTTTGAATATTATGGTGAAGTTAGATTTACTAAGATGTGCTTTCTTGACCACTTACAAGAGCCATCAACCTTAGTAACGAAATTGGGTCTTAGATGAATGAGAGCCATAGATCTACATTAGGGATCTTAGAGATCAAGAGGTGGAGATATGGCCGCTCTTCCATAACCCACAACTCAATTGTATATGAGTGGCTTGGTTCCCAAGTCCTCTCTGTCTTCTCTTTTTGTGGCATGGTTTTGGCTTATTTTGAAAATGCCACCATTGCATTAAAAAGGCTTCTATTAATTAGAAGAACCATATGCCACTTGAATTTATTGAATTGGAGGAAATTTCAAAATTGCCATTACTAGACTTTACTAAATCTTTCAAAAAATTATAATTCTAATTCATTCTAAATCATGTGAAATAATTATAGGTGAACTCATAGGCTTTTAGTCAATCCTCATAGTAGTAACTAACAACCTCTAAATTATTAAAACTAACTAAGTTGCTATTCTAACTTTCTAACTCTTTTCACTTTGATCCTAATTAATCTAATTCTAGGAATTAGGCTATAATTTATACCATCAAGGTTGCAATCCTAAAATTCTATAAAACTAAATTTTACTTATATAAATCCTAAGCTAATATGTTCAATTATCATAAAATCAAAAAATAATAAAAATTTAAATTTTAGAGCATAATTGAGAGCTTACAAGAAACCAAAATCTTATCTTTACAACAAGGATCATAGTCAGCGACCATATATGTTGCTAAATTCTAAAATCTTTCTTGCGGCATTGTCATGATGTCATATGACTATATAGTGAAATTATAATCAAAATTAAATTTCTAATTAATATCTAATTATCTTAGTTTAATTATAATTTGAGGTATCTAAACATGGCTTTTATAAAAGCCTCTAAGGTTGTTGGCTTCAAATATTGAAGGTAGCAAAAGACTTTGTACAATTATGTAATATTTGTTCAAGATTCAAACTTCCTCATCATTGATCTTATGGACTTTTTCAACCATTACTTATTCTAGAATAATCATCAACTTTTGTTTCTATAGATTTTATGACAAATCTTCTAGTATCAAGTTTATATGATTCTGTATTTGTGATAATGGATTTTTTTAGAAAGATGGCATATTTTGTACCATATAAAATATCTATCATATATAAAGAAACAACTAATCTTTTTTTTAACAATATCTATTGCTATCATAGATTGATCAAAGATATAATATTAGATAAAGGGACTCAATTTGTATTAAGGTTTTAAAAAATCATTTTGAAGATTTTCAAGGTGGATATAAAGCTCTCTGTGGCTATTCATCTATAAATTGATTGAAAAATAAAATGGGTGAATCTAATTTTAAAGTAGTATTTGAGATATACCATCAATTAGCATCAAGATGATTGAAATTATTTTTTGTTACTTATAGAGTTTACATACAATAATATGATATATTCTTCTATTCATTTTTTTTAATCAATTATGGTTATTATCCATGATTTAATACTTTTGACTTTTCAAAAGTTGATAATTGTATAATAAAAGATTTAAAAAATTATTTATTAAATTTACATGCAACAATGAAGGCATAGTTAATGGAAGCTTAAAAATGACAAAAGATTAATATAAGTGTCTATCATAAGGAACAACCACAATTTAACTTAGATGATAAAATATGATTATTTTTTTGCAATATCAATACTACTATTTTTGTGATAAATTGGATTTTTTCCCATTTATGAACAAGTCAATCCTATTGCTTATTGATTACATCTTTTGGAATCTCTGAAAATTAATCTTATATTCTACACATTGTGCCTTGGATGTAGTCATGTTGCTCAGTTAAGCTATATACTAGGATGTAAATGCACATGGAAGCCAACAAAAAACCTTGCAAATGCAACAAAGAGAGTTGAGGCTTTCATCAATAACATCTATAAAAATTAAGATGAAGAAAAGCAAGATCCATGAAAGAAGATGATTGCTTTTCATAGAACTTCTTTCTAAAAGAGGAAGTAATGTCACAGACATACATATTTATTCCAATAATTACTTACGTGATTAAATAAAAATAATTTAGAATAGATTAATTTTATTATATCTTCTAAAAATGCTTCTTAGAAGCTTTAAATTAGAGAATATATATAGAGGCAAGAGTGAAGCCTTCGTTACTCTTGTTAATGCCTTTTTAGTCTTTGGTCTTATTTCAAGACTTTCTAGTCTACTTGTCTTTAACAATAGCCATTTTAATTCAATATATTACTATCTTTGAGTGATTTTTAAGTCTTTTTGAATGATACAAGAATGTATTGAGATTTTTTTTTTAAAGATTTATATTGTTGATACATGCTAGCATTGATTCAAAATATAGACATAAAGATAGAAGCATGTGTTGGTTCTAATTTAGAATAGAATTCTTAAGAGATACAATGTTTATTATTATTATTATTATTATTATTTATATTTTTGATGTCCATATTAGATATTAGGAAACCATAAATTCAAGACAATGTAGCTTTTTGTGCAAAGTCAAAGAATATCATTCTCTTCTTTGTTGTTAATTCATAAAGCTTCTTTAAAAATTAAATCCTTTAGATGTGACAAAATCAAGAAGGAATTTGAAGATCTTCAAGGAGATTGATAAGAACACCTACACTTTAGAAGTAATACTAATAAACAACAAGCTTGTAATGATTTCTATCCCTAAAAATCTAAGTTATAGACTTTATTCAAAATCACAATTGGCTTTGCTTAGTGCAAAGGTTTCACACTGTAAGCCTATTTTTCTTTAATTACTTTTAGATTTTTGCATAATTGATAATAATAGCTGAAAAATAAATTATTAAATAAAAAAAATCAAAATTCTTTACTAGGCTAGAATTATGGCTATGTATTGTATAGCTACAACAACTTTAATATTAGTATTGATTTCTTTTTTGATAACAATGAGACTATTGCTGATGGCTATAGTATCTATGGTAATTTCCATCTCATTTATAATTTTAGAAATTATAGGTGATGTTTCAATTCAAGAAATTAATGATTTGTATAAAAATCTTAAACCTAAATGCATAAATCAATGACCTCTTTACTTGTCAAATACACATTTATCTATTCTAAGCCTTAAATATACAAAACAAAATCTTTATTCTTATTGTATCTACATTCATATGTTTGTTGCAAGAAGAATCAATTATCAAATTATAATAAAATCACTTAATTTTTTATTTAAAGTATAAACTTTTACTTTAAAATAGATAAATTATATGAAAAATAAAGTTATAAATTTACAACCTAAAAATTACCTATTTTCTAACAAATATTATTAACTAAGGGAGGAATATTAGTTAAGAGATATAAATTGCAAGAGGTGCTTTTTCTCTCCTTTTCTTTATCTTTCTTCTTCTATTAATATAAAAAAAGTGAAGAAGAAGAAAAAAATCTATCTTGATTGATTGGTTTTTTTATTTTTTTAAAACTCATCTACATTTTAAAAATTAAAGAATGCCAATTTTCATTATATTATTGTGTTTGTGTGTTTTATAAATTTTTCAAACAGAATCAAGGATCTCTTTGATGCTAAGATATAGGTATGTATATAAATATACTTACATACATATTTGAAAAAATAAATGGCATTGTGATTTAAGAATTTATTTATTTTTACCATAAATATTTTTAGACATGAACTAACCAAACCAAGGCTTTTGATGACATATAATTATAAAAATTGCAATTTGGATACTAGCATCAATGAAAATACAAAAGTTATAAATTCATACTTAAAAATAAAAATTTATGTCTGAAATAGTACATAATCCAATATTATATCATGATGTTGATTTATTTATTTATTTTTAAGAAAATTAAAAAATTAAAGAAAAAACCTCAAATTTGTAATGAAATAAGTTAATAAATTTTATCTAAATTTAAGCTTGTTTCTAGATGAAAAGTACTTTAAAGACTGTAACCTTATATTTCATATCTTTTGACAAAGAATCTATATTTAATAAAATAAAAATTTATTTATTAGGAAAAAATAAAAAGACATATAGATTAATAAATTATTTAATTAAGGATAATAGTAAGAAATGAAACAGAAAAAAGAACTAAATATGAAAAATAACTCTAAAAGCATATATATGATATAAAAATTTCCAAGTGCAAATCTCATCATAAATTTATAGGCCATTCATTACAGACATCCACATAATTTTGATAAGTTTAAAAACATGTTATGTCACTTGCCTTTTAAATAAATAATGCAGCATCAATAAATGTAAGCTACTTTAGAATAAATTGTAATGTGTGTAAAAATTAAGGGTAAAAAGTACTTCTTGAAATTTCTAAGAAAAACCAAAATCTCCAAATGAAGAACAAATTTAGATTTGTAACCAAGATATTTGAAAAAAATTAAAGTATGAGCTTTCCAGAAAATATATATATATATATATATATATTGAGATGGCTTAGGATGGTAAAATTTTATCAAAGATAAGAATATATATTTTTATTTTTTAGAAACTTTTAAAAAAAACTCAATAGCTACAAAGTGCTACAAAATTAACAAAGTAGTTAGACAGTGTTGGAAAGTCATCAATAATGATAATAACACTTTTATAAATCAATACACTTGTAGTTCACAAGTAATATTAAATAAAGTTTTAAATAATAATACACAACATCTGAAAAGAATATTTGAAGGATGGTCCATGCATAAGAAGCATTTCCCCAAAGCAAAATTTTGGCTTACGGCCTACAGAAATTGGGGTAAAAATAAAAAGCCCTGCTAGTGCATGTTATATAATATTAAATCAGTTATTTTGCTATCAAAGCCATGCCTGTCCTCATGTCCCACTACTGACCCACCTCTGCAAAAACCCACACCATTCCAGAAAGCAGTAAAAAAAAAAAAAAAAAAAAAAAAAAGAACTTAAAAAAGAACTTAAAAAAGAACATAAAAAATAAAAAATAAAAAACAAACAAACAAGCAAAGTTAAAAACCAAAAATAAACGTGGAGATAATTGAAAGTTGCCATTGTTTAGAGTTTGAATCCAAGTTAATTCTTATGGAGCAACAAATCACTAATAATATAAATATTTTGTCGAATTTGGAAGAGCATTCTAAAAAAAACAGAGTAATGATCTTCCATACTGCAACCAACATATTGAAAATATAATTTTTTCCTTCAATTTTAGTTGGAATTTCTATAGAATAAATCTTATACAAAAAATATGTATATATATTTGTTACTTCTATTTTATTTTAACGTAATATTCTCTGTAAACTTTGCATTCAAAAGAGGATTTAGGATTTGATAATTTTGAATCCAATCTAATTATAAATGACTTTCTATATGCAACTTTTTATAATTTAAGTACAATTCTTGACTTCACACAAACCATCTTTAAGCTCACAATGATTCTAAACTATTAAAAAATAATATATATATATATATATGTTAAAGTGACCTATCCATTTATTAAATCAACTCACCTTATTTTAACCTTCATCTCCACCCTCTTTGTTCATAGCCCTTGTTTCTTTGGTTTTCAACTCTCATGTCAATCTCCCTCATTCTCACTTGCTACTCTTTCCATTCCTTGCTCTCATCCAAATCCCTTTCTTCCTAATCTCCGCTTCTTTCATTCTCTACTTTTATTTAGACCCCCTCCTTTCCAACCTCTGCTCCTTCATTTTTGAGCTTAAAAAAAAAGAGCTTTCCTTCACTCGCTTGTCTATTGTCAAGCATGGTAATTACATGGTTTTTTTAAGAGTTGAGATGGTAGATTGTTGTATGTGTATACAATAGAGCTTTTAAGATGCATAAGAGATGTTCAAAAATCCATGGAACTTTAGTATGCCTGAATTTGGTGTTGTAGTTGCTTTAGCTATTGTCACAACTTAGAAGCCTTCTTCACTTGTTTCACCTTCTTAAGCATATTGTCAGCTGTCATATTACTATAGATGATTACCTTTTTGCTCCATTGATCACACATCACATTTTTTATACCTACAAAAAATCAAAAATATTGAAGAATTAAAATTGATATTTTTTATAAATGCCTTATATAGCAATATGAAATTGATCAAGTTAGATCAAGTAAAATAAAGAGAAGTAAAATTACTTATGTATATTTACCATCTATTTCTATTTTGACTAATGAAACTTATGTAAAGATTGTAATTGAATACTCATATATGCATTGAGCCTTATGTAAGTTTGCTTTATTGTCTAGTCTTTAGTCAAGTCTTTATTGCACTTCTTATCAATTTTAGGTTACTTGCTATCCAAGTCCTTACTCTTTGAAAAGAATCAATCATTGAGATTATATACAAGATCTTGTATGTGATCTGTGACTCTACATAATAAAACATCCCTAAAAATTCATATAAATATTGTAGTTGTGCCAATAACTACCATTTTCTTGTATCTTGAATTGAAAGGGAGGATGGTATTTGTGTGCTACAAGAACGCCATCAATTTTGAGAGTTGTTCACATCTATGTTAGAAGGTGCGTACATGGACTAGGTTTAAAGTAGCAGTGATAGTATTTAAGAATCCAATAGTTATAAGTTTGTATTCAACTTTCAAAAAGAAGAATGGAGGCAATAAAAGCTCAATACATGCTTGTAATTTTTAACATTGGACCTCACATCAAGAACGATGCTTTTCAAACAACTTCATATAGCATGAGGATGAAGAAACTATTGAAAAAGGTGAATGAACTTTCTATCTTGTGTAAGATAGAAATGGCAATCATATACGACCACTCATAAATGGCTAGGTTGCTGCCACTATTTTAAGGTCAATTCAATTTGAATTTTGTATTGAATCACTATAAGAATGTAGTGTCAAAGAAATGAAAGAAGAGAAAGTTGGACAACACAATGTTCTTGCACAACTATATACAAAAGCTTGTTGTTGATTTAGACCACTTAGTAGGTTGTAACTACAAGCTAACAAACTACTTGGAAAATTTCTTTTGGAACAATTAACTAAATTCTTATAGCACAACTGATTTTCAATAAGTTATAGGAAAAGTGCTTTTAAAGAAGAAGGAAGTGACCAATTGGCTAGAATCAGCAATATCTGCAGATGGTGATAGAGACTGCATTCAATTCATTGATCTAGCCTAACAAATTGCTACCAAATCTTTAAGCTTTGTGTTGCAACTAGATGAGGGTTGGAAACATAAAGAATATGGAGGATATATATATATATATATATATATATAGATTAAAATAAGTCACCTATTTATTAAATAAATCTATCTTATTGTGAGGAATGAAGAAGAACAAGAACAGTTACAATAAGAGCTAGGAACAAGGGGAGGAGAGCGATGGAGGTTGGAAGGAAGAACTCTAAAAATAAAGAGAGTGGGAGTTGAGAATGAAGGAAGTTGGAATGAAGGCAATGATTGTAATGATAGGTTTTGGAGATGATCCATTTTTCTAATGATTGTTATAATTGGGTGCATCTATTTATTAAATAGGTAGATTATTTTAATATTTTTGTATATATATATATATATATATATATGTATGTATTTTAGAAAATAATAAAGTGACCTAAATTTCTATTAAAATAATCTATCTTCGATGAAGAATTGTTGTACTTTAATCCTCATTTTTACGTTCTTGGCCTTTGTTCTCATTCTCAACAATAAGGCCTTTGTTTTGATCGGTTATAAAAGTATAGGATCAAACACCTTAAGAGTTACTTTTGTAATATGATTACTTACTGTGACACTTTACGCAACAATTTGCCTTCTTCAACTCAAGTCGTCTAGTTGCTCCTCTCCACAACCCTTTACAATGTCAAGATCTATATTATTAAAAAAACCATCATGGATTTGGATTATGTACTTGAAGCCAAGTAGCCATTGGTAGTTGTGAATATTGAAGTGTCACGCCCAATGTCATTATTACTCAAAACTTTTGTAATGCCAAAATTGATTATCCTTGCTTCCATAAAGGTATTGAATATGATGTTACTTGGCTTCAAAACTCCATGAACAATGGAAGTTTGATAATCATGGTGAAGGTATTTCAACCCTTCAGCAATGCTTATAGTTGTATTGATTTGATGACTCTAGCTAAATTCTTTTACTATTTTGGCACTTCTTGATAGATACATTAAGTTGCTCAACATTACATTAGGCATATATTCCATTACTAGTGCCTTCATGTTAAGATTGTTGCAGTAATCCATCACTTTGATGAGAGTCCAATGTTGAATATTGCCTAGAATTTTGAATCTATCCACTAAGATTGTTTAAGCATTCTCAATCATATCACTTTTCCAAATTGTTAATCTGTTCACCACCACTATGGTGCCATCCAAAAATTGTTCTCTATATACTATGTTCATGCTACCAATATCAATGTAATTTTGCTTGTTGGAATTTTTTGTAATTTGTGTGACATCCTTAAAAGAGAGATTTAATTCAATCTTTATAGAAGCATTTGCTAAATTTTTGTTATTCTTTGTGTTTCATAAGCATCTAGAGCAATCTAGATCAGCCATATTCAATGACCGAGTTAAAGGTGAGGAGGATACACAACATATGGGGAGGTGGTAGGATAGAGCAGGGCATGAGGCGAGGGATGTGGGAGAGAGAATGTATGAAAGAAATGATGGAAAAGATGATGTAGAAGGATTGGCGATGGAGAGGGTGTCATAGTGCATGCAAAAGCTAATAACATTGGAACAAACATTGAATTATGGTGTTAAAATGAGGAAAATAAGACAAGCATAGTTGCAGGAGTTTTTCCTTACTAATGCTAGAGAGCCATTGTAAGTTGAGGATCTTGCAAGAATATTGGATCATAGTTGGAAGATAAGGGGTTGAAAACATGGACAGAGGTTGAGTACAAGGAAAATAGAGATGAAGATGCAATGATTCTTCATCCAAAGTAGGTCAATTTAGTAAAAATTTGAGTTGCTTTATTATTTCCATATATATATATATATATATATATATATAAGAGGTTAATAGTTCAAATGCCATTTATAAAATCACAATTATACTTGATAAAACTATATACAAAAATTATATATACTATACCAAAAAGAAAAGAAAAAACAAACAAACAAACAACAATTCTTATTAAGAATCTTTTCTAGCTTTAAATTCAAATTCAATGGAAAAGATTTGACCTTTCACTATAAATACTTTATACCTAGATGCTTTAAATGCTCACAAAAAATGCCATCAAAACAAACTAATCTACTCTTACTGAATACATTAGACTATGCTGGATTAAGTCCCTCCTCCCTCAAAAAAGAATCTCAAAGATCTCACCAAAACACCATAATCTTCACCCAAACTCAACCGTGGGCCCTAAAACCATGGTAAAATCCAACCCTAAATTTTCTCACACTTGGAAGCAAGAAAATTTGAAGGCGCCGAAGTTCCGATGCACAATCACGACGCTCAGAAGACAAGAGCATAGAGCCAATCAAACAGCTCATGAAGCCATGAAATTGTGCATCGAGTCAGGGTGGGAAAGAAAGCAAGCAAGCCAGTCAGAAAGCCAGCTCCAAGCCAGCTTTACCAAGTCAATACCCTGCACCGCATCATTCCACAGTTCGTTACCCTTTCTGACCAACTCCGAGAACCACCGGCAAATTTTTGCTTTGTTGACTGATTCGATGCGGTCTCAATTGAGCGCCCCTTAACATCCATGGAGCCTGTGGATCTAATTTTTTTGTTAATTCTTGTAAAATTTTAATTATTGATTTACAGTTTTTCCCCTTATTCTGAAGGATATTGAAGGGTTTTTGAGGAAATTGAGCAACAATCGGGGACGTTGTGTTCGCATTCGTGGCTCGTGCACTAGGACGGGACGGAATGAATGCGTGAGTTCAGAAGATCGTCGACGCGTGAGTTGTAAAGATCGGCGGGAACAGCGACACGGGTTGTAATTGTGGTGCGGGAGTGGTGTACATCTGGCGCTGCGCAGGTGGCAATGTCTTCGAACTTCAGAATATTTTTTATTTTTATTTTGTGAAAGGGTGAGATTCGGAGGAAGAAGCTTAGCTGGAGGAGACAAAATCGGATCAGAGAGGGAGGTCGTAGGACCCTGAGCTACGGGGAGGAATTCCACTTGGAAGCAAGCGGTGGCTTCTCTCCTCACCCCAAAATACATCCCCCCTCTAGCTCCGCTACTCGCGTCGCCATTTCAGTTCTCCATTGCAATTGCACCAGATGGCTTCACCGCACTTTGCCACCTCTTGGTCAGTCTTGCAAATTTAGCAAGAGCTCAAGGAATCGCATCGTAATCGAGGCTGAGATATCAAAGGCGCAAATCTATTCTCGGCCAACAATGACCGGAAGATATTAGTAGTTCCAATCGTAACTTTCAAGCCCATTGCGTCGTAGAATTCGCTCTGGGTACACTCAAGTTTTGCTGTATTTTAATACATGGATGCAGGATTATTCCCCCTCTAATCAAGGATTGCCCAGCAAATGCCGCTTTTGGACAGGGTTAGTGAGAAATTTTGCACTAAGGTGGTGAAAGTGAATGGTGAAGTAAATATTGCGAGCTACTGTGCAGACGGCGTTAACTGGCGAAGCCGGTAGGCTCCACTGTCAGACCACAATCAGAAGAAAGCATTCCTTCGGCTTGCTCCTTTACGCTCTTCTTCTTCTGTTGTAGCACTTGGGTGGTGTTGTTCTTCATCGAAATTCTGAGAGTTCGGCTGCAGCTAAGAGTTCATCTGGTATGTGGGCTGCTCGTTGGGTTTCTCGTTTGTGTCTATGTCGGTGTTGTTTTGGAGGAACTCTATTCGTCAATCGTGTCTTTGCTCTTGGCGAATATGAAGTCACTATAGAATCAGTGGTAGAGGTGGGAGGTTTCTGCCGTGCCCATTTGCGGAATTGTGCGGTTAGTTTCAGTGGAGTGGGATCTCATAAAGGTTTTGAAGATTTTGTCTTTATTTGAGGTCGGTCCATGCTGTTGCGGAAAGTTGCATCGTCGAATATGCATTCACAAGATGGTGACCAGAGTGCAATCGATATTTTGAGGATATAGTTTCATAGCCACGAAATTGACTCGATTCGTTTTGCGCGCTCTGTTGTAGAGCTGATCCGATCGGATAGTTTTTAAGTTCCTTGAACTCTACTCTTCGGCTGTTAGAGAGTAGTGACGGTGGTACAGATATGGAACTAGGCTTTGATAGGCACTCGTCAATCTGAAGCTTTGAGTTCTCTCTTGGGGGTATTCTGGTGAACTGGGAAAATACGATCTATATTGCGAAGTATTACAAATTATTTGTCGATGCTTAGCTACTCAAATGTATGGGGAATAATTTTTTTTTTTCTCAGCACCACAAGGTACTTTTATTGCTACCAGCAAAAGCTTGTAAAGATGTCATACGTGATCTGATACCGCAGTATTTGTAAGATCTTTGTGAACTGTCGTAACGAAGTAGATGTGGTCAGGTGTGTAGCATCATGGGTTGCATACTGTCTTCCGAATCTGCGCCAGAGGACGGAGGGTCGCCTCCAGGGCTCAATGCGGATGGTGAGATTTACGTATATGTTCCAGGCCTCCGAACACCAAAGTATGTGGATCTGAAAGAGCACTTACAGGATGCCATTTCTGCGGACCTGGCATCTCGATTGCAGTATTTGCGATCCAATGTTTTAATTACGTCTGGGAAGAACACGCCGGCCTCCAAATCAAGGAGGAGAAAAACTAGTCAAGGTATATCTCAAGTTATAACTTGAGTCAAACAAACACACACAGACATACACACACACACAGTACCTCTTTTCAATTTCAAAGGTTGGTCTGTGAAATAATCGCCGTCAGCAGTGCATGTCCTCTATGTCGTCGTAGTTTAGTATGGCGATGAAACTTAGAACCCCTCTATAAAGCTACCAGACAGTCTAGGTGTTATTGATTAATGTAACTGACGAGTTCGATATCTTAGTGCTCGAACCTCGTGTACCAGCTGCACCAACATACTTGTATTGGCCCACATAATCACATTCATATGTCCTAGAGGTCTTTTCAAGTGTTAGCTTTCGTAATTTCCCCCCTTTTGCTTGTGCTGCTCGAGTAAATGTCTCATTGTGGTTGGTATGCAGATTCTCCTACTGCAGCTGATTTAGAGAAGGCATTAGTAAATTATCTTCCAGCTTTACTTGGCTTCGTTGCAGGAGGTTGTTGCACTATTCTTTTCTTTATTGAGGCTTGTTTTTAGGTATACAGATTCAATTCAACTGATCTTCCTGAGGGAGTTGTCCTTTTGGAATGAATACTAGTAGTTTACATGACCGATTTTGGTGAAATATGTGTTTCGATCATGGCCTAACTTTAATGTATTGTGATCGAAACACACACACCAAAAAACAATAAGGCTTAACTTCTACCTTATCTTTTGCTTGATGCCGCAGGTGAAAAGTGGACTTCAGGGCTTGTTTTCGAATGGACCAACGTGGAAGATGAAAAAAAGGTTGGTATTTATCACATTAGTCCTGGTTTTTACAGGACATGAAGTCTTTCATGAATCTTCTACTTCTCTTTTGATGTATGTTTTGATCACGTGGAGAACTTGACACGACAGATATAATTGAAACCTGACGGATTGGAGATTTTGTAATTACAGGAAACGGCTCTTGGAAGTGTTTATTATGAGTTGCTGTCAGTACTTCATCTGCTGGGGATGCTGGCTCTTCAAGAAGCGAATGTTCGCCTAACATCGAGACCGCCTGCGGAGGGCTATGCCCCCAAAGTCACTGAAGGCATGTGCTCTGCTTTGCACCCTATCTTTGATTCTGGCCGATAATTATCTGCGGGTTTTCTTTTGTGCGTTGTATCCGATGGCAACTTGTGTTAGCTTTGCTAGAGGTTGCGCACTAATTGCAGCAATACCATTTCTTTAGAGGCTTCGCTGCCTGAATGACTTGCATCACTCTTTGATAGGAAGGGCAGATCTGTTGACAACACTAACTTGATATATACCATGGCAATGTATGCCAATGGATAATTGATGAGTAAATGACATTTCACTAGACTATAATTAGGTCTAAGTTCGTACTTATACAGAAGTGTGTATGTTGTATCATTTGCCTTCACACGTAGAAGGGATAATCTGCGCTTCGTCAATGGAAGATTGTTTCAACAAAACTCAAAGTTGAGTTATCAAGATCTGAGGCTTGTGTAGCTATCCAGGGCTGTGCCAAGTGGTTCAATATCTAACATTAACAGTTGTGCCATCAGAGAGCAAGAGGAACGCTATTGAGATCCTGCTAAAAGCTGCCTCATATTTTGACTGTGCATTGCGTGCTGTGTTGCCTAACACACCAGAAGATATCAAGTAACAAATTGTTCTACACTATCATTTTGCATTGCATCGTGCTCTGGATGTAGTCACGTTGCTCAGTTATGCTATATACTAGGGTGTTGTAGCTGGAAAGAGGCACTTCTCGATATTTGAGGAAGTATCAAAATGTTTGATAACGTGGATCTTCGTAGTAGAGCATTGCCTTAAGTCATACATTAGCTTTTACAAATTTAAACTAGGCTGACCTATTTCTATTTAGCCTGTCACGAGTTTAGGATTTGCTAGTAAAAAAACGATTGCTTTTTGACGTTGCTTGAATATTTCTTCTGACGCAGGGCCAAGTTACCAGCTGATTTGTCAGAACCAATGCTTATAGCGCTGGAACACCAAGCTCTGGGCCATGTAAGCAGTTCTTGGATAAGTTGAGGCCGAGTGTAGTGTCATGTCATCTATTTTGAAGTTTAAACACGATGTCAAGTATGACTTAAAGCTTGTACTTAAACTATACCAGTAGGTGTGACGATCACGAAATATCAATGTGCAGGGTGTGGAGTTGCAGCTGAGTTTTGCAGTTGATAATATAAAAGCATCTCTGGCAGTGAAACGAAGATTAGCTTGTGAGCACGTGCAGGTTTGGAAGGAGGTTCGTATCCTAAAACCAGACTTTATTTTTCTTTACATAGGGTTGAATTCATTTAATGCATGTGTTTTCTGGGACGTGCATAGACTGTCGTTTTTGTGTGCAATAGTGGGTTTCCATGGACACTTATCCTCTTACTCACTCTGCTTCATGGAAGTGAACACTCGAGAATGACTTTTCTATGAATAGAACATAATGGATTGCTTTATGATATTGTCTCCAGGCAAATGAGAGGATCGAACACGTACCATTGATGGATGGGTGGAGGAAAAAACTTTTCTTGTTCTTGAAGTGGAAGCTGACTGAAGCCAAGGTAGATTGAGTTTCTCAACAAAAACTTTTTTATTCTAATGACAGTGGAATTAAGTTAGTAGCATTTATGAGTTATTCTGTTCAAATCTTCTCATAGCCTTGGATTGGTTCAATCCATCCGCGACTGTGGTTGTGTATTCCAGGCTGGTGCTTATTATTTCCATGGACTTATTTTGAACGAAGGTTATGAGGAAAATACACATGCACAAGCTTTAATGTGGCTAAAAGCAGCACACAAATACTTGAAAGACAGTCAGAGAATAAGACTCGAATTCAGCACTGCAGAGCCCACAACCAAGTATGTAGTTTTCTTTTGAAGTTCAACATTCTTTCATTGAGGTTGGAAAACTTGATCAATTTGTGCGAAATTGTCTCTAGGAAGGAATTATCATCAGAATTAACATACAGCCAACCTAATCAGGCATTTGTTGAATGCAGAGTACCTGAGGTTTGGGGACCCATAAAGTATTTTTTGGAGAGAATACCTAGAGAAGCAGTGAACAAATCCCGAGTCTTCAGAGAAAATTACCGAGAAGAAAAGTGCGTAAAACAAATTTAATTAATTCTTTCCTGCACATTTGAGACAATGAAATCTATCATTTTTTGAATTTTAAGATCTTTCTTTCCTTTGATGTTTAACACGGATATATGCCTAAGCGCAATGGGCTCTTCTGACTTCATTTTTTGTTCATAACTGGCTGCAGATTACCTATCGTTGTACCCAAGTTGCCAGAGTTCCCGCTGGCATTAATAGCTGAGCCCTACCATCTACCTCCAGTTGACCCAGCATGGGAAAAAGAATCTGGATATGAAGGAATTCCCACGCTCACCCCAGACATTGCCAGTTTTCTTGCAAAGAAGGATCCCAACCCCAAACCCGCAGCAATGTCCGACTTGAGAAGAGCCTGGCCCATGTCACCGCCATTGTTAGTCACCCCTGAGATGGTGCGAGCTAGATAACCCAAGTGTACATTACATTCAGGCCTTTAGTTTCATGCATTAGTCTCTCCTTACGCCAATGGTGCAAGTCTTTTCAGTTCGGCTCTAATTTTTTCAGTCGGTGATCTTTGCACCTTTGTTTCTGTGGAAACAAAATCAATGAACTCTTAGTTTCAATGGACAGGGCCGTTCTGTAGGTGACGTTAAAAAACAGCAGCTAGATAAAGTAGGGAGTTAGAATGGGTAGTAATCCCAGTTTCGTGGTAGTATTTTAGGCACATAGAAGTGAGACAAAAGGACTCTTTTATGAAGGTAGCATTGAATGCTCATCCACCTCTTGTAATCAGTTGCTGCAAGAATCAGAGGTGGGATTCAAGTAGCGTTTAACATGTAAATATTACAGAACGTTTCTAGTTATCCAACTCATTTCTTTACTTCCATGCTTGTGGATAATGTTGTGAATGTTTTACGAATCACATTTCCTTTTTTTTTTAGCCCAACTTAGTATTATAACCTCGCTCAACTACAACACATTAGTCAGTGAAGCTGCCCAACATGTTTTCACTGCTAAATTGCTTGCACTGCTGAGCACATGATCTTGTTGGTGGATCTTGTGGGGCTGTTTTTGGAGATTGTGGTTAGTTTTTGATTTAGATGAGGTCACCCACACTTCCCTACAATTGTCTTGGTTAAATCATAGTTCAAACTTGATTGTAAGATGCCTCCCACAATAAGATGGAAACAACAAATTTTTCTCAGAATTGTACTTCATGTAGTACCCTACTGTCATTTACTGGAGGCTCATAGAGTGAATCTAAAGGTAATTGACTTGAGAAGGTTTTTGAATTATTTTTTTTGGAATTGCTTTGTCTGGATCGAGCTGCATTACTAATACTTAGAAAAAACTAATTTGAATAAATTCAATTGTATTTTTTTATTTCTTTTATTTTTTTCATTAAAAAACAAGTTGATATAGTTGGGTAAAAATCATGTTATTACAGAAGTAGGCAGTTGCAAGTTCTGTTGCCTTCACAAAACCATTAATTGTTTACAATGATTTAGTTAAAGAAAACACAACGTGCAACTCCATCAATACTTATTGTTTATAATGCACATTAATTTTGGTCCATGTTTTACAAAAAAAACTAAACATCTATTTAATGATTTTTAAGTAATGATTTAGAGTTGAACTTTTCAAACACGAAAAAAGATCACCAACAAAATGGATATGACACACAGCTATACAACAATTCTTTATAGAATTCCAAAATCACACTAACAAACTGTTGGGCACCTTTACTTGAATATGTATTATAAATAGCCAATGAATTTTCTATTCTGTAAAAATCGTAGTTCAGAACTAACCCTGAAAAAAAAATCAAGTGGGAAGTATACTAGATACTTTAAATTCCCATATTTTTATTGTGAAAAAAAAAAAAAAAAAAAAAAACTTGTTTTAGGGTCCATCTATCTGACTTTGTTAAGCAGAAAATATAAAAGTATCATTGAAAAAGCCAAAAGGAAGAAGAGTCGCCCTCGAGGATTGATTCCCGGTGAACAGTGCCAGGACCCTTCTAGAGCCTGACCGCTCGACACTTGGTACGGCTGTTGCCAATCACAGACTGCCACGACTCGAGCACCACCTGTCAGATTTCTCTCGCCACGTGTGAAGTGATATCAGCCTACGTGGCAGTAGATCGCTTTCATTCAACCCTCGTACACAGGCCCTCGCTAAAGCACGCAACCCCCAGTTATAGACCCCGGTCTCCGATCGGGCAGCCATTGAAAATCGTTCGATTCAGCCTCGGGTTCGAACCCCCACGGTTACACACCTCGTTCCCATTACTGCCCCACTAACAAGCTGGCAACCGTTGCTGCAGTCACGGAGTTCGAATCGGACGGTGTGAGCTGTCATCGATTAAGATGCGATCCAACGGTGGAGAACTCTCGATGAACTACGACGGGGCCAGCCTTTCAAATTTAGTTTGGCGTTCCGTAGCACAGTTTGAAGTTTCCTTCCGGTGCGAGCCTCGATGAGGTCACGAAGTTGATGGACACCAATTTCGCCGGAGTCTGCACCCAATCCGAATTCTCGAGCATACGTAGAAATCATCAGCGCTCTAGTTGTGTGGATGTCGAAATTCCATTGTAGGGTTTGAAAATTTTCTTCCGCACACATTTAGTGAGGTGTAAGACAAGGTTTTGTTGCCGAAGAAGGGTTACAGGGTTTCGAGTTTTTGGAATAGGCAACGGCGAGGTGTGGAGTGTGGCTAGTGAGGTTGAAGGCGCTGCTGAGAGACACTGAGAAACTGTGATAATTTTCTAAGTGTTTGAAGGCTATGGCGGCGTCGGGTGGAGAGTTTGATCACCTGTTCAAGATTTTGTTGATCGGGGATTCAGGGGTGGGGAAGAGTAGTTTGTTGGTGCGGTTCACGGCTGACACGTTTGATGACTTGTCGCCGACTATTGGAGTGGATTTTAAGGTGAAGATGATGACGCTCGGGGGTAAGAAGTTGAAGCTGACGATCTGGGACACGGCGGGGCAAGAGAGGTTCAGGACCCTGACGAGTTCGTATTACAGGGGCGCGCAGGGGATCATTCTTGTGTATGATGTCTCCCGACGGGCAACTTTCACGAATTTGTCCGACATCTGGCTGAAGGAGGTGGATCGTTACTCCACGAACCCGGATTGTATCAAGATGCTCATAGGGAACAAGGTGGATTTGGAGGAACACGAGCGGGTGGTGACGAAGAAGGAGGGAATTGCGTTTGCTAGGCAGCACGGGTGCTTATTTCTGGAGGCCAGTGCCAAGACGAGCGTCAATGTGCAACGATGCTTTGATGAACTCGTGCAGAAGATTTTGGATACTCCAAGCTTGACAGCGGATACGGCGCAATTGAAGAAGAATGTGCTCAGACCTGGGGAAACAGCGGATTTGCCAGCACCCGACGCTGGCGGTGCGTGCGGTTGTTGATAGATTATTGTCACAAAACGTTGGAGTTCGCTAAATTTGGTATTGATTTTATCCCTTGTACATGTGTAGTTCCTTTTATGGCAAGCATTGGACAATTGCCTGTAAATCATTTTTGGTGTATCGAATGCATATGTCTTTGGACAAATAAACGAGGTTACCTGATTTCACACACACGCGAGTATCATGAGTTTGGCATGTTACACCCTAAAGGATGTCACATAGATTGTGATGGGGTTTTATTGTTTCAGATTGATTTGTCTTGTTCGCACTTTTAGATTACTGACGGTTTTTTAAAAATCAGCTAAGAATTAAGCGGAAGTCTAGTACTATATTCTTGTGATTTGGAGTTATAAAAGTTGTACGAGAGTGTCTCACACTTGTATTTTTATATGTTTTTGGTAAGTCCTGTTGCGATTGTAATTACAGACAGTTGCACTTGTGAGTTAATTGAGCCTTGCTACTATAATCTCTGTGTCTTCTTTCTCTTGAACTCCGCAATTTTCCTGTAGAGACGGCAAATCTTGAGGGTAATGTTGAGTTCTCGATGATATGGCGTTGAGGCATGAAACCTTATTATAGTGAATTCTGCATCTAACCGTGGGAAAAGGCTCTTAATCTATGGCAAGTAAACAGTGACTCATCGCTGTATGGTTGGACGGACGTGTTGCGTGCACTATGGCATAATGTCCTGTTTGTGGTGTAATCAGTTGGTCAGTTGTAGACACTGTTGTTGGTAAAAAGTCATGCAGATTATTGGACAGAATTGATGTAGTTGTAGATTAGATGGATTCGCTAGCTCAAAAACTAAGATCGGAGGCTGGTCTACCGAAGGAAGCTGTAGACCAGTTCTCACTCAAATCTCCATGAATTGAGCTTCTGTTAGCTTTTTGCTCAATTTTCTCTACTTAGAAGTTTCCTTGATCCTTATTCCATTATTATTTGCACTTGCCAATATACTCACATAACCTCTTATCAAGCGTATCGACACCTTTTTGTATTCGCTGATTTAAGGCCTCTAAGAAATAATCTTGCAGTCTTCAGATCTTTGCACCTTATCATGTATCTTTCTGGTATGTAATTTATCTTGAGTTTAGCTATCATCGTCTCGAAGCTTCTCCATCATTACTTTTGAAAAAGAGCGAAGAGAGGATGGAACTGTCTAATGCCAACCGTTTCAATATTTAATATGTATACTTGACAACCTTTCTGGAGGATGAATAAGATGCTAAATTCAAGTATGAGACCCCTGAAAAATGTCTGCCACTTCATTTTCGAGGCTGTGTTGATCAAGGCCCCTTCAACGTTACTTGTTGCTCTTACTAGACGTGACCAAAGGTTTGATATTTAGCTAGTAGAAACGATATTTTACCCTATGTCAATGTCTTGGTGAGACTCCATTAATTAGAGGTGGATCATTAGGTGTCTCGTCACTTGACCATTCCTCATTTACTCCACAGTCTGCAGCATACAAAGACCTAGAATACTCTATTTTTACGAGAGGTTGCAGATCATCCTCAGCGATGGGTTCACTCCTGAGTAGCATTGGGACAATTCTCGGAGTTATGAGTCGCAGCTCCGGCTTGTCCAATGTGCACAGAAGGGCCGTCCAGTTGAATGCTGTTTTTCTAAATCGTGAATGATCCAACTGATTAGTGAAAAATGCCTCATGTTTGAGATTCAAGTGGAAGCGGCTCACCTTTATGAGGAAAAGCAGTGATCCTGAAGGGGTGCGTTTCATGTTCACCTCACCTGTCACAATTTCCATCAAAACTATGCCGTAGCCATACACGTCCACCTTCTCCGTTAGCAGACCTGGTGTACATGTTCGGGTGCAACATACCCTCTGCAGTACAACCGCCCAATTTCATTTGCGTTTTCAAAAACCGTATAAGATACAGATAGTCTTGTGCTCTTCACTTGGATCCATACAATTTCTTCAGCAGTTGAACGAAGTCGGAGTTAACAACGCTGATAGAAATCCACTGTCAATGTGCCAGCAACTTTGGTGGTGTAATGAGATTGTTCCTCTGAAAACAGCTTGGCCAAGCCAAAGTCAGCAATCTTAGCTTCCAGATTGCGATCTAGAAGGATGTTGGTTTTCATGCCCCTGTGTATGATCCGGGGCGTGATTTCGTAGTGCAAGTAGACCAGCCCTCGGGCAGTTCCCAGGGCTATGCTGAAACGGGCGAACCAGTTTACTAAAATAGCTTCTTTCGGATCACATGTCTCAGCAACACAGGAATTGGGTTATTTCACAGATGCGGTGAGGGGTGAAGGCTGGAGTCTCCCATCACCAGGAGAAAAATCGATTATCGAACTGCGAGCTGGATAATGATTTACCAAGCAATGCCTGTCGAAGACTCCTGTTCTCCATATACTCATAGACCTGCAGTCTGTGACGCCCCTCCACACAACATCCCCGCAGCTTGACAAGGTTTCGACGCTTAACTCCGCTGATGACTACCACCTCATTTAAGAATTCACGAGCTCCTTGCTTCGAGTTTTCCTACAGCTTCTTCACAGCTACCAGTGTACCGTCTTTCAACCTCCCCTGATCATGTGCAGTTCCTTTTTAAACTCGAGGATAATACGCACAAAAAAATCTCAGTGAAAACTTTTTTTTTGTATATAGTTGATTTCTGGTAAACTTTTGGTTCACCGATTCCAAACAACAGAATGAGAAGGGAATCATCCAAGGTTATTCGATTACTTAGTAATTGAAGCAGCTTCTTTGAATTGCACATTAGATGCAGTATCTGGTACACTTCTCCGAAACCACATTCACCCAGCTTCTTGTCCTTGTGAAACTTTTGTGTACAAGCTTTCAGATCCTTATAGCTATATTTGTATGTTGCAATGGGTTGCCTGGCAAAATCTGTCAAAAACTGCCCAATTCTGTGAGCTAGCTAGCTCCCCCTTCCATAACTTGATGCACATCGGATTACCCTCTCGTTGCCGAGTCAGCCATTTACGAAATGACACCATCAATGCAGTTGTCGAACCGTGAAATCCACTAAGAGAGAAACCCATGTTATCGTCTGCCCACCTGCTGTGGTTTCGCTTACAGATGACTTCAACGCTTTTCTCCCCAAAAGATAGCAAGCGAAAATGACGAACATGAGAAGGGGTCCAGGAAGGATTGCAGCTAAACAGCTAAAAACTTTCCCCTCATTTCCCTTTTGGGAGAGCCTTCAAAAGCACAATTATTACAGCACAAATTCTTCAAGTAAGCCTTGATTGGTGGTTCGTTCAGGTACACGGATTGCGGGCAGAGAGGTTGGTCATGAGGTTCCACAGCCTTAGTGCATCTGGTAAGATTGACCTGTGATTGCCCACAAGTGACTGCTTTAGTAGGAACGCTCCAGTTGGTCTACCACCAAAACACCTTCAGCGTAAGAGAGAAAGAGAAATAGACGATCACTGTAACAACACGAGATAAAATCGCCATTTTAAGATCGACACTCGGGATCAATTGAGATGGTTGCAATACAGATCCCAACCTGGGACTCTTGACAGGCCAGTCGATTCGGCCCGACGTTGGCGTCAAATAATCTCCGCTTGATGGAATTGAAGATGTCATCCGATTTCACAATCACATCTATGCCAGCTACTCCATACAGAATTCCTTCACTGATAACTGCACAGGACAGACAGACACACAGACACACAGATAGGCAGGTCCAGTGTCTGTTGCTTTAGAAGACCCAAGGTCTCGATGAAACCAAGCAGAGGATTCGTAAACAGGGATTTTGGAAACTTACCTGGGTACGTGACGGTGGCAACAAGGCCCAGTCCATCGAAGTCGTCGTATGTTTCTGTCCAGAAACTACTGTTGGCTGCAGTTCTCAACGTGGCTTGATAATCGAAGTAAGGGCGTATGGCCCAATGCGGATTCCGTTGTGCATCTACAAGGGTGACATACGTGACCGTGCTGTTCATCATACAAGATAAACTCCGGAGCTCGAGAAGTGGATCTGGAGTCATGTTTACCCCTAAGCTGAAGAAGAACACCGTTACGTTTTCCGAGTTTAGGGATGCGGCCATGTGTAGAAGTGTCGAATCGTTGTTGAATCCAGGATTTTTCGCAAAGTTTCCATCTGTCAGCACCACGAACATCTGTCCAAGCCAGATCGAAGACACACTGCACAAATGAGCAGTACATGGAACCATATCTGTGTCACTGGCTAGTGCTGAATTCAGGAAAATGCACCCACCAGTAATGCTGCCTTGATTTCAAAAACACCTATACCTTCAGTAAACTAGTTGAGTTGAGGGCTCCTCTCGCTGTCTCGAATGCTTTCGTGATGTTTGAAAACTTTTGTGGAGAGTTCGACAGTGATAGCACTTGAAAGGTACTGTATAACAGGTAGGAAGGTTGATCTTTTTGTACAATAACCTGCTTATTTCATGGAATACGAAGGGCAGTGTCGATTACATCTATACGACTAATATTTAGCTCACAACAGCGGTAAGTGCCACAACTGATGCACGGCATAAGCAAGATAACGAGGAAGCCAAAGGTGTTGGAATTACAGAAGTTGGTTGCAGTAAAATTGCTCGAGTAGAGTTGAATGTAACTAAGTTGATGCAGTCATCAGGCCTGAAAGTGCCAAATAGTGCTTGGATGACAATCTTGGTGTTGACGAAAGTAGAACTATCTACTTGGCCTTCATCTAGAAGCACAACTAGATCCTTGATAACAGATACCGCTGTTATGTACCTACAAAAGATAGTCCTTTCATGTGGTGTGAATAAAAAAAGAACTAGTCAAATGAGACACACAAAGCCCCTGGTAAAAATCCCTCCTAATGTCTAATTACTCTCAAGATTCCTGTTTATCTGAAGGAGGAGGCCAAAGATTCCGGGCAAGGAAAATCATGCAACTACCATGTTTTCAGAAATGTGAACAATCTATCTTTGAGGAGCAAGCTCAATTTCAGAAGTGTACACAGTCTCTTAGTTATAATGAATATATGATGAAAAACTGCAGGAATTTGAAGGTAGCCACATTACATTACCAGGGCCGCTTGCGAGGATCGTACTGGATGCAATCCTTGCTGGGATCCGCTTCCTGTTTTCAAGCATTGAACAAGATAGAATAAAAAAGAAGAAGAAGAAAAAAAAAAGACTTTAGTGGTCGATCGTGTAGAAGCTGCATTATCCCCCCCCCCTATTTTCCTTTTCTATTTTTATTTTTTATTTTTCTCTGTTTTAAAATTGACTAATCATTTATTTGCAGGCAGTAGTTTTCTCAACACAGGACAAACTCTTATGGACAGAAATTCCCAAGGAAAAACAAAAATTGCAATGATCCAAAACAACATACTCGGCCAGGATAGATACGCCAAGCGCCTTCGCAGATCCGAAGTAATTCCAAAACGTGAGCTCGTTGGAAACTGGTTCACTACTGGCAGGAAATTGGAGAATCGATTGTGATCAGATTTCTCTTGTTAGATCTGGACTCAGATTTGAGGAATTCTTGAACTGCGGAGAAACTCTAGAATCAAAAAACAAAATAAAAACCAGTTACAAAATTACAACCAGCGAGCAGTAGTAGACAACATAAAAGCATAGCAAGAGAACATAGTACAATCTCAGGTACTCCAGTAACATGTTTCAGAAGTCCATAAAAACGACGAAGCATTTCTTATAACAACACTAAAACTGTCACAATAACATGCATTTCTGACTTGGTAGCTGAGATCATGCTTTTCCTGATCACAAGCTCTGACTTGAGCTTGTACGCTGTACCTGCAGACTCAGTACTTGCTCTGACGTGATCTCAACGATCACAAAGGTCTTTACTTCTTGGCCCAGAAGCTTACACACTAATTAGAGATCCTATCAATTGGGTTAGCTTGAAGAATGAGCTCTTCCGTTTATTTCTAAAATTTAAGTGCCCAGCAGCTGCGACCGGCAACTGGGCTATTTACTCCAAAACCTACAAAACTGTACCAAAGGACTCATTTGAGTTAAACTACACAACGAGAGTGTGTTGTTAATTAGCTCCGGGACCTTACAATTCCAGAAGTTGCTTTATACTTCACAAGTTCCGAGGCAGAGCAACCAGCTTACCGCACTAAGCCATTTCCAATGAAGTCTACCTTCAAGTTCATACATGCGTCACTGCCCGTTCCAGCGTTCTTACAATCTGTGACTTTTTAAGGTGCTTTGATACATGTGAAATGGTCTTTTTGCATTGGCGAAAACGAATGACGGGAGCATAGGTCGACGCAATTCGACAAACCTGCAATCCCAATCACCGTAAATCAGATACCTAAGCTTCCAGGACAGGCGCTTGCTTCTTCAACACACACCTGAGTGGCAAAAAAATTACAATCACGACTGATAAGAGTTTTACTCCAATAAAATTTTGCCATACGCTGATCCCGTTAGCTTTAGCCCCAGCTTCACTGTTTCAAGAACAGACGAAAAACATTCATTCTGGAAAATGAATTTCCTAGACGTTGAATGCAAGGCGTTTTATGCTCGGGAAAAAGGCCAGGAATGTAAGCATTCACCGCAATCAGTTGTCTCCGCTGCAAGTTGCAGACACAGAGCATGGTGAGCCAGTAGTCGCACTTTCTTCTCCTTCTCGTTCAGAAAATTTTCTTGCTCTTCAAGTGTTTGTCCTGCAGCTGAGCTTGAAAGGATCCACGACACCAGTGGCAACATCAAGCAATCGGGCAGACCTAACTTCTCCATAGATCACAGACAATCTCTTTTTGCTCACTATTTCCCTACCAGGTACCAAGCCACTCAGCTTTAGTAGTAAGGATAACTTGGGTAGCTCATCTCCAGCGTATAATACCTACTCCATGCTGCTAGATCAATACAAACATTGCAATCATCCAACTGCTCTTGAATGTCGTTCCCACTCAAAACCTCAAGTTTCGTGATCTCCTGGACAGGATAAAAGAAATGCCGTTTTCTAAAGAAAATGTTGCTTCTAACCTCGCGCTGTTTGTATAATTTCTGTATCGGAGCAGCATGTACTGTTGTAGTTAGGATACTTACTGCGTCTCTGAGAGTAAATCTGATTGAAGTTCGGTTATAATTTCTTCAGCTAAAATTGGTGGTTGCATTTCTCACATCACTGGTCTGTAGCAGGGGCGTTACGGCCACTGACCATCGGCCAGTAATAGCACCTACCACAAGAAGCACAACCATCTTTCAATTACTGCAAGGATCCACTTTCCACCATGGACAGGCTTACACTGTTTAGCGAAAGCGTCGAGAATCATCATCTTCTGGAAGTTCTCGTAAAGATTCTGCTTGGGAGAGAGCAACAACGATTGCTTACAGTTCCCGTAAGAGAGCGATTGAGTCAGACACAAGCACATGAAAAACTCTAACTCAGAGTACCATTAAAACTTATGCACCATTTGTTGCTGTCTGCCTTGAAAGGCAAAGAGAGCGCGTATTGATCGCAGCCAGGTAGATCGTTTTGGAGCTTGCTAGTGCCCTCGGTCGCAGTTGTTGTCAGGGAGGCTCCACAATGAACTGCCGAGTACGTTTGTTGTTGACGGGGCTGGGGCAGGGTCTAGCCCTACGCTCATCGTGCCTCACTGCAAAACTAACGGTGCTGGGGTAGATAATGACCACAAGCCACAATACTAGCACCTTTTAAAGTTCAAAGAAAGAAAAGAATAGAAACTATATCAGAAACTACTCAAAATTGCCACAGCGGGCTCTTGAAGAAGTAATCGACTGGAAATGTGAATGTTCGTAGGAAATGAACGACCAGATGGCACAAGATATGTGACCCCTACACCACAAGAATCACATGATCAGAGGGTCATCACTGCGTTTTTCTCACATGGAAAATGTTGTGTCGCGGTGTGCAAGCAGCGACGTGATCCCCGTCACTTACACAGCGTTAGGTCCACTTGGAGTCACACTAGTGCGCAAAGTGGGTGTGAGGAACCATTGTACGCAATCCTCAGTGAATAGAAACCGGAAGCGTATTCTCAAGAATGCCCAAGCCTGGAGGCTGGGAACTCGGTACGCAGTACAAGGTCAGAAACTACAGCATAGAGTGGATTCCAGAGACTACTAATTCACAGTCTCGATTTGAATCAGAAATATCCGTTGCACAAGAGTCTCCCGATGTGCAGAGTGGAGTAGTTACCGGGGTCATATTTCTCAAAAAAATTCAAAACGAAGATACTTAAGAATATGATTATGAGATGGAGTTGTGATTCCCGCGTCCGTTCTCTCTCCCCATTTTCATAACCCACACAGGATCCTGCCGTGGGAAAAAGGGGGTACTATCAGAACTCTTACAGGATGGTGCTTGTTTCCTGCGATCCATTGGGTTGTGAAGATAACGATCCAAACTTAGTCGTCGTGCACACAGATATTCGACAAGAGCATGCTCTCAATTTCAACACTACCAACAAATAACTGAGCGAACAGTCATGCGTGTAAGCATGGTCTCCACATTGACAATCTAGATCCTAAGCAGCAACCCACCCACCGAAAGAAGTATCATTTAGATCTTCGGCAATGGGATGCATACTTACACTTGCACCACAATGCTCAGCTTCGGTCCCTTTTTCTTCACCAGAGACTGGACTGGCATTAGACTATTTCACCGTTCTGTTCTCAACTCTCCGAGTGTGTATCAGCCATATCTTTCAATCTGTTCCAACTGACACATTTTGCTTGATCGATTTAGAGCAATTTAATTCAGTTGTATCCTTATTTGTTATATAAACATATTTGTTGCATTGATAGAAGAACTTTACCACCTTATGCTTTTATGGTCACAATGAGTTGGATTGCATTGCATTTGTGAACATCAACTTCCATTCAAAGTATGAAAGATCTTCACTTTTTATTTAGTTGAGAGACTCTCCGTCCAAAAAAGAAACCTTTATATGGGATGTTTGAGTAAAGAGCAATTTTTATTTTCTGATGTTGTATTGTCTCTTAGCTTATGGAGACTTTTGTTACATTGTGGTTTGTTTTTGCGGTTGCTCTAAGCATCAAGTTTGATTACTTGACTTGTTTAGTTATTTTCTTTCATGAGAGGCTTATGAGTTGCTTTCAATGGCAAGAAACACAGCCCTAGAAGATAAAATTGATCACGTCTACATCGTGAACTTTGGTTGGAGCCTACTGGTGAGGTTAGGGAGGGGTGGAAAATGTTGCTCCTTTTTGCTTCTCTTTGGCCGGGTTTTGCTTCCAGCACCCTCGTCGCACTCAATTCTCCACCACGGTATCACCCAGTTCTCCCCAACTGTTCTTTCCCATTTTTGTCTCCCCTTTGCAAACACAGGACCCATTGTATATTGCTCATCGTCTGTCTCAAACCCTATTTTCACGATGTAGACGTGATCAATTTTATTTTTTGCGTGTGCAGGCGGACGTCGCGGAAGTTGAGGTTGCCCAGCCCAAGAAGAGAACATTTAAGAAGTTCACCTTCCGAGGAGTCGATCTCGATGCGCTCCCTGACATGAGCTCGGATGAGCTTGTCGAGCTGTTCCACGCTCGTGCACGCCGCACTGCTTGGTCGGGATTACAATATCGGATAGTTGTTTACGTTGTCGTCAGGTGCAAAGCCGATGGTGAACAGTGCTGTGATTGATGGAAAAGATGTAATTAGCTTGGCAATTCTAGTCTTCGTGAACTATACTCGGCTGAGCTTCAGTGACATAATATTTGGAAAAACACTTAATACAGCCAAGGAGAAGCCTAACATCAACATTGCTGAGGTTGTGCATTCGGTGGAGTGGATGTCGTCGCGGGGAGCGAGAATGAGACACTGCGGTTGAATTGTTTTTGATGTGGACACATGCAGCGACATGTACAATGAGGGTCTGTGAGAAATTTGCGCATGGTAACACGGAGGTATTGCGGCATTATCTATTTACTGACTATTAGACGAAGACATCTGCCAGGTGTTGGCTGGTGTAGTGGTATCATAGTACGCTCCCACGGTATTGACCGGAGTTCAGTTCCCCTGCTGCGCACAATATTGGCTTGCGACTGTGGCCCCTCACTGTGGACGTGCTTAGACTATACTTTTGGTCACGCATCTCGCTGCACTCCCTAATGTTCTGTTTGAGGTAACAGCCCGGCGGCTTCTGGCGTTGCTGCTCCAGCATTCATCCTGCGAGGGAGCAGGATAGAGTTAAAACAGAGGGCTCATGCGGCACTGCGTCCACCATTCTGGTGGTCAAATCAGGAGCAGGTTGCGCCCGGAAGTCGTGCCCGATCATGTCACCGCCCTCGTCCATGATCAGCCCCCAGCAGCCCTATGCTCCGGTTCCGAGCTCTCCCCGCAAACGCTATGGCTCAACTGCTCACCCCCAACCTCCACTATCCTGTGAAATTACACGATGTGACATGCGCGATGAAAAAAACATAACCATGCTTCTTAGGATACTTGCTCGGGCAGAGCTCAAAGATTGAATGCATATTTAGTCAGTGCTTTAATGATGTAGTGTACTTCAGTGGATGCTATTCATGAATGAATGAGTGAGTACTGATGGATGACTTACTCCTACATCTTCTCTGCATAATTGTCAAAGTCATTGGTTTATTTTGAGATTATTTTCTTTAGTAACTTATTTATATGTAACTAAGTCAAGCTATTGTTTATACCACAAAGGAGCAATATAAGAGTGCAAGTGTAGAAATAGAAAAAATCCTAAGCTTTATTAAAATGGGCAAATCACCATAGCCAAGCAAAACCTTACAACAAATTTTCTCTCTTTCAAAAATCACGGACAATACTTGACTTGAAAAGAATGTTAAATTAAGGATTTTATTTACCTAAGTATCTAAATTCTAGTTGATATTAATAAATTTAACTAATGAAAAACTATCAATAGATAAAAAAAACTACTTACCAAACTAAACTACATATATTTGATGAGATTTGGTATCTGATGCCATATTAGGTGACAATTGTCATATAAACAAAAATTAATTCACAAAACACATTAAGTACTACAAATTAATTATAAAGCATGTAATTTAAATCAAATATAAATACACAACTAATACACTCTCAAGTGTTCCTCCTAATTGATTAAAAAGCTCTCTAGTCAGTTAGGACTATAAAATACATATTGTTGAAGATGAACACTATAATGATATTATTGCTAAACTGTACTCATCCAAATCAATGTTGTAGCAACTAGACCATCAAAGTGTAACAAACACAATAGAGGAAATCTTTAATCCTTATCCATAAATTAAGCATGGTTAGAAGACTTCTTACAACAAAAATAAATTTAATCTCTTAAAAAGAGAGTAAAAAGTTGTTGTAATAGGATATGGATAAGATATTTGTATTGTTGATGCATAAAAATAGGTAGTTGGAGCCATATTTGAGAACTTTCTAGAAGTTTCTAAAATTAAGGCTATAGTGGTGGTCTATGTCGGATCTACTATAAAACATTTTAGAAAAGGCTTAGTATGATTATGTATATAGAATCCATCCTTAGAAACATTCTAAAAAGTTCTAAGATAGTTGAAAGAAGTATAAATAGGATTAACTAGGGCCATTTGGGTATCTTATTAGGTATGGCTTTGGAGCCTTTTTCTTAATAAAGTTTGGTTTTGCATTCTTCTGTTCAATTCTGTTCTATTTTCTTTTGCTCTATCATGCCTTTTAAATTCCATTCTGTTTAATTCTATTCAATTTTGTTCTAGTCTATGCTGCCTTGTATTATGATGGAATTTATATTGCTATAGATGAGAATGGTCTTAGATCTTAGAGTTAATCTAGTCTCATTTGTTGGTATTAAAACAAGTGTTAGTCTGTTCTTGATATTGTGTTGATAGCCATTGTTTACTTGGAGGTCAGATACTATGGTTACTTTATATATTATTTTGAAATTACTATGAACTAATTTTAAAGAAGTCATCTGGAACAAAAAAAGGCATTATAGTAGCAGAGTTCAGTAAGATAATTGTAGTATAGGAGATATGACAAAGTAGTTCTAGATGGACACTAAAATACAACACCTTCTAGGCCAAATAGCTACTCTCCGAGGATAAATAGAAGCCTCTAAGATAAAAGAATTGACATCTGTTAGGTTAGTATTGAGTAAATCTAATACATACTTTAAGACTTCAAGGCAAGAAGATGTATGCCAATGGCTCTTTAGCATGTGACAATACCTCCAACTATCTGAAACAAATACCATCAAAGGAATTATATATGCAGGCAACTATTTGAGAGGTTCAGCAACTATTTGGTGGTAACATTGAGCTCAAAGCTATAGAGTTTAAGGTGGATTTTGTGACTAAGAAGAGTTTGGAACTAAGTTTAGGAGTTAATTTTAGCCCATCAATGTAGAAAAGATAGCTTAAGATCAATTAGATAATCTTACCTAATCCAAGTTATTGTAAGATTATGTCTCCCAATTCAAGTTCTTATGCCTCCAAATTGACAATATTTCAAAGATAGAGATGATAGATTAATTTGTACAAGGTTTGAAACTTATGATCTAGCAAGAGGTAGAATTAAGGAATCCACAAACATTTGAAGAAGCAATTAGGATTGCAAAGAAGGTCAATACTATAGATTTCAAAAACCATAGAACACAACCTATAGTGCAAAGTTCTATGCTGCTATCCTACACTATGGCATAACAACCAATGTCAATGGAGATTGATGCCTTGTGACAATCAATGATACTACAAAGATAATAAATATTGATGCAGAACAAATTATGTTTCTACTATCAAAAGCCAAGCCATTAGATCACAGATTGTCTAAAATATTAAAATTTAGGCACTAACAAATCAAAGTGAGTTTACAATCTTGAGATTCATCGAATTGATAATGAAATGGAGCAGAAAAATGGAGTTTTCAATAAAGGCATTGACGGCCAATATTAGGAATAGCTTTTGTCTTTCAAAGACAAATGGCATGGCCTCAAAAAACTATAAAAAGGATTAGCTAGTATCTCTAATAGGCTGACTAAGATGATAGCCATGTCGAGTGCTAGTAGATTGCAGCTCTATAAAAAATTGCATCTTGATTAGAATTATTGATTGATTTGGGATTAAAACCAAAGTGATCAAAAGAGAGAGTGTATACCTAGTAGATAACCAAGAGAACATATTGAAAGAGACATATAAAGAAGAAATCTTAAGGTTGAATGACACTTATGTCTTAAGAGAGAAGTTCAAGTTGACAAAGCTTAAATATAATATTATCCTTAGTATGCCATGGCTAGAGGTAGAAAGTAAGTAAGTTGATTCACTAACAACGACAATCTCTTTCAAAGATAGTGGATGCAAGGTAATTCTTCATACCTCCACATCAAGTGAGGAAGAAAAATGATGTATAATTAAAGACTTACTTGGAGGAATGACCTTTATAAAGAAGCAAACACATCATAAGCAATCAGTATATATAGTGGTTCCAAATCTTATCTTAGTGGTGGAAAAGATAGCCAAAGAAGTAGAATAATCAAAACAATTTAAACGTGAATATCAGGATGTTTTTTCCAATCCACTTACCTAGTAATGTGCTACCTCACTGAGATGCCTCCTTTCAAATAGAACTACTATTTGGAGCCAAACTAACAAGTTACCCAGTTTATCACCTAGTACCAAATGAACTTGAAGAATTACAAAAGACATTAGACAAACTCGTAGAGAAGAGCCTCATTTGAAAAAGTACATCACCATAGAGATCATACGTATTCTTTGCATCTAAAAAGGATGGTAGACTTTGACTTTGCATTGATTATCAAGGCATCAATTAGAAGATTGTCAAAAATATATATCTACTTCCATACATGAATGATCTTCTTGACCAACTTCAAGGTGCAACCATCTTTAGCAAATTGGTCCTTCAAAGTGACTATTGGCAAACACCTATTGCAAAAGAAGATATAGAAAGATGACATTTTGTATGCACTTAAGACATTTTGAATGGTTTATTTTGCCTTTTGGCTTCAACAATGCTTGAGTTTTTTTTATAGCAATGATTAAACATATGTCTTGATATAAAGTATTTAAGATTCTTATAATATATATAAATGATGATTAGATTAGAAATACCTTCTAGATAGTGATGCCATTCCTACAAGAATCCACAATTATAAGAAGTCATTTATTGTAGATTTTGTACTTCATCTCCATTGTTGAAAATATTTTAGAATGAAAAGCTATTAGGTGGAATTTTTCATCTATTCCCATTTGTAATAATACTGCTCTTAAGAGAAAATTTGATGCATTTTTTTCTATAAAAAAAAAAATACCATAGAAAAATCAATGCAATACAAGATTGGTACAAAAATAAATTTCTTCTTTAAAGCATCAAATGATGTTTTCACTTCTTTACTCTACTTAAGTTTTTTTTGAAATTAATAAGGACTTTGTCATTCCACTCCATGTTGTAAGCGAGGTTTTGAAATCTACGAAAATATATAGTGGTTGATTGTAATCTTTATTGTAAAGATAAGAACTTAGTTTATACTATTCTTTCTTAATCACTTTTTCCAAATGTGGCTATAAATATTTCTAAGAATGAATTTAAATCATAATAGAATTTTAAAACTTTTTTTAATTCAAGATACAAATCAAGAGAGAATACTTCTAGATAAAAGTGCTCCTATAAATTCAACTTGAATAAATTCATCAAGATATTAGAAAAGATGCAACCTTAGATAGTACTTGACTTATTATAAAAATCCTCAAAATTTTAATCTTGTTCCATCAAACTTCTTGAATATGCTAATCTTTGCTTCCTTTGTGCTTATAAAGGAAGACTTTATAGATTTGGTTGTGAAATTGATCTACTTACTTCTCTCAATTGCACAACTTTATGGCATAGATTTTGGACTTTTTTGATAGAGATAATAATAGTTTTTTGTCGTTGGCATTGGTGATGCATGAAATTTCTATTCTAAGAGTGTTGACAAGCTCGTAAAGAATTGCAATAGTTGCAAATCTACTCTTACTTCTACTAAGTATAGTATCCATGATTTTTTCTTCTGTTTCAATCTACTTAATAAATCTATAAAGCAAATAGAAGAAGATTATCCACAACTTGTGATGTCAAATAAAAATTTCCACAAAGAAGGGTGATCTGCTCTCTTTAAAAAAAACTTCAAGGTTTAGAAAACAAAGAATATTAGTTCAAAGGTGGATAGTCTACAACCTTCAAAATACAACAATAGAAGTGAAATAATCCACTTATTTCTAAAAATAAGACAAAAATAATGAGTTAGTATTTTTGTTAATCTATCTAAAATAAGAACTCAAAGAAGATACATAAACAAGTAAAAAATGAATCAAAGAGAGATGAAAAAATAGAAATAAGAAAATTAATATGTTTAATAAGAAACTAGAATGGCTATTATCAAAGATTAAGAAGTTAGAAATTCTTGAAACTAGACTAGAAGCAAAAAAAGAATTGATAAGAATGAAGAAGACTTCACTCTTGTCTCTATATATATTATCTACCTAAAAGCTATGTAGAGACATTCTTTAGACCTCTAACACATGTCTAATTTCTAAAACATGTGTCTAATTTACAAGACAAGTTTCCTATATGTGTACCATGTAGTTAGCTTGTTCTACAAGCTACTAACATGTAGAATACATGGCTAACTTGTTGGCCAAGTTTCTAACCTACAAATCACCTATTGTCATGAACATATATTTTTTATAATTATTACCTAGGTAATATGAATATGTAGAAGTAAGTAAAAGTAGATGAATTTTATAATATCTTCTAGAGAAGCTTCTTAGAAGCTCTATAGATGCTGCTTTGACTTTATATGTGTTTATACTTAATAGGTAGGTTAGAAACTTGATCAACAAGTTAACCACGTGCCATACATGTTGGTAGCTTGTGGAACAAGCTAACTATGTGGAGCCCACATAGAAGACTTACCTTGCAAGTTAAAATACGTATTATGCAAAATCAACATATTTTTAGAGGTCCTATAGAATGTTGCTACATAGCTCCTAGGTAGATAGTATATATAGAGGCAAGAGTGAAGCCTTCTTCACTCTTCTCAACTCCTTTCTTCTTTCTAGACTAGTTTCAAGGATCTCTAATTTTCTTGTCTTTTAGTAATAGCCACTCCATTTTCTTTCTAAATATACATATTTAATTATTTTTATTTTTTCATCTTTCTTTGATAAAAATCTGACTTATTTATTTATTTTTATCAAATTTGTCTTTGACAGATTGATAAGAGTGTACTTATAATATCAAAGTTTTATCTAATCTTGATTAAAAATAGATTATTCTTTTCTCTTGATAAGACATAAATGTATTAGAAGTTGTGGATTACCCTCTTCTAAACTAATATTGTTCTTAGTATTTTTTTTGTTCTCAAGTCCTCTCTTCTATTTGTCTTGAGCAATATTAGATATTTTTTCTTTTTTAAGTGTTATCATGACAAAACTTGCTGAAATGAAGAGTGCAATGGTACAAATGCAAGAGCAATTGAAAAAATTAATGCTTGTAATGCATCAACTCAATTTATTACTATAAAGAGCAACAGGATTGGCAGAAAATGAAGATATAGAAATGATTGGAGCTGCTTCAACATTTGCACCAAATCATGTCCCTTCCCCTATAATAGAACACCCTTCCAGTGCTAGAGAACCAAGAATTATCCTACCCAAGAAGTTTGATGGTACCAGATCAAAATTTAGAGGATTTATTAATTAACTACAACTTGTGATTAAACTTCAACCTCAAAGCTATCCAACTCCAAGATCACAAGTTAGATTCATTGGTACATTTCTTTTTAATTTAGCATTATCATAGTTTTCATCTCTTCTTGAATGACAAGATCTAATATTAGATAATCTAGAGGCTTTTTTGGTAGAGTTTTGATCCATGTATGGAGAACATTATGTAATTTGTATTGCATCCATCAAAATCCATATTTTGTGATAAGACAATCGATCAGTAATGTTGTATGCTTCACAATTTCAACAACTTGTAACTGATATCAAATAGAATGATACTACACTTGTTAGCCAATTTTTGTACGGATTAAAATATGAGGTAAAAAAATTAATGCTCAACTTACCTGATCTTCAAATATTAAGTCAAGCAATTGACTTTGTTGTGACGTGTGACAATCACCTTTTTGAATTTTGATCTGAGAACCATACAAGTGGACCTCAATGTTATTATAATTCAATGGCAACACCAACATCTCTTCAATACATACATTCGAAAGTAGAAGCTATGTAAATTGATTCTGTACATTTCAAGCCTCTTACTGATTATGAAAAGACTCATTGTTGTTAAAAAGGATTTTACTTATATTGTGGAGAACCTAAGCACATTGCTCAATATTGCCTAAAGAAGTGATGCAACCATAAAATGTGGAGTATGGCTATGAAAGAAGATACTATGTCAAAAAATGAGTTTGTCTAGCAACAATAGGGACCTTGCGGTTGGAACCTTGTACAATACCTAGTGAAGGTCTTATTCTCTCCTTAGAACCTTCTCTTTTTTTTACAATAAATATTATTTTAGGACCTAAACATCATAAAGCCTCTATTTTGTTAAATTCAGGAGCCTCAACATGTTTTTTAGATGAAGAATTTGCTAAAAGACATAGCATACTTTTAGTGAAGAAAATTAAACTTGTTCATGCGGAAGTCATAGATGGTCGTCTATTATCTTCAGGAGATGTTACTCATGAAACCCTTCTTATAGAAGTAGCAACTAGTGGTCATAGTAGCTTTATAATATTTAATATCATTAGATCTCCCTCTAATCCAATCATTTTAGATTTATCATGGCTAAAAAAATATAATCCTAAAATAAATTGGACTTCTCGTAGTCTTGACTTTTTTAAAAGTATAATTAAGAGCATAGTTAATCAAGTACAAATTCATAAGTCTATTACAATTAAACTTGTATTTATAGGTGCAAGACCTTTCTTGCATGTTGCAAAAGAAGGATTACCTTGTGACATTTATGCTGCACCTGTTTCTTCTAGTGGAAAGACTTCAAGTAGCATTCTTAGCCAATATCAAGATTTTGAAGATATATTTGAGAAGAAGAATGCGGATACTCTTTCAAATCATTGTTCCTATGACTGCTCAATTAACCTTTAAGAAGGAGCACAACCGCCATTTAGACCAATCTATAGTTTATCACAAAATGAGTTAGCTAAATTCAAGGAGTATATTGAAAAAAATCTGGCCAAGAACTTCATATGCCATTCCAAATCTCCAACAAGAGCTCTATTTTATTTGTGAAGAAAAAAAATAGATCATTGCGGATATGTGTCAATTATCAAGGATTCAACAAAATCACCATTAAGAACAGGTACTTGCTACCTTTGATATATGGACTCCTAGATTAGTTGAATTAAGCTCAGTTCTATACAAAAATAGATCTATAAGGAACATACAATCTAGTATACATGAAAAAAAGAGATAAATAGAAGACTATATTTTGAACAATGTATAGATATTTCAAATACAACGTCATACCTTTTAGACTTACAAATGTACCAGTAGCATTCCAACATCTAATAAATGATATCTTTTAGGAGTTTTTAGATGATTTTATTGTTTGTTACATAAATGACATCTTAATCTATTCTAAGAACACAGAAGAACATGAACTTCATGTTTGTCGTGTGTTACAAAAACTAAGAGATGCGGGAGTCTATGCTAAGATAGAAAAGTGTGTATTTTACACTACTCAAGTCGACTTCTTATGATACATCATTTCAAATGATGGACTTATGATGGATCTTAAGAAAGTTCAAACTATTATTGATTGGAAGATTTCAAAAAACGGTAAGAGATGTCCAATATTTTTTGGGATTTGCCAACTACTATTAGATCTTCATTAAAGACTTCTCTCAAGTTACAACTCTACTTACACATTTGACTTGTAAAGACAAACTTCAATAGAATCAAGAAGCGGAAGTAGTATTTGAAGCTTTAAAGAAAGCTTTTGTTTCTGCACTAATCATGTATTGCGTCGATTTTTCTAAGCCATTTTTTATGGAAACAGACGCATCAAATTTTGCTTTGAGTTCCATATTGTCAAAAATAGGAACAAATGATAAACTTCATCCAATAGCTTTTCATTCCAAAAATTTTCAATTCCTGAGATCAACTACAAGATCCACAACAAAGAACTTCTTGCAATCATGGATTTGTTTCAAGAATGGCACTATTATCTAGAAGGTGCTCTTAGTCCAGTCACCGTATATACGGATCATAAGAACCTTGAATATTTTATATTAGCATGTGTTTTGAATCGTCACCAAGCCCGTTGAAATATGTCTTTGTTAAGATTCAAATTCAAGATCACTTATCAACCAAAAAAACAACAAAGTTTATCAAATGCATTCTCTAGATGATCTTACCTAGCACCAAAAGAAGTAGATGTTGCTTTTGATCAACAATGAATAATTCTCTTAAAGCTAGAGCATCTTCATCTTTAAGCAATGAAATCAATACTAATTATTGATTCAACTTTCATTAAACAAGTTTAGTCAAGTATGTCTTGTGATCTTCTTATTCATGATATTAAGGGAAACCCTTCAAAGTCTCATGATACTTCCAAGTTTGAATTCAAAAACAATCTATTATATTTCAAGGAATGCTTATATATTTCAGAAGATGAAGCTCGATTACATGTTCTTTAAGCATGTCATAACTTTCCAGCACCAGGACATTTTAGTTACAATAAAACTTTGGAACTAATATCTAAGGATTTTTAGTGGCCCCAAATGTAGAAGGCAGTCAAAGATTTTGTACAATCTTGTAATGTTTGTTGAAGATCAAAAACTCCTTATTATAGACCTTAAGGACTTCTTCAGCCATTATCAATTTTAGAACAACCATGGTCTTCTGTTTCTATGGATTTTATCATGGATCTTTCAATCTCAGGTTTTTATAACTCCATATTTGTGATAGTAGATTGTTTTACCAAGATGGTACATTTTGTACCATGTACAAAATCTATCATAAGTGAAGAAAAAACTATGGTCTTTCTTAACAATATCTATCACTATTATGGATTATCCAAGGATATTATATAAAATATGGAAACTCAATTTTTATCAAGATTTTGGTAGACTCTTTTCAAGATTCTAAAAGTGGATATAAAACTATCTTTGATATTCTATCCTCAAACTGATGGACAAATGGAGCGTGTTAATCAAGTTTTGGAGCAGTATTTAAGATGTACTATCAACTACCAATAAGATGATTAGATAACTTTTTGTCATTGGCAGAGTTTGCTTATAATAATATGATACATTCTTCTACAAAAGAAACACTTTTCTTTGCTAATTATGGTTATCATCCACAACTTGATACTTTTGACTTTTCAAAAGTTGATAATCTTGCAGTAAAAGATTTGGCAAATTATTTATTAAAGCTACATGCAACAATATAGGTGCAATTAAAAGAAGCTCAATAACAACAAAAGATCGATGCAAATGTCTATCAAAAGGAACAACCACCATTCCACATGGGTGACAGGGTATGGTTACTTTGTCACAATATTAAGACTGCTTGTCCTTCTGATAAATTAGACTATCGAAGGCTTGGACCATTTTCTATTTCTACACAAATCAATTCAGTTGCATATTATTTATATTTATTAGAACCAATGAAAATCCATCTAATATTTCATGTGTCTCTTCTTGAACCATACAAGACATTGGAAATACTAAGAAGAAGACAAGCTCCACCTCCTCCTATAGAAGTAGGACAATAATAAAGAGTTCCAAGTAGAAGAAGTCCTAGATTCAAGGCGACACCAAAATAAATTGGAATAACTTGTCCATTGGCACAGATATGATATTACTAAACGCATATGAGAGCCAATAAAGAATCTTGCAAATGCAGCAAAGGCAGTAGAGGCTTTTTATTGAAGACATCCATCAAAATCAAGACAAAAACCTTCTTTATAAAAGAAACAAGATCTAAGCAAGATAACATTCTACTTTCAATCCTTGTTTGTAGCTTCTTTGTAGTTATAACGCTGAGGAGATAGAAAACCAACAGCTGGCGGATTTGACTCAAGAGCCTTCATTTATTGACCTGTCGGATGAGACATTATAATTGTCATAACCTTCAAGAGAATGCAATTGAGATGAAGTTCCTCAAGAACGACATGTTCTTCCTGAAATAGATGGCAAGATACAACGCATTTGGTATCATGACCTTGGAAGAGACTCCCGATGTTGGTGATTTTACTAGAAGTAGGAATAACTCTTGACGGTGTTCCAAATATTTTATTTGAAGGAAGTTATGAAGGCCTCAACAACGATCAAATAACTAGGTGGTCTTCTTGCCCTAGTATGGAACACTATCGATGTTTGAGAGGCCCTATCAATCATCTTTAAAGAGAACAAAGATCAGAGTATGTGGCAAAGATAATTTGTCGCATCTTAGACTTCTTTGACATGTGATCACTGCTCCTTGTGCAACTCGTCCCTAGAAGGGGGAGTAATGTGGCAAACATATATTTACTCTAATTATTACCTAGATAATATGAATAGATAGAAGTAGATAAAAATAGATTAATTTCATAATATCTTCTAAAAAAGCTTCTTAGAAACTTTATAGATGTTGTTTTGACTTTACATGTGTTTATATTTGATTAATAGGTTAGAAACTTGGTCGACAAGTTAATCACAAGTCATACATGTTGGTAGCTTGTGGAACAAGCTAACTATGTAGCGCCTATATAGAAAACTTGCCTTGCAAGTTAAGATACGTGTTGTGCAAAGTCAATGCGTTTTTGGAGGTCCTATAGAATGTTGTCACATAGCTCCTAGGTAGGTAATATATATAGAGGCAAGACTATAGCCTTCTTCACTCTTGTCAACTCCTTTCTTGCTTCTAGTCTAGTTTCAAGGGTCTTTAGTTTTCTTATCTTTTGGCAATAGCCACTCCATTTTTTTTCTTAATATACATATTTAGTTATTTCTATTTTGTCATCTTTCTTTGAGAAAAGTCTCACTTGTTTATTTGTTTTTATCAAGTTCTTGTCCTTGACACCTATAAACATGTTTAAAGGTGAAAATGCATCTATGAAGCTTTTAGAAAGTTATTTTTATAAGATATTATCAAATTAATCTATTTTTATCTACTTCTATCTATTCATATTACCTAGATAACTATTTGAGTAAATTTGTCTATAATAGTGCTTTCATTTGTGATAATATCAAGGTTCATGTTTATATTAGTTTAATACAATAATTTATTTGAAGTAAAAATCAGAGTTCTTGTAAAAGAATCAACATGATAAAAAAAAAAAAAAAAAAAAAAAAAATCTTCTCAATTTTCTTTATATAAGAATATATGTCACATGAAAAGACCTTCTATCCTAAACTTATTAGGATGACATTGTATGAATAAGAAAGTTTAAAAGAGAATTTATCTCCAAAAAGTACTCATAATTTAATCCTTATTTAGGAAATTAGAGCCACTCTAATGTCTCTTAGTCCAATATTTTTGATAGTTTGAATTAAAGCAAGCATTGGCAACATGAAACTCCTTTACTGGTCAGCTGTAAAATTTTGGAGGCATCAAGGAAGAAGCAATGGATTCAAAAAGCAAAAGGCAACTTCAAGATGAGAAAAGGATCAAGAATATGGGAAATGTTGTTGGCACATCTTTCATTCATCCAGCAATACTCCATTTTCGTACATATCTTTCATCCATATCTCCCCCTTCTCCGTGCACAACTGTTAGACGACGTTGGCCAGACTCTGGAGCGTGTATTCCATTTTCACCAATTTGAAGCTTGGAATTGGAATTAGGGTTTGATGCTCGACAGGGATTGTAACCAATTTTGTGAGTGGCGTGAAGGACCCCCTGAATGCTTGCAGCGCACTGGAGATTTCGCAGATGGCTGCGTTTCACAGTTCAAGGTTACAGCCTCTCTCCGTCTCAAAGTCGCCAGTCTTTTGGAGTCGCAATTCGATTACTCTCGGGCCCGTGGTTGCGCGTCAGGATGCGTTTAGGGTGCTGCAGAAGGGCCTAGGAGCATCATGTGTTTATGTTTCACGGAGAGTGGCTGCGAGTAGTGATGGTTGTTGTAGTGGTAATACGATGAGGGAGGAAGTGGAGGAGGTTGTGGAGAAGGAGCAGGTGTACAGGAATGAGCTGCGTGCAGGGGAGAGGGCTCCTCTCGTCGTGGTGTCATTTTACAAGTTTGCTCATCTGCCGGATTACGAGGAGAAGCTAGCTCCATTGAAGGAGCTGTGCGAGACTCATGTAAGTTGTTTCGACATTTTGGCGGATTCCTTGTCTCTGGATTCAACGTGTTTAGTCATGGAACTATTGTGACCCTCTCCAACGATCCCTATGGTTTTGAGCCCTCTGAACGCGTCAGTAGTGGCAGCAGGGTAGCTGGTTTTTCATGCCAGCGGTGAGGCGCGGCTGATGGCCTAATGGTTTGCAGTTTGTGTCAGGAGGTATAATGTTGGCTGCTGAGGGAATAAATGGGAGTATTTCTGGAACACGGGAGGCAGTGGAGATAGTGATGTCTGCTATCCAGAGTGACGAGCGCTTGACTAATCTTCTACGAACTGAGGCTCCTGCAGGAGTGGATGATGATAAAATTCACAATGGTCACAGCCCCAAGTCTCCTCTTGGAGCAGGCGAAAATTCTCCAGCCAGATGGGATCACGTGCGTGTAAAGCTGAAAAAAGAGGTTCGCCCAAACATCACACATCTTGTTGTTGAATGCCGAGCATTTGACTTCACTTCACACGAAAATAAGTTAATCTTCGTATCTCGGCAAACTTGAATGTGATTATCTTGCAGACATGAAAGGCTGCCCTGATATTTACAGTGCACCAAATTAGTTCCTCAACTGCGACTTTTGTGGATGGAATCTTGTGTAGTTGTTTTACATTTGTTGTCTTTTGATGTTGGAATCTCGCACTCATTGATTTCTTAGATCCTATTTGTCGAATTGCAGTTGGTGTCGATGGGTGTGTCGGGACTGGATCCCGCGGACAAAGCGGGAGAATACGTGAACCCCAAGGACTGGAACAAACTCATAAGCGACCCTGACACAGTATGCAATGTGTTGTGAAATTCAGTATTGTAGAAGAGAAGGGACGTATGAATTATCATAAAGTATATAAAAATCTCTGCTGAACGCGCATGAGTTATCTCTGCAGTCACTACCACCTGTGAGACCAATTGTAGAAATGTGAGCAAGGAGGTCGACACGTAGTGTTTATTTCCCTCGGTTTCTTCGCATTAACCATATCATGTTTAACTTGAATCTAGAACACAGTACAAAAGTCTCATAATACATCTGAACTCCACTTCCAGGTAGTTGTTGATGTCAGAAACGACTACGAGTACCGTGTCGGGAGGTTCAAGCGAGCACTTGATCCACAACTAGATTCTTTCAGGGATTTCCCTGCGTGGGTCGAGAAAAATCTCGCAAATGGTGCTCAACCTTACATTTCAAGGGGACCTGACAGAGATGAGAACACACGCACGCGAGATGAAGAAAATGCCCTGACTTCTTGCGAAATGCTACCAAATCTTGAAAGTCCGCGGCGAATTGCTATGTACTGCACAGGCGGCATTCGGTGTGAGAAGGCAACTTCATATCTGCTGAACCAGGGATTTGATGAGGTACGCACACTACACAAATTACCACGCCCATCAGCGGAATATACGAACCTTTCAAAACATTGCCGAAGACCTCTGAAAGAATACTTCTACAAACTATTGTTGCTCCTTGGATGGGTTACATGGGACTGATTATATTCTTCTGCAAGCTAACAGAAACAACATGATTTCTCTAGGGATTGAGCATCAATATGTGGGTTTCATTCATCGTCTCTGTAGGTGTATCAATTGGAAGGCGGTATCCTCAAATATCTCGAAGAGATACCTGCATCTGAGAGCCTCTGGAAGGGTGAGTGCTTTGTATTTGACAAACGAGTGGCTGTGGGACATGGACTGAAGCAAGGATCTTATAGATTATGCTATTCCTGCAAGAAGCCTGTTAACTCAGTAGACATGGAGTCTCCACTTTGGGAAGAAGGCGTTACGTGCCCCTACTGTTATCATCACAAGTCTGAAGCTGACAAAAGTAAGGCTAGAAATCGACATCAACAATTCTTACATTGGGGAGCAATTGGTGGTCCAGACAGGGGGCGAAAAAAGCATGTCGTGAAAAACAGTCACCTTAGAGATGAAAAGTATCCTGAAAGGCCATATTACTTCACCCTCAAATCAACTCAAGGAAGATGACCTAAATATCACTTGCAAAATAGATAGGGTATGGTTGCAAGTTATGAATTGATTTTTCAGGGTGGCATTAGCAGTGAAAGTAACTCCAAAGCTTCTTTATACGTATTTCTTGGATTAAAGACGACTGTCCTGTGAGTGTCTGAAGTGTAGTTGAACAATCTGCTGAACAATATGCACATATAGCAACTTTCAAAGTTAATGTTCTTCTGCAGTACCTGCAAAGGGAATATTAGGGGGAGGTTCTGAGCACGAAATCAAAAAGATGAATGGGAATTTTAAGTTGAATTGGAGATGTGATTATGAATTACACGTGGACATACAACTTTTCTTGCTCATCAACCAACTATTTAGGTTCACTAATTGGCATGTCCCAGTTTCTACAAAATCTATGTGATTTGATCAAAGGTTGATTTTTCTGAAAATTTGTTTTTGCTCGTTTCTGGTGTAGGTTTAGTGCTTGGGATCATTTTATACTTCATTTACATTCATGTCTACGAGGGTAAAGATGAAGGATATTAGTGGAATCTGACACTTTCGTTCACAAAGCAATGACATTGTTTGAAACCAATCTTTCATAATAAGTGAGTTATGAAAGTACTTGTAAATGACCATGAAGCTTAGTATGCTTTGTTTCCCATAGTGATGCTAATACATGTTGCTGTGCGACCACACATAGTTTAAAGGAAATTACAAATGACACATAAATAATGTGGTCCTCACACATGGAAGCTGCACATGTTAGAAAGTTGTGCACCTATAAACAATTCGGTTCAATACAATTTTTTGATTCCCCAATAATATTCAAAAGCTTTAGCAGAATTCCAATTGAACCATCTATTGTATTCAGTCCATTGTAGGAGTATGAAAGTAAGAACTTAATGCTGCAACTTGTTTTGACATAACCATTTAAATAAAAATAAATAAAAATAAAAACTCAAGTTTCCCATATATTACTTTACGAGAAGGCTGGGTGGTATTCTATCTTCCAAGAGGTTTCAGAGCGAGGTGGGTGAGCTTGGGAGCGTGAGACTTGGCACGGAGGGAACGGAACGAGAACGGGGTGGGAACTTCGTCGTCTTCGTTATCCAGTCTGTGGCCCTCACAGCGTCGCTCGCAGACTTCTTCGCCATCGTCGCAGGCCTCAGAGCACCAGATTCCGCCATAGCCACCACCTTCCTTCATCGTCACGGATCAGTCATTGAGTCAGTCAGTCAGCGAGGAAGCAACTAACTAAGCAAGTAAGCCCAAAGACGAGAGGGACTACTGAAGCGAAGGAAGGGCAGTGGTGGCCATGGCCGCGATATCGTCGCTTCACTCTCTCCCATGCGCGCGTACTCCATCGCTCGCCGCCTACTCATCGTCACGTCAGGTGTGTGTGTGTGTGTGTGCTTGCTTGCTCAATTCAGTAATGGCCAGTTTGATTTTCTGTGTTCATGATCCTGCTGCTTGTTTTCTTTTCTTTTCTTTTCTTTGTTTTTTCTTCTTCTAATAAGGCCTTTTGGCGCATGTCTCCATCTCCCGTAGAGCCGAATTATGACAATTTGGATTCTCTACCATTCGCTTGCTTATGCGAATGAAAATTCGTGTATTGTAAATGGATTTCGTTGCTTGTTTTTGTCCAGTAGCTTCATGCCAGGGAGTGCTTCGATTCTCAATCCTCGAGTTCCAATCAATCTAACTCGAGTTCACACTGGATTCTAATTATGAGCTTTCCGGCTCGATTTAGATGAGCAGGATACAATTTATGAGTGAAACTTGTAATTTTTTGATTGCTGTCAAGCAGGCAGTTTATGTTGATTTACTAAAATGATGATGGATTATAACTCTCGCATCGGACATGTCAATCTCTAATCAATTTTGAATAGCATTTCTAGAATGGTCAAAAATCGAACAGCAGCATCACGACATTTACAACTTTGGCGAAATCAAAGTGCAGTTAGTTCACGACTTTGAGTATTCAATGGAAGTTGAATCGGTCTTTGCAAAATTCAAGGTTGTTTTTTGAATTGCATGTCTTCAGCAATTTTTTAATAAGAATAATACATGATATTTTCGTGGTTGAGTTTTTGGCAGACATGGCATCTGTCTCCTGGACAACCATTCATAAAAAAGCAAAGAAAAGGAGAAATGTTCATTAGAGCCAGTGCAATAAATGAGGACTCTTCTAGAACATCAGGTAACCTCGGTGTCCTCGAATCAGTGAAGTCAGTTTATTTAACGAACTAGTTCATTTGACGCTGACTTTGGAATACTGTTGAGCATGGAAGCCCGTTTACTTTTTCATTCTCACTTGGATGCTAGCAGTTTTCCATGTCTGCGTATCGCTGCTTTAATTAATGTAATATTTACCAGTGTGTGTAGAAACGTAAACTATTTAGGTCTCATATAGCTGTGTAGTAATTTTCATATCAGATCCTGAATTGTGTAGTTATGGTGCAGACGAGACCCTGGAGCCTGCGAGTTGGTCTAAAACATCACGTCGACAGATAGTATCGTTTCCAGCAGCCAGCATCTGCGCCTACCTCTTCTCAACGTTGGCATACGAAAGGAAGGCTGTGGGATCAGATTACGCCGACAGTATGTAATTACACGGATACTTTCTCATCGCTTTGGATATCTGCTCCTTAAGCTTCATGCCTTGCTCCATTTTGAGATTTACGTTTGTGCTTGTTTCAATATATATATATATATATATATATATATCATGTTTCCTATATAATTGGTGCTGTAAGATAAAGATTAATTGCTAGTCTGAAATCTACGTAATCATGGTTTTGTTATTCTCAATTTGAGATGATAGAGTAAAAGTATTACAATGTTCAATTTTTCTTGTGAGTCCGGTTCAACACATTTGAATATTCAAGAGCGTTATGGTCAAGGTTATGGAAGGAAAACATATCAATAGTGCATTAGGATGTCGTATCAAGAATTTTTTTCATAATTTGCAGTGCCAGCTTTACGGGGAAAGGATTACGGAAAAACGAAAATGAAGTATCCTGACTACATAGAAACTGAATCCGGTCTGCAGTACAAGGTACATTACTTTTTTTTTTCAGTATTTCACTTCAGGACAGTGGCTCATAGGTGTTCAAATTACCTTTGTGCTTCTGACTGTTGGAAATCCTTTTTGAGGAAGTCCTTCGTTGCTTTTAAACCAATACCCTGATGGCAGCGAGATGAAATCAATACCACCTTCTCTAATTGTTTGCGTTGATTTTCAGGACCTACGAATAGGAACTGGTTCAGCTCCGAACGTTGGGAATCTGGTGGTGGTAAGTCAGAAGGATATCTTAGTATTATTATTTTTGTAATTTTCTTTTGTTGCTTTTGATTTCGGGTTCTTTAGAGCTTTCTTTACTTAGAGAGGAGTTGTTTTGATTTTGTAGCTCATGTTTGTGTCTTGAATATATTCTCAAGTCTCTTGAAATATTTGAAAAGAATTACTGCAATGAGAATTATTTTGTGGACTGGTGCGCAGGTGGACTGGGATGGTTACACCATCGGGTACTACGGTCGAATCTTTGAGGCTCGAAACAAAGCAAAAGGTGGTTCCTTTGAGGTATCAAACTTTTAAATTTAAGAAATTTTAGTGAAAGAAACAATAATGCATTTGGCTTTCAGTAGAGCATTTTTTGCAGTAAATATGTAGAGGAATAGTGCGTGGTGAATATAAACCGTAAAATTTTCTAGCGTGACATCTCTTCTCATCAGATACATTCAGACACCCACACCATTCACTGCTCTATACACTCCGGTTTGATCTGAAGCATGTGCAAGTCAAATGAATATTTTTGTAGTTTAGCTACCAACCTCTAGTCATCTTTTAAAGCACAGTTGGTTTCTGCTGGGATGTGTAGGGGGATGAGAAGAATTTTTTTAGATTCAAATTGGGAAATTCGGAGGTGAGGTTCTCAACTGATCCTTGTCATTTAAAGCCAATTTCTCAGAAAAAGACGGTAGTAATAGTTTAGTACAATGGATGTAGATTTGTGATTATCACTTTTATATAGAGTCTTTAAACATTGTGAATGGGACTCAGTTTTTGAGCGTGATAAAAATATTGGGGGAGTATTTTTGTGTTACAGTTGATCTCTAGCACATTTCTCACATGTAAGAACACATTTGCGTGCAATAAATCTGAAGTTGCAAGTTTCTTGTGTAGGTCATACCTGCTTTTGACGAGGCCGTCGCAACAATGAAAGTTGGTGGCATACGCAGGTACAGATAGATCTTACAGTTTAATACTCATCTGGTTCTTCTAAGCTTCCTATGTTCTTTCTGGAAGAAGACATGCAGATTCTTATAGATGCATATCAACATAGTGTTTATCCTGTCATTACTTTATTTCTCAAATGTGATTTTCTTCTTTTGCCTGATTTTCCAAACCGACCCGGACCGCAGGTTAATTGTGCCTCCTGAGCTTGGTTATCCCAACAATGATTACAACCAGAAAGGTCCTCGCCCAACCACATTCTCGGTGAGCTTCTGTTACTTCCGCCATTATTTTTTTTTAATTAATTTATTTATATCTTTTATAAACCAGTATTTCCAGATTATATTTATGTAAGCTTTTCTATATTGCTTGCACCCGACTTTGAGAACTGTTTGCTGCTTGTACCTATGCAGGGTCAGAGAGCCTTGGACTTCGTATTGCGCAATCAGGGACTGATTGACAAAACTTTGCTATTCGACATCGAGCTGATTAAAGTGGTTAACTGAGACTGGAGACACCCATCCAGATACACTTGCTTCCAAGGCAATGAGTGTACTTCCTTACCGTCCCTGCAAAAGCGATGCGGGTTCCATGAATAGTCAATGCAGAACTGTGGTGTGATGGGCTCTTCGTCTTCTGCAATCTGGCCAGAACATGGAGAATGAAGTCATTAGTTTTCACTCTATAAACTCAACCCACAAGGCTATGGAAGCAACACAACATGGAGAGAACCACTTCCATGTTGTCACAAACTTCTCCTGGGACCCTCCTTTCTGTACCCAATGGAGGAATCCTTGCACCTCCCTCAACCTCGAATTTTGTATGGCGCAATAGCTTCTATCCATTTCTCCACTTCCACCATCATTTTTTTAATATATATTTTCCTAACAATATTTAATGGCTTCTTAAAGTTGAGAAAACAAATTTGCTTTTGATCTACAAACCATGATGCATTCCCCGTGATCCATGACTCATGTTCTATGTGGCAAGTAATGAGAGGCTTGATGGGGTACGTTCAGGGCCTGGCTTTAAGGAGTCCCAATTGCTTTATTGATGACAATAGTGAATTCTATATTTTTATTGATATCAAGTTGGTGGTGAAATGTGGCTCTAAATTTGTTGTAGCTTATGACGTGTTTCAAAAACTATGCAACAGTATATTAACAATAATAAATTCAAGTACGCTTTTATGTTTTTTGTTTCAAAATTTGTGGTCAAAATATTACACATAAAAATATGTTTATGGGTTTATAAAAATTCTTACATATTTGTATTGTGTACGGTTGAACACATTTATGTTTGTTTGTTTTTTGTTTTCAGTTCATTTGTTTTATTGTCTTTATTAAATTTTTCTTTAAATCTCAAACTGTTGGGTTTTCAAAAGTCATAAAATCAATCAATGAAAGTAAAAACAATTTTTTTCATATTGGTTTGATTTTGATACAACACAAATGATGTACGTAATGAACCAAAATCATGTTAATGTAATATTTCTACCTGGACTAAAATTTAATACAAGGCTGGTATTATTGTTGTAATTCATTTAACTGATAGTTGTATAAATAATGTTTATTTAAAAAAAAAAAAAAATCAAATCAATTTCAGAATATTCACCTCGTAATAAAGATAGATATCAAGTTATATATATATATATATATATATAAAGCTTGGGTATAAGCCAAAGAGACAAAAAACCTTCTCATTGGCCAAACATGGGAATGAAGGAACATGAAAACCATGAAACATGAGTGGATGACAGTGCCAGAGATTGCATTGCCCAACGACATGGATTTTTGCTAGTATATGTATATATAAACATATACACATGTAATAAAAATATAAAGATAAATAATTTAAACATATTATGTAAATGGATAGATTTAATAATTTGATTTTGATACAAACTTGATTTGACTATATAAAATAGACTAATATGTAAACAATAATTTTGATAGGAGTGTAGAAATTAGAAAAACAGATTGATTTACAAACTTTTGAGTCATAAAATTTAATTATTATAAAATAAAATCAGGAATTTTTTTATAATAGATTATTACTTTTAAAAAAAAAATATCAAATAGTTAAAATTAAAAGGTCCATCTAATATGGAGAGAGATTAAAAAATAAAATAATAAAAAAAAAAAAAAACAAAAAAAAAAAAGATCAAAGATCTTTAATTTGCATAAAGTTTTTGAAACTATTATAGATGTTTAAAAAAAAGACTACATATATGATATTTATATTAATAATAATACATTAATAATTATTAAAAAATTGAGAATATGAAAAATTAATTTTTGGTTACATTAAAATATACTATTTTTAGGGGAATGTTAAATAAACCCATACTTTTAGTAAATAGATCCATTCTTGATGAAGAATATGGTAATCATGATGAATATGTTTGATTTTTATTGGTTGCAGGTCTAATAGTGGGAAAATAATCTAAAGTTCATTATTTTTTTTCATAATGGTTAGGATGGGTGAATCAATTTAGTAAAAACTTGGGTCTATTTAACATTCCCTTATTATTAATGTACCAATATTCTATTCAAATTAGTAATAACTTATCAAACTATACATACAAAATAATTATAATTTTTTTTATGAATTCAAAAAAAACCTATTTTTATTGTTAATATTTTGATATTCATGCACAATTTTTTCAAAATATGATATTTTTTTAAATAAAATATAAAAAATACATAGATCATAGATATTATTTTTAATTGATAGTGTATTTAATTAATAGTGGTCTGAAAAAAAAATTAAAAATAAAAAACAAAAACAAAAAAAGGGCTACATTTCATCCTTGGTGAATACACAATACAAAATTACAAGCAGAATTTTCATAAACCAACAAAAAATATTAAAATACAAATAAACAAATAAATCTCACATATAATCATCCAATACAAAGGTTGTTACAATTTGTGGTAATGTGGCTTTTCATCAATGTGTTAAGGGTAACATCTTCCTATACAGTGAAAGATAAAACACCTAGATACTAAAGTTGTTCCCCAAGCCAACTTATACTCCAATAACCATCATCGCCGTGTGGTAATCAAATGGGTTTAAGGTTCATTAAGGCTGGAGGGCAGAGATCAGCTTCTTCTTTTTTCCATAATTGTAGCATAATCAAAACATAAACATCACATCAAAGTGTGGCTTCGTCAAGCAAGCAAATATGCTAGTTTGTTTTTCTGGACAGGGGACCACCAGGTGACAACACATCTTTGCTCTGTTAATGTTATGCAAATGTGGGGTCACTCACTGTGTGCTTGCAGAATCATAACCGATCGACAAACTGATAAATCAATCAACCAAAAGAAATAGAATATGCTGCAGCAGCAGCAGGCAATGTGGTAATACTACTCCAGCAGTGCAGTGCACTGGCAGTGCGTTGTTGCATCACATTTGTGTCTATCGACCGGTGCCGATTTGCTGCGTCGCTTTCAATCATGTGACGCAACGCTTACGCATGCAGAGCGATCGATTCATGGAGCAGCAGATCCTGGGTCGCTGAAAATCTGCGATCCGGAAGCTTGATCTGTCCAGTATTGCCCTGTGAAGTTGCATATTCTGGCAGCCCCACATGGATCCGCCTACAAACTTTAAGAGCAGGTTTGGGGATACTGCGTGGTTTAAGTAAGAAAAACAAAATAACAAAACAAAAACGACGTTTGTGGAGTTGGAACATTGTACAGTATCAACTGTTTGTTTGTTTGTTTGTTTTTTTTTCACTTCTGGGGGCTTGAATACTGATTCCCAGCATGTTTCTAGCGCCAATTGCAAACGTCGTCATCTCTTTGAACAGCCCCGGAGGATGTGCCTCGTGGATTGATGTCGAAAATCTGACACCGTTCAATGGTGGGCTGGTCATCCGGTCTCCACAGGGATCCACAGTGTTAACTGCTTTTTCATCGATTTCAGGCCCATCCGGTCTTTTACGATCCGAATGTTTGAAGCTGCGGAATTGTTACCATCTGTATCTATTTTGTTATATAAAGAGAGATACGGAAGTGACTTTATATGGGCCGCGATGTAGATCCAAATTTTTAATGTCTGGAACCTACGACGATATGTTTTAGAGGTCCGGTCCAAACACTCACTGTAAGAACAAATCAATGGAACGGATATCATCACATCATCACTTAAGTTCAGTCTCAAATGCGACAAACAAAACTTATAGGTTACCAAAGCTAATTGTTTCGGTTTCCCTGTGGATCTAGTAAAAGCAAGGGTGGTTCCAAGAGTAAAACCAAGCATTGAACCATGTGGTATCATCATCAATCATCAGCACTGAAAGGGTTTATTTGCAGTCTCCATGTCGGCCATCTCAGAGCCTCATTGCGATGTTCTTCACAAGTGAAGGAAAAAACCAAATTGAGCTGAAGTAATGAGCTGTTGAACCAGTCAAGCCCCCAGTCAAGGACCAGGTTGCGAACTTACCAATATGAGTAAATCCATCCAGGCAAATTCGTGGGAGCAATTTGCGAAGGAAGGAAGCTAGGAGCGCAAAATCCCCCCGCTTACTCTCCGTTTCAGTTACCAGGCATCTTCTTCCATCGAGACCCACGGATTTAAATAACAGCCAAAAGCAGCACCAAAGCACTGTATCTCAGGACCCGTCAAGCGTCGAAGAACGTCGTCACGCGGCGGCTCGAGTTGTCTCTGGCCGACAGGCGCTGCTTTGCGCCGTCGATGCATACCCTTGAACCCATCGTAACCGTCAGGTGAAGACGCCAAGCCTCCTCGAACACTCCGGAAGTCGCCCCGCTACAAGAACAATATGCTCTCGATGCTCACTTGGTGACCGTCGATCGGGAGATTCCAGCACATTTTCCCGTCGACGGAAGTGCATGTGGCGACCGGTTTACTTACCAAATAATTTTTCATTTGAAGTTACAGATAAGGGGCTGGCCCATTAGAAGCGGAGGAAGATTTTTGCTCCTCCAGCAAGTTTTGCTGGCCATACTTTTTCCAGGCCCTAGCATTGCATTGAAAACTTTCTAATTCTGAAATTACTCGCGAAGCTTTGGTTAAAGGTCATGGGACTGCATCGTGCAACCCAGTTCGACCAGATTGCTCGAGGACTCTACCGTCGGACCCAGATAGAGGTGGCAGGTCTCGTCGAGGAGCACAAGATTTCATGAATCCAAAGATCGTGGAGGCATCCTAGTTTTGCCGGTTTTATAAATTGCCGCGTCGAGGACATTCCCCTACGATGGATGGATCGGTTATTTTTCGTTTCCACCAAAGAAAATGATGAGGCTCTATTTTTACAATGCGGATTATGTGCGTGGTTCAGGAGGAGGGTGGGTCTTGCTCTCATTTCCCTAACAGGAAATTAGGAAAGGAGCTCGACTGTGCTGCTGTCTTGGCATCTTGCTATGTGGCCAGCCAGCCAGCTTCGGCACCGCGGTGGCAAGTCAGTCTTGTGGAGGTGTGATTCATCCAGCGTCGGAAAAAATGAATATCGAGTTACCAAGTGGGCTGTTTTAGATGGTACCGCAATTAAGTGTGTGTGCAGACACGATGCCCACCCGCCACATCCACCGGGGGCTCCTCTTCTTCTACAGGAATTCGAGGCTGTCTTCTTCTACTAGTAAATTGTAGAAACAAAGATGATAATATCATGATTTGGAATCCCGTCTCATCAGGTGGATCTCACTCTGCAAGCAAATTACGTGGAAGAATATCTGAATAGGTTTCCCTGCTAGTTTAAAGATTCCACATGAGCAATCATTCCTGCAAAATTCTAGTCAATCTGCGCTCCCCCTGGGCAGGAAAGCACTAAGTTATTGGAGGTAACTCTAGATGTGCGGGAAGATTTGGCAAATTCACAGCAACCGGACTACAGGAACTGTTCAATGGGTCCAAGGGCACTGCACAACGCTATCTTTCAGGATGCCGGGGATAGTTGGCGCGGGCAAATGGAGCCGTTAAACGTGTCAGATTAGTAGATGTAATTAGTACTGTGCACACACTCCCGTATGCGAAAGAGGTTTAGCTGGTTTCAACGTGAAAGCCCTAGCGTGTGTGCCCGCTTCGACTTATTATAAGGAGCGCCTCATATCAAGACCGTTCCCTGCTGTGGAACAAATGTACTGCGCCAGAGTGGAGGACAGTTGCAGAGTGTTCACTGTCAGGCTGGCCTCGAAGCTACTCCGTTCCCATCGGCGCTCTCCACAGGAATAGGTGTCTAGGTAAACATTTTTTGTGTGTCGGTCGCCTGCTCGTGTGGAAGGGAGTTCGGTACATACTCAGCGTCGTAATCGACACATGAGAGCGACCGAGATGCAGCTTTTGTCTGAACTAGGGGGGCATGCCCAACTAGTCACGAATCTAGACATTACAATGTGAGGGTCTGAGCTTGTTTGGGCAGCTTGCTTGGAGTATTGAGGAGATGTAAAATGCGGGGAGGTTTGATAGGGATGTGAATCTGTGATTGCGTAAGATCGTTCCCAGTTGCAGAGAATTTGGAAACATGGCGACTCCCGTGGTACAGTCGGCGTACAACCAGACGGGCGGAGTTTCGCCTGATTGGTTGAACAAGGGCGACAACGCATGGCAACTGACGGCGTCGACACTGGTGGGGCTGCAATCCATGCCCGGCTTGGTGATCCTCTACGGGAGCATCGTGAAAAAGAAGTGGGCAGTGAACTCGGCCTTCATGGCGCTATACGCGTTCGCTGCGACGCTTCTGTGTTGGGTGACATGGGCTTACAAGATGTCTTTCGGCGAGCAGCTGCTGCCCATCTGGGGAAAGGCGGGCACAACACTGGGCTACACCTTCATGCTCGACCAAGCACGTCTGCCGTCCACGATCCACTACTACAAGAATAATACAATTGAGATGCCTGCTTCGGAGGGGTTTTATGGCATGGCTGACATGGTGCTGTACCAGTTCTTCTTCGCTGCGATCACGCTCGTTCTGCTTGCGGGCTCAGTGCTTGGGCGGATGAGCTTCCGCGCTTGGATGCTGTTTTGCCCCTTGTGGCTGACGTTTTCTTACACTGTGGGGGCGTTCAGTGTGTGGGGTGGGGGCTTTCTGTGGCAGTGGGGGGTGATCGACTACGCAGGGGGTTATGTCATCCATGTCTCCTCTGGCGTTGCAGGCTTCGTTGCAGCGTATTGGGTATGTTGTCACTTACGGAGGTCTGTGCTTCTTGCTAGTTTGTCTGTAGAGATGTTCTTGTAATGTTTGAGCCGAAGGAATCCGGGGTTTCTAAGGCTATAAATTGATTTTGTCGTTGTGATTCTGTGTCGTTGCAGGTAGGGCCGCGGCTGGCGAAGGATCGTGAACGATTTCCACCGAATAACGTGCTTCTCATGCTTACGGGCGCCGGGCTACTCTGGATGGGATGGTCAGGTTTCAACGGGGGTGCGCCGTTCAGCGCCAATCTAATCTCAGGCTTGGCCGTGCTCAACACGCACATCTGCGCCGCGACCAGCCTCTTGACGTGGACTACCCTGGACGTCATCGTCTTCGGGAAGCCATCAGTCATCGGCGCTGTGCAAGGCATGATGACGGGGCTTGTGATGATTACCCCCGCTGCTGGTAAGGTCCAGAGGGAGACATTTTCCATCTCATTGTGGGGACCTTAATATTTATGCATTTTCCGAACCAAACAGATCGAATGGGGTAGTTCTGCTGCACAACTTAATAATGTGATGCTGCTTGAATTTGGATTCTGCGGGAATCTGTCCCGTGTGTTGAGAGGTGTGTGTAAATTGTCGGTGCAGGTTTTGTCCCTGGGTGGGCGGCGCTTGTGATGGGAATTCTGGCAGGAAGCATTCCATGGTGGACGATGATGTGTCTGCACAAGCGCTGGTCGCTGCTGCAGAGGGTGGACGACACGCTTGGGGTTTTCCACACACATGCTGTGGCGGGATGCTTAGGCGGGCTATGCGTGGGACTATTTGCAGAGCCCCGTCTGTGCGAGTACATGAATCACGCGGTGACCAATTCCAACGGGCTGTTCTATGGCGGTGATGGCGGGATGCAAGTGCTAAAGCAGGTCGTTGGCGCGGCATTCATCATAGGCTGGAATATCGTGGTGACCACCTTGATTATGTTTGCCATCCGCTTCGTCATGCCCCTGCGCATGTCGGAGGAGCACTTGCTTGTAGGCGACGACGCCGAGCACGGCGAAGAAGCCTATGCGCTCTGGGGCGACGGTGAGAAATTCGACGTCACTCGACACATCCACAGTGATCTCGAAATGGAGCAGAGTCGCTTTGGTGTTCGACAGTCTCAGACGTTTGCTCCCAACACCATACTGCATATCTAAGGATTACTCGCGTCCACAGCGAGCGGTATCATTTCGGGCTGCAAAATCTCCGCCATACCTCTTCATCACATCATAGCATCATCTCTCGCTGTTGGGTGTAACTCATAATTCTGTCATAGCCTCATGACCAGCAAACTATTGATGGACCTCTGAACTTAAGGGCCAACATAATCATTCCGGTGTGCACGCAGCACAACCTCATCGTCAATGGTGATCGGTAGAAGCATTGGCCATCTATTATTCACCACTTCGTTGATGGCACTGGATTAAGATCGTGCACAACGATTACATCACTAAGCACCACGATCATGAACACTTCGTGGCGCCAAGTGTAATTCTAATTTGTAGATCACGTGTTTCATTAACTTAGATATGTACCCGAAGTGCTCACCGAAACAAGAGCCAGGATTTAGGGTTTAGCGTGGACATTCAACATGTCACAGACTGTAGATAAGCTGGAAATGGTATCCCGCCCATTGGCATCAGCACAGAATTCTAGAGTTCGCAGCGCAATGTCTAGACGATGGTCACCTGACTGATTGGCCACGTTCACGGAGCAGTAAAGCAAGTTACTGTGCGAGTACTTTAGAGCTTGTGAGTTGTAGGCCGCAAGCAAATAGGGTGATGTTCAAGGCTCACTCGGAAACTTTCCAGTGATGTTTAGATCACATTCATGTTACGTGTACAATGTTAACTTTCCTGCAATGAATCCACACTCAAAAGTACCGTAAATGTCGAGAGATAGTTATGGCCTGGAATACGCTCAGCATTTGAAAATCTCTTCATGCTGAGCGTTGCAAACTGATGGAAAACGCTACCTAGGCATCGGCGTCGTTACCAGTCAGGGTTGTGAAGTTTGTGCTATGCAATCCTTGAGAACTCTGTGCCTGCGCAAAAATTTATCTCCATCTCAAAGATGGTGCTCAAGTGTTCTTCGCGCTTGTAGGATGTTCATTTTCAAATTCTACGACTCACCGTCGTGTATCTTTCCGAAATATGTGTTCAGCTTAGAAACACACGTTTAAACTAAAACCGTACTGTATGCGTGGTTGTAATTTCTGCATGATTACTTGACTTCCATGTAACAAAGAGTGTAGATTTGTAGGATAAGAATCTATTCATTAATTCAACATTCAAATATTGAATAATCATGAAATTTAATTTCAACAACTGAATTGTGTTCCTTACAACGAGTTATGAAATCGGATTCTAATAATGCGTTTTGGTCTTGTAACTTTTCTTGTCTTTCTGTTTGAAGAAAATTTTGAGATATTCATCTCTCGCAACCACTGCCATTAAAGACGTCATTTTTGTGCAGCATATTCAACTACTGAATATTGACCATATGAATTGCTTCACTGCTTTCAATCTAAACCTTCGTTTGAGACTCTGTGGAAACGATGCAAATTCAAGATAGAGTGGATGATGGCATCACCGAGTACTTGGGCAACGCCTAGGAACAGCTCAGAAGCAGTAAGAGAAATCAGAGTCGCGACGCGCGGGATCGATGACGCCCAAGAGCTCCAAAGCAGCGTCATGTTGAAATGAAGCCACATCTATAACTCCATCGACGTTTTTCAGTCTAGAATTTGCAGAGAGAGAGAGAGAGCAGTCGAACGATCACATTCTCTGAAACAATCACTGCCTCGTCGAAGCATGGTGAGATCTGTAACTGTAACTGTAACTACACAACATGGACCTGATCCTGATCGATTTGTTCCACCGTAGTCTCTACCACCAGGTCTCAAACTCATCGTGGTGATGCTGAAATATTGGATTTCGTAGCTGAGTGACGGTGTTTCTGAAGCTGGTTGGACTATCACTATCTAAAGCCGACGCAAATCGGAGCATGATGAGTCAGTCAGTTGATGGCGCAATCTTCCATTTGAGAATGCTAGTTTTGGTGCCGAACATGCTTGATTCCTCTAGATCGCAGCAAATCGACCTTGATGATGATGTGTTTGGATCTTCCAAATAAATAGCACCAAATCGATCTAGATGTGTCGAAATGTGTCTAGATGTGTCTTGATTTTCTGAAGAAAAGCAGCAAATGGATGTCGATGTGTTAGGATCTTCTAAACAAAATAGCACCAACCACATCTAGATGTTCCTGGATTTTTATCTAATCATCAAGTTGCATCCTAACATGAAAAAAATTTAAAAACGCCTCAATACTAAATAGTTTCACTTATAAATATTAAAATAATAATAATAATAATAATAATAATAATACTTTTTATAAATAAATATCAACATAAACTTCTAACCAAAATATTAATATATTTTTTAAATTTTTTGTTTATATAAAAATAAGATATACTCAATGTCTTAATAAAGTAAAAACAAAGTACAAAAAGTCATCTTAACTATTACTATCTAAGCAAGTAGAATTAAGAGTAATATGTGATGGGACTACTATTTCTTTGTGCTTAATTATAATTTTTAGTATTATCAAGTCTTATTGTGATACTTTGAGGTTCTAACTAATTAACTTATATATTCTAGAATCAATTAAGTCTTTTTCTATTTATTATTTATTTAATTAAAAAAAACTTACATCATTTTTAGGATATGTATTAAATTTTGTACTTTCTTTTTTTCTAGATATTAGCCTTCTTTAAAAAGAAGATTTATCACATGTATTATTATTGACCATGTTCTAATCACCTCTTGAAATATAAAACAATAGCTTATCTACAAAGTCAAGCGACATTTGATTTCTTTCTTAATATTGATTATAAGCATATATGTTTACAATACTAATAAAATCTTATAGGATATTGCTCAAGATAATCTTTAGAATTCTATTATCTATTATAGAGCTTATATTGTTGATTAAGTGTTTCAATATAGGAGAAATAAGAATATACATTCCACAAGCTCTAATACTATTTTGGTTATTTATATAACCATGAGTAGCTTTTAGAATAAAAATAAATTATATTTGATTAAAGTATATTATCCAATTCTTATGTTTTTAAATTACAAAATTTATATTTTTAGATTAAAATAATATTATACTTAAGAGTAATATTTTGATATAATTTTAGAATTTTAGCACCTTAAAAGGAATATTTAGTCAAAAAAAATTATAATAAATAACTTTTAGCTTCATAAAACAATAAAAAGGATAAGATCATACTATATCTTATTATTTAATAGTAGACATTTTTTAGATCTTATATATTTCTAATCTAGAAATAAGATTTTTTTTTCAATTACTTTTTAAAATACTCTATATTACCATTTTTTAAAAAATTCAAATACAATTTTGTTTAAATAAAAGAAGTGATTGATATAAAAGCTTATTTTTTGTATAGAGAGTGTCATTTTTTCTTAGCCTTATTGTAATGGAAAAGAAAAAATATTTTTTCTTCTCTATAGAAACTATATTCTTTACTTTTAATAATTATGGCAATATTTTTAGACATCTTTTTAATTTAAGAGCTTGTATCAATACTCTCTCATTTAGCAATGCAAATGTCAAGCTAGAATGAAGGAATGTTTAAAAAGAGGCACTTAGAAGGTGCTTTGATATCACCACTTCTAGAGGTTCTAAGCATGTTTGTATGCCTATGAAACCCACTCTTTAATTTTTATATTCTTCAAAGAAGATATCCAATCTTTAATGGTATCTATATAAACTTCAAAGTTCATTGGCTCTATATTTACTGAGAAGCTTTTAGCAACATAGGGCTTATCAAATATTCTAATCATAGATATCTTATTACAAAGAAAATAAATTATCAAAGTTAGTCAATTCTTCCTATTTTGTAAACTATTAGATATCTATTACTTCAAGATGATCATAAGCAACTTAAGTAATATAAGGTTCAATAGTTTTGGTAGAGAGTTGATTATGATTGATTCCTTGCTCGTGAATGGAGTCTTTACCAATTTGAATTTAAAAATAGTCTTATTAGACTCCATCAAAGAGCTTGGTATCTTGGTGATTTATTAATGGATTTTTAGATATTTGATATAAATAGAGATCTATAAATCCAAAGATTGTAAAGCAACTACTCATGGTTTCTAAACCTAAAAAAATATTGTTATGAAAGGACAAGCTATCATAATCATTGAGTTTCAAAAATTTGATAAGATATCTAATAATATTATAAATTTCATTCTCTTATAGATTTCTAACATTGTTTCTAGCATCACTATAGAATGGATAGAAATTGATTTTTGTAGGAGATTGATTAAAAATAGGTAAAATAGATTAATCATCCATTGAGCAGTCAATTTAGGAAATAGGATGGATGATTTAGTCAAGAGAAGTGATAAAGTAAGAAATGTTGATTGAAATCTCTCTTTTGGATATAAAATAGTTAGAATGGAAGTATAGTGGCCCAAACTGTGAGAGTCATGAGCCAAGGTATGTTTAGTACTATCCATATTGTTTTTATTTGTAAAAGAATTGAAGATTGGCATATCAATTTTAGAATATCAAAAGAAGAAATTAGTTTTAAAATCCAAGACAGTGAGAATTTTTAGTGTTTGGATTGTTAAATCAATATATACTGATTGTTTAGAGTATGCAGTAATTTACATATTATTATTATAATATGAAAGAAAAAAAGAGTGAATGAAAGAAGAAATTGGAAGAGATAGGATTACCGGTTTTAATATTTGATTGTATTGGAAGAGAATCAATAAAATGAAGGTTACAATGTAACATTCTATGGGTGTTTGTGATTATAAAAGAATGGATTTCAACTTGTCAGTTTCTTGTTAATTGAGTGAGCCTAATGTGTGAATCTCATACAAATTAGTCTTTTTCCGTGTTTGAATCCATCTATATGAGTTTATTTCAAGTAGTTAATTGCGGAAGAAGTAAAACAATAATCACATTTTTTGCCGTAGCCAAGAAATTGACAATAGTATCAAGCGTCAGGAATAAATTGTTGTAGGATGTGACTTAAGATTATATAAAGCAGATAATTTAATGGAGATAATTTGGAAGTAGAGCCAAATAAATAATTTCAGTTATATATGGAGAATGTTTCAAGCAGTAACTATGGATGATACAAGAGTATGATTAAAAAGAATAAGAACATCGCTTTGAAAAAAATAAGGCCATTAAGAGGAAGACAAGAAAGAGTATAAGCAAAAAATTTGTTGTGGGACAAGCAAGAATGGCATCATAAAAGGAAGTGTTAAGAGAATTGAATAAAGCCGTTGTTGTAAGCCTGTTTGCATATCTAAGAATACTCCACACTAGTAAGACCGTCAATATTTCAATATTATATACCATTGTAAAAGTTGCCTTAATTACTTGCAGTTAATTCTTACAATCGTCTAGTTTCTCCATTGAATCCAATAATTAAAAAATTGGGCATTCCATTGGATACTTTTTCAATAACAATTACAATCAAATCAAGTAAAACAAGTTCTTCAGACCAATATGGATTAATTATCAAAAAAAAAAAAAATTAGCGTGTTTCAAAATCCAACGTTCTTACCACCAATTCAACCTAAGAAATTTGTTGTAGATTTTAATAGTAAATTGAGGATGACTGGAAGTCCAGAAAGGCCAATTGGAAGAAACAATGTTCATTATAATAATGGATTAAGGAGAACTTTGAGACCATCAATGGCAACAGGTGGTTCAGCAGTGCTAATTACAGTTCTAATGGGAGCAGTGGGCGATCATATCACTAGTGTAGCTTTATTACTAACTTTTAGTGGATGGCTAGGTTTCGACCCAAATCAATATTTATTCCAATTTTTTACTATGTGTGTCACTAATAATGAGAGAACTGAAGATATTTGGTTGAGATGGCTACTACCAACACTAAAAGATAACGCCTTTAAATGATATAATTGATAACCTGTGGACTAGTTTCTTGATTGAGAGGCATTAAAAAATATATTTTTAATCCATTTTCAATCAATTGGATTTAAATAACATCTCAAAGGAAGTTTAATAAATAGTAGAATGATACCAAAAAAAAGCGGTGCAATCATATTACGGCCAAGTAGCAATTATCCTTTGTAAATGGCCAAATAACCAAAAGCCAAAATTGTTTGTTTTATCTATATTGGTTAATAGACTACATCCACCAAAATTAAAGATGTTTGTGAAGGAGGCCCAACCAGCCATTGTTGCTTCTTCACTTAATTGAGCTAAGGTATAGAAAAAATGTCATTATGATCTATTCCTAATATTTAGGAGCCACAGTGATTCCATCTCAAGGAGATTATCAAATGCCAGCTTAGAATGAAGCGGTGGGTAGTTCTTAAGAATGATTGATTAGGGTACAAATCTTAGTGTCAATCCACAGAGAATAGTTAATATTGTCCAATTGCAAGTTACCACCAACAAGAATAGTTTCATATTTTTCATACTCCCCATATCAAAAATTAGTACCTATGAAAGAATTATCTAATGAACTAATATCAAAGAATCCAAATAAAGCTTTGTTATTAACGTTGACAAAGAAGATGAACGAATTGGCTATTAATTTGGCAAAAGATAAGAAAAAGAGGCATAAACTGACCAATATGCACTCCAATATTTGATGCAATAATTGTAAGAAACAAAGTCATTTGATAACGAAATATTCTTCACCACTCCAAATGATTGTGTAATGTACATTTTGTGGGGATAAGCATGCCACCACCAATTACTGGAATTTACAAAAGCAATAATAGTTTAGTAATCAGACCATGATTTAACTGACTTTGTAGGATGTTAATAAAGTCTAAATCAGAAATAGATTTTGTTGGAGCAAGAATTGTTCAAATAAAAAAAAATATGAATTTTTAATTTTTACAATTCTACATATAACCAAGAATATGGATCCAATTCTCAAGGTATTGTGCAAAATCAGCAAGGATATTCCCAATATCTATCCATTCAAAAACTAATTTCAGATTTTATAGTATCAACTGGAGAGTCGGGATTATTTATCCATCCAACCTAGAACAAGCCCAGCCAGTATATACTAGTAGAAACACCCAATATTCCTAATGGAATTGGAAGAAGACCACTTTAATGTTATTGTTGTAGGCAGATAGGACATTATACTAGTGAATGTCCCAATCCAAGAGCCAATGATGAATATGCTCTAGTATGTGGAAATTATAAGCAGTTGAGACATACATATCAATAGTCTAATGCTCCATTTAATTTTAATAACTGACACTAGTAGATCCAGTTGTATAATAAGATGGAGGATAATAATCGAGGCCCATAAGATTCTTCAATAAATTTAGTAGAATATATTTATGCAGTACTTACAAGGGGCCAAAAAAAAAAAAAAAAAATGACTCAATTCAACAATTGGATGTACTAGTTACAAAGGACCAATTCAACTTAGTAATGGGAACTCCAAATCCAATACCAATATTAAAAATATTACCAATGATGGGACCTAGTCCATTTACGCAACCCAATGATGTTCTTAATATCAAGGTATTGGTTCAACATAAACCAGTACCATTATTTGTAAAGTTTCAAGAGCCATCTTATTCATTAAAAGATCTTTTTATAGATGGATATTCCAAAAAAATTCATTCATCTATTTCAATTCCAAATTCCATAAAGAAAGATATATTACTTCAAGGAGTTAAGTTGAAATCCATACAAAAGAAGAAGGCCTTGGAAATAACTACCAATATGGAACCATATAATATTTTGAAAGATTTTGATGCAATTAAACCTTCAAATTCAATGAAGCGACTCTTAGCAATTGCACCAAAATATTATTCTACATTGAATTCCTTATTAATATGACATAGGATTTATAATAATAATATATATATATATATATATATATATATATATATATATGAAATTAGTTTGAATCTTGATCTAGGCACATTGACTATTGATGTATCCATTGATAGTATTCTTATTTCTAGAGTTCAAATAGATGGAAGCTCTAGTGTGAATTTAATCATTGTGGATACAATAGAGAATTTGGATTTAGCTCAATTTTTATCCACCACATTGGTATTGAGAATAGCTGACTATAATCGGATAAAGCCTATGGATATTCTTCATAGTATTCATATTACTATTATTTGAATCATATAAAAAATTGATTATATTATCTTTTGACTACAAAGTTCTATATTATTTTATCTAATCTTATTCAGTCGATTGTGGCTATATCAAGCCAAAGCTAGAAATAATTAAGATCGTGGAACATTGACTTTTGGGAAGGGTAGAGACAAGATTGTATTGCTAATGTACCAAATTCAATATCATGGAGAATCTCAATTTTTGTATTCAAAGATGACATTTGACAACGAGGTTCAGTCTGATGTAGAGTATGATGAAGTTATCAATACAATGCAAGTTGGTGATGACCCAATTCACATACAAAAGCAGGGCATGATATACCAATGTGGAGGACCCGGAGAACATTTAGTATATCAAGAGGATACATCAAACTTTGATCATGCTATTGCTGATTGGATGAATAATCCAATGATTAATGAAGTTAGTGTATTAGAACCAAAATTGGATAGTTCCAATTTGTTGGATTATATAAAGGATTCAGAGCAAGAGAAGAAAATAAAATGAGAGATTGTTGAAAGACTTGTGTGTCAAACTATTAATCTGGGAACCAATGATATATTGCAAATTATCGAGGTATATAATAGGATAATAGATATCGAGCTAAAAAATTAGAAGGAATTCTTCCTAAGTCATAAATCTACTTTTGCATGGACATATGTGGATTTGAAAGGCATTTTTGTTGAAGTTTGTGAACATCGAATTATTTTAGAAGTGAGTGCTCAACTAATTTGTCAACTACAATATCAACTTAATCCAAAATATTCTTTAATGGTTAAGGAGGAATTAGGAGAACTTCTTGAAGTAGGTTTTATTTATCTAGTTTTGTATAAGAAATGAATTTCACCAATTGTAATAGTACCCAAAAAAAATAAAAAAATCTGAATATATCAAGATTTTTATAAATTAAATGTGGCTACTAAAAAAGACTATTTTTCTTTACCTTTTATGGATAGTATCCTAGATGCGATAGTCAAGTATGAATGTTATTTCTTTTTGGATGGATTTTTGGATTATAATCAAGTTAAAATTGCTGAGGAGGATTATATAAAGACTATTTTTCCTATAAATTGGGAGACCTTTGCTTATAAAGTTATGCCATTTGAGTTATATAATATCCCAGCTACATTTCAAAAGGTGATGATGCAAGCTTTTCAAGATAAATTATGACATTCAATGGAGATATTTTTAGATGATTTTTATACATTTAGTATCAAGGCCGATCATTTGAAATGTATTAAAAAGAAACATATCAATGTAGACCACATGTCTCGTTTATCCAATATAATGGATAATGAGCCTATCAATGATGCACTACTTGATGCAAAATTGTTTGCTATTAATGTGATCACACCTGAATATGACAAATTGATTCAATATTTGACTTCTCAAATATTTTTTCCTACATACAGTGAAAAACTTTAAAAAAATTTAATCTTAAAAAGTATGTTCTATACAATGATTGGTAACACATTGTATAAATAAGGAAATGATGGAATTTTATGACGTTGTATATTTGAAAGTGAAGTGCATATTATATTGGACAGCTATCATTTAGATAGTTGCGGAGGATATTTTGTTGGTGATAGTATTGCTCGTAAAGCTTTAATGGCGAGATATTGGTGGCCCACAATGTTTTCTGATGCACACCAATATGTATGTTGTTGTGACCCATGTCAGAAAATTGGTTGTCCTATTGGACAGTGTGCCATACCGTTGGTACTAATTTTGATAAAAGTACCATTTAAAAAATGGAGCATTGATTTTGTTGGACCCATTGTATCCACTTCACAAATTAGATAAAAAAGATATACTTTAGTCACAACAAATTATGTCACCAAAAGGACAAAGAAGGTAGCTATGAAAACTGATAATATCAATATCATTGCAACGTTTTCATATGAAAATATTATTACTCAATTTGGATGTACAAAAGAATTGATAAGTGATTAGGGAACCTATTTCACTAATACTACAATTGATACATTGATGGTTAAGTATGAAATCAAACATTGAAAAATAACTCCTTATTATGCCGAAGCCAATAGGTAGACTGAAAAGACTAATGGTATTTTATGTAAGATTTTAACTAAAACTATTTCAAAGGCAAGGACGGATTGGGATACCGAGTTATTTGTGGCTTTATGGACATATAATACAATGTATAAAGTGACTATCAATTCTGTGCCATTTCAATTGATTTACAGGTAAGAAATAATATTATCAATTGAAATGGAAGTCCAAAGTTTACAAATTGCATTAGATGAACAACTAGGTGATAAAAAGTCCCTGTAATATGGGTTAGTGCAATTAAAAAAAAATAGATGAAATTAAAGCTATTCCTCTTTTAATAATGGAAGTTACCCAAAAAAGATAAAAAAATTATTATAACAATAAACTGAGACCTAAAAATTTTATGTCCAATGTTTTAATACTACTTTATGATAATCATTTTCACAATTTTCCTAAGAAAATTTCAAGTCAAATAGCATGGACCTTATCATATAGTTGAAGGTTTTTCCAATGGATTAGTCCAATTGGAGGATTTTGTGAGTCATTAATTTACTACATGAATTAACAAGAATTGATTACGACTGTATTATACTTAAAATCCAAGATGAATTTAAATTGGTTATTAGGGAGGTGATTCCACATGAAATTGTGATAGAACTACTTATTAGTTTAGGTATTTTATGACGAAAAGGTGGTTGACAAGGTAGCTAGGGCTATAATCATTATCAGATAAGACAAGAGGAAAGTGAGGAGGGAAGAGAGGAAGGGAAAAGAGGGGGGAAAGACGTTATGATTAGCATGTTGTCATTATCACATTTGGGTAAAAGAATAAGAATGGGGCACCAATTCAAGCCTATTTTGTTGTTTTGCATTCTGTTGTTTTTTTTGTTTTGTAATATTGTGTGTTTTTAAGAGTACTAGAGAGTAATATTGATGATTAGAGCTTTATAGAGTTTGTATCATGGCAATTGAAAAAACAAAGAGAGGCACTGATAGGAAGGACAGACAAAAGAATGTGAAGGCTCAAAAAAATTAGTGCCATTGGAAATTGTGATTTTAACCAATATAAAGTCAATCCGATTGGATATTTATTGCTCTTCAATACATCAAAAAGAATTTAGGAATGAGCAAGTATATGAATTCTTATGGAGGTCAAATAATTTGCTACCAATTGATGCAAATATGTTAGAAAAGTATGTGTGGAATTACGACCCAAAATATAGTTCTAGTGTGGCGTTTGGACAGATTGTTGGGATATATGCCATTGTCTTGTAGAAGATGTTGTATCTTCTAATCTGCAAAATTTTGATAGAAGGTGAAGTGTCCTCAGATTTCAAGCCAAGAAGTTATTTCAAGATTAAAGAGTGCGCATTTGAAAAGAATCAATATTAGAAGGTGGCAGAAGCAATTATACCAAAGCTTGAAAAATGGATGCAATGCGTGCAAAAGCAGTTGGGATTGAATCAGCATACTACTTACATGTCAAAGAAACTTCATTTTGCAACAATTGGAACGATGGAAGAAATGTTGTTTAATTGGACAGCATACATGGCAAGAAGGATTCATACAAAATTGGAGTTGAAGCGGAAGTAAGAAAAGTATATTTTCCTCTTATGCTCCAATTATGTGTATGCAACAATCAGGTGTACAATGAATAAACCTCCATTAGGAAGAAAAAAAAAAAAAAAAAAAAAAAAAGACAATATCACCACCATTTCTTGAATGATGTGCGTTTGAACTGTATAAAAGAAGTATGGTGTCATCTATAGTGAAGCTAAGTATAAGACAAGTAGAAGGTGGTGAATGCAGTACCAAGCTAGAATTACAATCACCAATTTTAGGGATGTGAAGATGAGAGATTATTCGCCACAAGTCCAATTCAATGCAGGACACACCATTTTTGATAGATCTTTACCAATTGATAAGTCAAACTGAGATAGGGCAGCAAAGAATGGATTTAAACGAGATATTGACACAGATTTTCGAATTGCAAATGATAATCAGCTAATTGGATGGAGAGAACAATCTACACATGGAAGTGGAGAAAGGAAAAAAAAAAAAAAAAAAAAAAAAAAAAATGGACTAGAACAATCAACGTATCGCTAAATTGATCCGATGTGCAACTCAAGAAGAGGAGAACCAGTTACAAATGGAAAGGCAATAGAAGGCGGTGGAAAGAGCATAGATTAGAGAAAAATAAATTATGATGGAAGCATTAGAAATTGATAAATAGGAGTAGAAGGAATTGAGAGAGAAATTGACCTTAAAGCATGAAAAAGTGGCAGAATTAGAGTTGGAATGCAAGAAATTGGTTGAGCAATGGGCTTAGCAGAAGGAAACATTATAGATAGAAATTAGTAATTTGAAGGGCAATATGAATAAATTAAAAAATGATTTATCTTATAGGAAGTAGGCCAAGAATTCGACACCAACAGAATCAGCAGTGGATGTATTAAAGAAACAGATGGAGCAATAACAAAAGCAATTAGAGAGTAGGGAGACCATGATCTTACAATTGGAATCCTAGATTTGGGAATTGAGAACGTATAATGAAGATTTAATGGCCCAATTGAGGAAAGAATTGGATAGAGTGGAGGATACAGAGAATGAATTGTCTCCAGAAACTGAGATGGATGAAGATTAGTAGGAGATACAACATGAGCTAATAAGTGAAAAGTCGATTGAAATAATAGAGTGAGTTTTGGCAAGCCGTGTTGTAAATATTGTATTTACAACAAGGATGCTACATAATGAGGAGTGGAACTATGTAGAATGGATAGAAATTGGTTTCTATAGGACATTGGTTAGAAATAGGTAAAATAGATTAATCATCCATTGAACAATCAATGTAGAAAATAGGATGGATGATTTAGTCAAGAAAAGTGATTAAGTAAGAAATGTTGATTGAAATCTCTCTTTTGGATATAAAATAGTTAGAGTGGAAGTATAGTGGCCCAAACTGTGAGAGTCATGAGCCAAAGTATGTTTAGTACTATCCATATTGTTTTTATTTGTGAAAGAATTGAAGATTGGCATATCAATTTTAGAATATCAAAAGAAAAAATTAGTTTTAAAATCCAAGACAGTGAGAATTTTTAGTGTTTGGATTGTTAAATCAATGTATATTGATTGTTTAGAGTATGCAGTAATTTACATATTATTATTATAATATGAAAGAAAAAAAGAGTGAATGAAAGAAGAAATTGGAAGAGATAGGATTACCGGTTTTAATATTTGATTGTATTGGAAGGAAATCAATAAAATGAAGGTTACAATATAACATTCTATGGGTGTTTGTGATTATAAAAGAATGGATTTCAACTTGTCAATTTCTTGTTAATTGAGTGAGCCTAATGTATGAATCTCATACAAATTAGTCTTTCCCCGTGTTTGAATCCATCTATATGAGTTTATTTCAAGTAGTTAATTGCGGAAGAAGTAAAACGACAATCACAATCACTCTATTCTTAATGGCATAATATAGTCTTTTGGTCGATGCAATTATTTGTGGCACCCATGCCATATCTTGCTCTTTGTAAATAATATGTATTTTCTTGCTTTTAGCATAATTAGATCTTTATATGGTTATTAGATCTTTATTCCAAAGTTGAAACATGCAAAAGCCAATATTGGATCTATATGACAATTAATCTTTGTAGAAGGATTTAAATAAAGATAATTTTAACCAATATTTTTCCTATAAAAAGAATGTCTCATATTAGTTGTTTAAGGCCTTCTTTGCATGATTTGAGTCAAATATTATTTTTTTTATTGCCCACAAAATATACATTTATTATATTCCAACATAATTTATTTTCTTCTTTTTTTAGATGGAAATGGTCTACTACAACTTTTCTTAGTTTTGTGCCTAAGGGCAATCTTACATAACTTTTGGAAAATCCCAAAGAAAGATATTTACTTGGTGTGTATCTAATTAGATGTGATTCACTGTTTTGGCAATATAAACCATAAAAAGTAATCATATATTATTCCCAATTTAAGTCCATGAACAAGTTGATGCATTCATATTGAGTTGTGATACCTCCATCTATGTAAGCCAACCTAATGATGCTATATCCCTAATACAACTAATAAATAAAAGAGAGAAGAAAACATTACATTGTAGAAGATTTTATTTCAAAATATAATAGCAAATTAACTTAGAAATATAGATAGTAGTGAAAGAGGTTGAAAAACAAATAAATATTGATGCTATCTTTTTTTTGTTAAAAATGCAATTTATCTTTGACAGCTAGATGCCTATTACATTTCCAAATTAGTTTTCACATCATACGGCAACATTGTTGCTTGTGTTTTTGTCTCCAAACTCTAAATCCAAAATAAACAAATAAATAGAATAAAAAGAATAATGAGCACTGCGAAAATCAACTCAGATGGGTGCTGCTTAGACATGGGGATACAAAAAGAAAAAATTGACTTTGTGTTTTTGTTTTTCATTTACAAGTGTTCAGCTCAGGAACGGGCCATGTTCTAGTGTTGAAGAGTCTATCTCACATTGTCTACCACCATTTCGGGCATGACATGTGATTAACAACTGTACAACCTCTTCCAAGGCAAAGAATGAAACCTATCGAAACAATTGTTGGTGAGAATTATGTACAGTATTTACAACTAGAATGTAGCAGCTCGATGCTGCCATAATAGTGTAATGACCTGTGGATTTCCACGTCTATCAGCGTTCACATGAGACCAGCGACGCTTGGAGTCCGCTCCAATGAGGTGGTCTTTGAATCGTCAATTGAGTACAAACGCCTTAACTGCTCTCGCTGGAACTCCAAGGCTATCTTGCCGCAAGGCTTTTCCACAGAAGATGATCGCCCAAGAGGTGTTTCTCCGGGAACAACGGCCTGTACTGTAGAAAGGACCTCCACAAAGTCACCCATCTTCAATTTCTGTTCTAAATTTTCGACAAATTGATGATTTACTTGTACCCGCAGCTCTTTTTGATGGCCATAATTAGAGTTCACAGCAAAAGAATCCATATCGGACTTCCTCATAGACACCAAATCTCCTACTGTAGAACCCGGAGGCATTTCTAGCACTACAATCTGCAGAGCAAAATGCAAATGGTCAGCCACAGTGAACATCTCAGCAAACTAAAACTACTTCTCAATCACGCAAGTAACCATCCAAACTCTATTTTCTACACTACCGAGGACATACAGTACTGAACAATCGAAACCAACACTACAACCGCTCACTCCTTGGCTCCTCGAGATCACAAATGTCACGATGCATTTGTTTTGCTGATATATAATGTACGTAAATTCTCAGCACCAAGTTTAAGTCAATGCAGCTAACTTGTCAAGATTCAAAGTGAGTTCGGAAGTCTCAAGAGAGTTTAAGACTTACTCGTTCATTCTCCATTTTTATGACAAAAACTGGATCATCCTCTCTGAACAATGGTCCACAGCAAGTTGATGCATATGGACAGTCCTTATTATGCACAGGGAACGGGCAAGGCGGTTTCAGATCTTCTCCCAGTGGTGACACCCGTAATTTGGTGTCCATGATTTCACTGTGCCATGTCAAAACCCACCGAGCCCATTCCACACGTTCAGAACTGAATGCAGAGTGCTGAGTGTTGTCCTCTTTATATCTCCAATGGGCTGCTAACCCGTATTCTGCCTGATGGTGCATTTTCATTGTCCGGATTTGCACCTCTAAGGGATATCCATCGCTCCCAATTACAACAGTGTGCAGTGACTTGTACCTATAAAGAGATAAAGAAAAAAGGATTCAGCGATCAACTACAACGAACAAGACAAATCTCACAACCAACCAAGATGAAGACAATTCGTAATTAGAAGCAACTTGAAAAGGACCCATTAGGCTAGGTTTAATGCTATACCCATTGGGCTTCGAGTGAGCAATGTAGTCCTTGGACTTTCCAGGAACCTGTTTCCAAAGCTTGTGAACTATTTGCAGGGCTTCGTAACAATTATTTTCATCGGATACGATCAATCGCAATCCTCGCACATCGAGAATCTCTTCAGGAGTACGCTTTTTCCTGCACGATATCATCAAGAAGACAAGTCAGGAACATACATCCTAACGGATCACACCAATTATCAAAACATCAAAGCTCTAATAGATGTTATGAAGAAGCTGAATCTCAAGCATAGCGTTACGCAATCATAACATACTTCATCATTTTTTTATAAATGCTGTACAAATTCTTGGGTCGTCCAGATAAGTCAACGAATTGCACCCCTTCATTCCTCAATGCGTCGTCCAAATCTCTAATAGATGACATCACAAGACCTTCTCGACATCGCTCTGACAGCCTTGCTGACAGGTCTTGATGTTCGACAGGCTTCAAGCATTTGAAGCATAAATCTTCCAGCTCAGCCTTCCAGCTCCAAATGCCTAGGCGATTTGCCAAGGGCGCAAAAATTTCGAGCGTCTCATTGGCAATGCCGATCTGCTTGAGATATGGCAAAGCTCCCAGAGTTCTCAAATTGTGCAATCGATCAGCGATCTTGATGAGCACTACTCGAACATCAACCATAGCTAGAATCATTGTTCGCAAGCTGTCAGCCTCCGTTGGATCACGAACGGTGTTACTATCCCTGGCAAGCTGACTGAACTCACTCAACTTTGAAACCTGCCATCAACAGTTAAGGGCATGTCAGGTAACCATAATACATTTTTCAATTCAATCTGTCTGATATACCACAATAAAAGTACAAGTACATCTAATATTTAAAGTGTCCTGAGAAATGAGCTTCCTCAGCAGGCGGAGACATTACAATTCACAATGCTGTTTCGTGTAGGATATCTCCAAAGGATAGAAGTCACAAAGAAAATGAAGAAGATAAACATACCCCGCTGACCAAGCTTGCAACATCCTCTCCTAAAGCACCTCGCAGCAATTGCAAACTCAGATTCGAGTCATCAATAGCATCGTGCAGCAACCCTGCTGCGACCACAGTGTTTCCAACTCCAGTTGCCGCCAATATCAAGGCAGTCTCCACACAATGTGAAAGGAACGTGTCTCCATTTCGCCGGAACTGTAGTGCAAGCGTCATTGTATTCATGAGCTCAAACCTGGGCAGGATGAATGTTTGCAGCATATACCAATAATTTCGTAAAATTATGCTTATCAATAAGAGGAGCGAAGGAAATGACGACAGGCAAGACCGAGATAAAGATGTCACCACTCCTAATGACAAATGCATGAGGAAATAGGTACGTACTTGTCCCCTGTGGGCTTCTTCAGCCATTCTGAAGGCCTTGACAACGACAGGGTCACAAAACACCTTGTACCTAGCTTGTGCGCTTTTCAGGAGGTCGTCCGCTGAGGTTCCGGCTGAAGTCTTCACCTTGGCTTCCTCAGTGGTCACAGGTAAGATGCCATTAGCCTCTTCCGCTAGCCTCAACATCTTCTCCCTAGCCTCCAGAATTTCTGGTGATTCGCGATGAGATTGAGTTCCAAAGGTCTTCCCAGAGGTGTACAGCGGAAGCGTCAGAGTATCCAACGGCGAACTGTCATACGCAACAGCCCCTGCACCAAAACCTTCCACGCGGACTGGTTCCGAAGTGCTAGATGTGGTCTGCTGAGGCTCAAACGGCTGCCTGTTCATCACACGGGAGTGCTGGTCGCCAGCGCAGGTTACTGTACTCGCAACCTCAAATCCTACGCTTCTCGACGCTATGCACCTGTCCCTTTCACCCGACAAAGAAGATCTTCGACGTGACGATAATCTGTCAACATGAGGATCCAAGGGGGGAAGTCCCCCGCAACTTGGGCTTTCCCAGGCACTCACGGAATGTCCAGGTGAACCATAGCCGCCACTGCTGCGGGAAATCGGTCCTTGCAACACTGAGATGGGACTCCGCTCTTTCAGCTTCAGAGATGACGCAGGAATGTTCACAGCTCCAGGTCGAGAATCGTGACTTTCCCATGCAGTTAAACTCTGTGCAAATTCGCCATGAGTACTGCTCTTGAAAGAGCCTACCAGGCACGAGTTACTGGGGGAAGCGTCCAGCGCGTCACATCCAGAATGCTGCGAAAGCCTACTCACGTTGCTAGAGAACAAACTCGACAGCCCTCCTTGCATAGATTTCGACGAATGATGATGGTGTGCCTGCGGTCCCCGAAGATTCGCTTCAATGTCAATTGCTGGAGACGAAGGCCTACTACTCACAGAACACTGGGTACTCCAAGTTGCCGGAGGTGAGCTCGAATACATCGCCATGGTGCCCAACATGTGCAAGAATACCATACAAATACCAGCAATCAAATAAAGATATCTCCAAACCTATATCCAATGATCCAAAATTCGTCAACACCTGTTTTTCCCCCACTCTTCTCAAGCTCCAAACGCAACATGCACACCCTTACAAGTAACACTTCACCGCTTCTGTGGCAGCTGCGCAAATGAACAGCTTCACATCAATTAAAGCAACTTCATGCCAACTCTGATCTTCTGTTCGCCACGTGACTAAAACAGTCCACGCGGTCCTCCGCTCACTTACTTCCTTCCGTTCGAAGCTTCAAATCTGAGACAAGACGACGCCAAACCCTCCAACTTAAGCGGTCCCGTTCTGGTCACTTAGGACATCGGCTGTGACTCGTCTCGGCACCAAATGGAACGCGAGAAAGAGCTACACTAACCTCCACGGCAGTGCTTTCGGGAAACGCGAGCTGAGGTAAACGTGGAGAGTGCGAGCGAGCGAGCGACGGATATGCAAATGGCTATGGCGTCTCCTCGAGAGCATATTAGAATAGCCGGCTGAAGGGCATCGTTTATGAAATCCTGGGTGGCCCCCTCGTCGGCCCTCTTGCCTACCGTGCCCCTTACTTTCCTTCCCTACCTTTGCTTTGTTCTTTTCCGACCTTCCTCTCCTACAGCCCACCTGCCTCCCACCTTAATCTCCTACTTACCTACCGCCCACATGGCCCGACAGGTGGTGCGTTCCCACGCGCTCCCATGCCGGGCACCATAGCTGCCTGCCCGTGCCTGCCCGTTCCCGAAGAATGGGTTTGACATCCTTCCACTAAAATTTGAATCATAGCCATGTAACTTTTAAAACATATATATAGTGTATTATGCATTCTTCATAATAAAATATTTTATTTTTCATCCTTAAAATAGATAAAAATAAATAAAATAAAATACCCTAAAACCCTACAACTGCTAAAGTCAAATATGAAGTGTTTGGTTTTCTTGTGTTTTTTTTTAATTAATTTTACAAATTTGTTCAGCCTTTCAACAAAGAAGATGGTTCATTGCTTTACATTGCACAAGAATTTTGATCAAACGATGTTTTTCAAGTAAATGAAAAGACCAAGTAATAATTGCTAATGTATGTTTGATGAGTTGATAAATTGAACAATTATCATTTCCTTTCACTTTTTTCTTGTTGTCATATGCAAATAAATATTTAGATTTATGTTTACATGTAAATTGGTATGTTCCTAGTTAATTGTAATTCTACTTCATGAAGACAGGGTCAGAAAATAAGAAGTTTCAATGTTTGTGTTAAAATTATAATTGAAGTTTTTTAAAAAAAACTATATATATATATATATATATATAGAGAGAGAGAGAGAGAGAGAGAGAGAGAGAGATTCATCAATCATATCATTAAAAAGGAGTTGAATTATATTGTAAAGCATAATTATATTATTCATGTATTTATAAAATTTAAAGTAAATATATAAAAAAAATTAAGACACATTATTTAAAGGTTAAAAATAACAAGTAAAAGATTAAAATTAGAATGAATTATAATGCTTACACAGATTATATTGATCATTAAAATTAAAATTATTAAGAATAGTTTAACCCATGTCTGTTTCCAAAATGAAGTTTATGTTCATAAAACTCATCTTCAAAACGACATTGCTAATAGCATATTTGAATAATAAACATGTATTTTTATTTGTATCCTTTGTTTAAAACATCCATTGAGTGAGAGAAACAAAACAATAGTTTAATTTGTTGCAATATCCCATGATAAATGTGATGGAAAAACTGATGCAGAAACTATTATGATTGTTTTTTAAAATTTTGTTTCAAGTTTTAATGAAAATTTTATATTCCCATTTTTCAGTCAAACAAGAATAAGAATATACTATGAACCAAGTCCATGTGATTCATATTGTTGTATTTTTCAGGTACATGTTGCTTGTAGGTGAATGTGTGTGTGTTTTTTTTCTTTTTCTTTTTTTTCATTCACTTGTGTACTTGTTTTTTTCAAACCCAAACCAAATATAGTACACATAAGAGTGTTTAATTATTATTATTATTATTTTTTGTTGTGGTATTACTGAAATATGATTTATTTTTTTTCTCTCCTTCATAATACTGGGCTAAATTTAATCAATAACTTGATTTACTGCATTATTCCCAAAGGAAAGCCCTCAAATATAGTTTTGTATCATTTCTTTGTTTTCATGTTAGTCATTTTCATGAAAAGAATGACAGTTGTCAATTGATTCAAGCTTGTATCCCAAATGTAGTGAAGAGCACACCAAATAAAAAAAGGGTGAGAATTTCAACAAAGAGCCACATGGAAGTGTTACTCTGTGAAACCTTTGGAAAGGTCCTTTTTGCATCAACTTTAAAAATATATATATGTTATGGCTATGTCAGCATATGTCAGATGCAGGATTACAATGAAAACTGAGGATATTCTCAATATAAAAAGTAAAGTTTAATCAAATAGAAGGAAAATTCCATAGCTCTTTAAACCAATCTTTTAAAACTAAAATTAAAATTAACAAAAAAAAATAAAAAAAAATAAATGTGAAAGTGCACTGGGGAAGCGCACTGGGGAAGCGCATACTAAACCTTGGTTGCTTTATTTAGGGCTCATCTTGGCATTCACCATAGTTTTACTTTTTAGATGTTGATTGATCTAAAAGTTAACTCATGTCATGAGTACACAACAAGAAAAATGCTCAGATGAGGTATACAAACTTCACATCACAAAATTTTAAAAATAAAATAAATGTTCTCATGTCCCCACCAATTTGTGGTCTGATGTCTGCTTCTCAACCCACCTGGGAAAAACATCAGTTTCCATTGTAAACCTGCATTCACACTCGAATGAGGTGGCCATGGGGAGTTGGGGCTAGATTTGAGGTTATCCACAAGAGCCACCATTAGACCCAAAGACAACATAATAATAAACACACCAGGACAGGGAATTGGGGGGGAGGGGAATCTTTCATTCTCATCTCCTCCTCAACATGGCACTAGCAGTGTAAACGAAATCAACCCTAGAGCTTAGTGATATATATTATGGGAACATGGTTATAATGGTAGGGCCATAGGGGAAAATAAACAGTTGGGTGACATCAGCCCAGGGAGGAGAGGAAAAAGCCTCTAGCACATTTACGAAGCCCTTATCAAAATCACCACGTCAAATAAGAGCTCAGTGAAAGATTTACACCCCTGATAAAGAGCTTCACTCAGAGGGCTCCAGCTAGGCAATGGGCCCTTTTAACATTTGCACCTACGTGGGTACCAGCTGGCGGCTGACCTGGCAGCGGACGTCATAACCTGGATGGGAACTGTGTTCCCATTTGTCCCCCTTCTCATAGGAACAAACCTGAGGCTGTGTTTGTTCCCTATCAGATCCCCCGCCTTGTGGCAAAACCTACAACAAAACAGACGGGGTTGTAAAAGTTGGAAAAATCTATGCAACTTCAGGTGTCGAATTAGGGTTTAAAGAGTGTGGAAAGATGCAGAAAGTGAACTTAGTGATGCCACGGTACGGATTGTTAGGAGGGTATGTTTTTGGTGTGATTGGGGTCAAATAATGTGGAGAAAGCTGTGGCATTTGATTGTATTGGAAAATCACACATGGCCTCTCGACTCAGCGCCTTGTCATGTTTAAGAGGGAATAGATAAGTAAACGAAGAAATCAGTTAACAGTGGAATCTATGTATGAAAGCAAAGATAAGTATATTTTGTGTAAAGCAATCTGTTAATTGCAGTAATGAAATTGACAATTTGGATGCTTGCTAGCTTTGGAACTATCCCACGAAGACGTGCGGGGGGGAATGGACTCATGATTCCACAATCCAGCTAGCTCCCGAGGCAAATTGGCTGGAAAAAGGGACGGAGGTGAATAATTCCCAACAGCCGATTCTTCACGCCGGTGGCACCGTAACCATGCGGAAGTTTGTGGGGAAAAGGCGGAGGGGGGCAGGGTCGAAGATGGAAACAACTCGTCTCGTTTCTGACGCTGTTGAGGCGCCGGTTTTCAACGCAGAAAGTCGGGTGACGCCAGGTTCATAATTATCGGCAGTTTCTGCGAAACCGTCTGGGTATACAAGTGACGCCTTTGTCGAGCCTTAGGCTGCGTGGGTTTTGGAGGGATGTGTTCCAGGCAAAGAAGGTTCATGCGCCTTTACTAGTTGTGGGTGAATCTGTAAAGCAGGTCGAATTGAGAGGCGGAAATGGAATTAGTCGTCATTATAACTGAATCGTAGGAAAGAGCCGTGTGACTTTAGAATAAATCCAGGACATGTGTTGCACTCCAGGCTTGCTTCAATCATGCAGCTGATGCAGTTCGTAAATTCGAAATGCTCAGAATCACTCACTATTCTGTGGGAAGGGAAACGACGGCGCTTACTGCTGGAAGAAAAACAAAAATACTCCAAGACCAATAACTACTTGCAGAATGAAACGTCCATTGCCCTTCGCAGGAACAAATTAAGTTTCGGGGAGATGCATGAACCTCCCACAGTGCCTGCAAAAGTTTCACCGCGCACGCAAGTGGTTGTATATTCCCAACCGAGAATGGATCCTCGGGAATATAGCGGCAGGACAAGCGCAGTCGTCGCCGCGACATGGTGCCTAGCATCAACCGTGTGGTCCACCGCGGCGGAAGAGGGAGGAGTGGGACCCATGGTCCCGCAGTCTTGGTCCGACGTCGGTCGGCAAACAGAATCAGGCGGTCGGTAATGCGGATAGTTCCCGGTGTTGTGGCCGAAACTTCGAGAAACATTCACCACGTTGCTTGTGGTCCAAGGATTTTGCGCGACGCACGCCACTTGGATCGCGGGCTTCAGCAGCGGAGGATGAGTCATCCGCCGCCTGTGGCCCACTCGTTTGAGGGGAGGGTGTCAGAACTGGGAGAACTTTGGAAGTGAGATTCGGTCGAATGGGTCTCTCTCTCGGCGCTGCGAGGTTCCACATCGTCAATCTGCACGGACCATCGAGCGTTCTCGCGAGGTTGCAGCCCTCGTGGGCTGCAGATTCTTCACCAATAACGGTTCTGCTCAACACAGAACGCCAATCACTCTGACACGCTTTCGATACATCAACGTTCCATGTTGCTCAACTAACGGAGGAAATCACTTGAGGTCTACCAACAGCAGCAGCAGCGGGTTGGTCGATTCTTCAAGCCTACCTGCTCACGCCCATCGGCGTTCCGATGCTGCACTCTAATGCACGATTTGAAGTAAGCGATCTAAACGATAGAGCCCTAATTCTGCGGAAGGATAGAACCCTAATTCTCTCACATGGATTTCATCCTCCATGGCACGTGGATGGGTATATGCCCATCCATTATGAGGTATGTCCCGCTGATTGCATGGGCTATTGCCTGCCCCCTAAATTCTAACTTCTTAAATTAAATTCTTCATCGATGACCTTAAATACTAGGTTCCCTGATTTATTTTAATAATATCAAAATAAAAATAAAAATCTAACTCGTGATTCGAAAACCAAATTTCTTACATTTTATTCATAAATGAATTGTTTAAAATAATAAACATTTTTTTTTTGGCTCTTGTGCCACAATGGATTGTCCAAAATCCTAATGGATGGGCATCTTTGACGATGTCCGTCCAACGGAGCTTTCTATCAAAGAGTAATGCATGCATACCTTGTCAGATGGGATAAACTGGGCATTAAATGTAAAGTTCCGATCTTGAGAGATGATAAAACAGTATCACTATCCCTTCGTTTATACACAAATTAAATAACATTCTAGGGGAACGATGATCAAGTTGTTACTTAAATATGCGTGATTTCAATATTGTATTAAAAAAACTTCAGGTTGCAAAATAAATAAAATTTTTATTTTTTTAAAATACATACAGAAAAAGAAAAAATAATAGGAAAGGGGGAAAAAAGAGTGAATCCAGTTACTCTAAGATATGCTTAATGCGAGAAATCTCAATATCCTTGTGTTCTTTTATTATATTTTTATTTGTGGAAGTTGATCAAAGATTAAGGTTTGTGGGTTCTATGTCTGGTGCTGATCAGATGTTGATTATATTTTTTAATAAATCATTTTGATCTAGACTATTTAATTTATATGATATTGCAAGTTTCAAGGTTGGAACCTGACAATTAAGAAAGAAATGTATATATTGAAATACATATTTATTGAAGTACAGTTCATTCCTTTTAATTGGATTCAAACTCATGTTATTCTTATCTTTTTACAATACTAGATCACTGCAGAACGATGTTGCTTGGGTTTATTAAAAAAAAAAAAGAAAAAAAAAAGAAAAAAGAAAGCAACACAGCTTTATTTAAAATCACTTAGATTCAGCAATTGAACCTTACAAATGATGGCAATGGATTTCTCTTTGGTCCTTACATATGCTTATCATTGTTATCACGTTGAAAATTTGTAGGTTTGTGTATTTCATTTAGAAATCATATTTTGCAAACACACATTATATATGTGCTCTAAAGGTAGTTCAATACATGTTTTTGGTCATATAAATAAGTTTGCAAAATTGGGTGGATGTTTCTTACAAGACATGCAGACATTTATTTTTTATTTTTTAATTTGGAATTAAGAGTAGTTTAAAACTCATCACTGGCTTGTTCTAATTTATTATAAGTCGTCTTGAAATGAAAGTAGAATGTGTACCTTCAAACTACCATAAATTTTCTTCATTACTTTTGCAATCATAGGTCCCACACAACATTCTCCAATGGAGGCAGTATATATCATATCATTCTTTGAAGTTATTCTAGACAACATTCAGAATAAGGAACAACATGTTTAAAATACAGAGATAAAATGCTCTTTGTATTCGTAGAATTACAAAGAATCATTCCATTTATGCATTATCATATCCAACCATAACTACTTACAATATCCTCCTCAAGATTTCCAAATTATTAGTAATTCAGAAAAAAATTTATAAAAATTAATCAATAAGTTAAGAATTAAAGAAAAAAAAAAACAAGAGAACAGTTGAGGGAGGACACCACTGGGGTCTGGAAACGTGGAGCCTGTGGGTCACGTTGTACTTCACACTGACACCCAAACCCGCCGAACAGTAGAGCCACTCGCAAAGCGACAGCCGTATAACCGACCCATCAGAAAATGGTGAGCTGGCCAAGCCATACCCATCCCCTAATATCCGAGTTGGCACTGACGTGGTGACTGAGTCACTCCGTCTCTCTCTCGCTTCTCTCTTCTCTCTGGATAGCGTTGGAATGGCGAAGGGCACTTCGGGCGGACAGCTGGAGGATCGCCTCCAGCTCAGTCAGGCCCCGTCGTCGGTCTGCGCCGAGCACGTGGCGTTGCGGTTCCGAGCGGCGGAGACAAGTGGCTCCCAGTCGGCGGCGATGCTCGCGATCGGTCCTCGCTCGACGCTCCGCGTGGAGATTTGTCACGAGCTCATGTTGGAATTCGATTTCGCGACCCCGATTCTGGTGTCGAAAACTGAAGCTCATCTACAGTTGGACTCAAAGAAGCCTTAGAAATTTATGAGCCTTGTTTCCCCTTGAGCTCGTGCTGCGATCAATTTTCAGGGGATTCAACCAATTGCCCTCAAGCTCCTGGGGCAAGAACTAACGATGCATTAATGTTGACGACTTCGTGCGCCAATTAGACAATCACATTCGCTCTCGCAGAGCAAGTCGACAATCACGGTGATGGGTCTTCGACCAAGAACCGGTCCCCACTTTTTATGCATTACTGCACATGCAGCCTATCAGAATAGGTCGCGTGCCATCACGAAGGAATCGTAGCTATGAGACGTTGGACACTCAAACCAAAGCCCTAATGAAAGTTTCAGAGGTTCAATATTAACCTTGCGGGGTTTTGCAGCGCTAAATTGGCGCTTTGCAATCCTTGATCGGGTAGGAAGGTGCTCTACGTTCTCGGAGAGTGAGTCATTGTTGATAAGTGCAAGCAAGCTGCTCCCCCCCCCCCCCCATTGCAGAGAGTCAGTCATGTGCGAATGTACCACAGCCTGTTGCTTTTGCAGTCAGTTGTGACTAAATCGAGGCGTGAGATCACACGAATATACTGCTCGTGGCAGGAACCTAATAGTGCAAGCTTTCATTGCCAATTGCAAAGCAAGGCGCATGCGCAGAGTGTATGAAGCAGCCAATATCAACAAGAGCAGCGGAGGCCATCCATCGTGAGAGGCCGAATGATGCAGGAAGGCATCAAACAACAACACGCGGTGCGACTCATTGGCTGCTCTCCCTCCCACTCTCCTTCTTCCTCCGTCCGGGTCGAGCTGGGTTGGGTGCGAAATTGGAACCTAGACTTGGCTTTTTTACCAAAATGAATTCCATCCATCTCACACCAGCCCTGCCCAGTTTAGACGTCCCTGCTGCCCCTAAATTTCTACCATGTGGCCCAATTTAGCCCAATTTAAATCACCTCATGAGACAGAAGTGGGCTAATAAGACGAAGAGAGGAGAGTTGGAGAGAATTGATGAAGTATTGAGAAGAGGGGTCAAAAAGCAAACCAAGGACATAATCAAATTCTCAAGAATTGTTCATCATAGATGGGAATCAATAACCAATTCACCATCATTTTTCCATGACATGAAGTTTCTTGCCAATCTCACATAATTTGAATGGATTTGAGTTCTGCCCATGGGCAATGAGAAGGCAATGGGTTGGACAAAACCTCTAGACTATATTGCATGGTAGTTGATAGAAAAAGAGAGACAACATGGAGAGATTAAGGTAGCCGATCCATTTTTGATAACTTAAGCATTTCTATATATATATATATATATATGTATAAGACAATGATAAAGTGATCCAATTTTTTACTAAGGCAATCCATTCTATCTTAACCACCATTGCACTCTTGTAGCTCCATTCCTATTCTTAGCCATTCTCCATTCCTAGTCATTGGTAGGAATAGGACAGAGGGCTAGGAACGTTGAGAATGGAAGTAATAGTTGAGAACAAGGGAGCAACTAGGAATGGAGACAAGGTTGAAAGGATATAATGATAGTTTAAAAATTGGTTTGATTTAGTAAAAATTTGGTCGCTTTATCTTTTTCTTATATAAATCCAATAAGTGTAAAAATAAAAAATATCTTTATAGAAGAAAATAGAAATTAGAAGGATTTCAAGTGTTTTCAAACAATTTGGTCTATGAACATAATTTATATAATTTTTTTTTCTAAAGATAATCTTTGACCCATTTTTGACATATAGATCAATCTAATTCCAACCAATCATGGATTACAAAACCAAGAATCTAAAATTTATAAAATCAAGAAGTATGGCACCTAATTATGTTATTATTCCACCCTAATCAATTAACAACTGCCACTTATATCAAAATTCATCATCTCCATCATGTGACACTTTTTGACGATAAAAAAAATGTTGTAAATTTAATTAGTCCTTGACTTATTTTTTCTCATTACTTAACATCATTTTAACTAGCTCTCAACCTGTTTCCAACTAATAGATGTCATACCCTATTCATTGATAGGTTGATAGACTAACAGAAACATCCTATCTTTTAGGTTAGAAATAAAGAGGTGGTCAACAATAGATTGTCTATCTTATAGATATTGAGAGAAAGAGAGTTTATAGACATTCATCTATTATACAATCCTAATAATCTTAGTATACATCATTTTTCTCTCACTGAGTTAGACCATGTTCAATTGTTCAAGACAAGTGAATGCAATTCATTGTCTTTGTATTTGGAAATTATATATGATTTTTTTATCTTTAAATATTATCATAGAATTTTGATAGATTTATACTTTAACTATACTAATTTATAAAATATTACTATTATTATCAATTAAAACAAAAAGAGTCATATTTCTTTATTGAATAATGAAATATACATATAAAAGAGGAGTTGTATTAAATCCTAGGTATAAAGTGAACAGTCATTACTTTTTGGTTATAAAATGTAGTTCTAGTAGATAGAATCACTTTCATCTAAAATAGCTGATTGAATTAATTGATTTTAAATTTTGTTATATATAATTTAAAAGCATTTTTGAATTATTTGATCTCATATATATATATATATATATTTTTTTTTTTAAAATGAAGTTTTTATTTGCTACCAACATGCTCTAGTATAATCAATTAACATGTGTCAATTTACTCCATAGATCTTATTTGAAAATTGTTGTTATATTAGTCTCATTTTGTTCAAAAACATGCTTTGACAACCAATGGCTATAGGACCATTATATTCTTGAGATTATTTAATGGAACTCTAAAGATAACTTATAGAAAGATTAATAGTTTTTTAAACCTGATCTTGGTCCATGTTAATATAAAGTATTAAAGATGATATTATCTCTATTCTAATTTTTAATAATTTGGTTGTCGGTCCAAAAACTATATAAAATTATTTTCAATGTTTGCAATATATAAAGATGCTCAGTGCATTAAAATTGTGCTAATCTTTTATTTTAAAGTAATAATTATAATTCTTCTATGCCAAATTAGTAATGTAAGTAATATTTTAATTAATTAATTAATTAATTTATCTTAATATTATACTAAATTAATTTATTGACTAATTGAAAGTTTGAGTTCATAGTCTTTTTTCAACTTAGTTATTTGAATTGGAATAATAGAACATTATTACCTAATAGTTTATTTTCTATTTGTGATTTATATTTATCAAGTTATTTTAATATTTTATTTCTTTTTTAAATACCTTGCTACTAAAAAAATTTGTGATATATTAAAGCTATAGATTCTTCTTATAGAAAAAATATCAATCTTTGTAAACTACTTATTATAATTAATTAAATATTTATCTTCATTATGTATATACATTTGTATATAATGTTGAATCTTTGAAATATGAAGCTTTTCATTTCAAAAGAGTTTTTAAAATTTTATTTAATTTTTATTTTTTTATATCCTTTTGGTACTTAATATTGACCAACAAGGGCTATAGAGCTTATAAAGTCCTACCAATTCTTTTGTCTTAAAGTAAGAAAGACTACTAAATAATATATAAGTCTATTATAAAAGAGTATGATATTGTATAAAATCTTATATTTGTATTTTTTAGATAAGATTATTGCTAGATATTAAAGTAAAAAATGAATAAAAATCACTCTTATTTTATGAATGTTTTTGATATATATTTTTTAAAATTATTTTTCTATAATTATTTTTTTGATAATTTTTGATAAGTTTTGGATAATTAATGTTTAATTTTTTTTTGATATTATCTAAAAATGATAATTTTAATAATAAATAATTTAATTTAATTTTTTTAAAAATATGATTAATTAATATAAATTTAGATTTTATTTTTTAATTTTAGATTATTAAGAAATTAGTTTTTTTCATAAATTAAATTAAGAAGTGAATCATTTCTTAATATAAATATTTTACAAATCTATTTTGCTATCAAAATATTGAAAAATGTTTATAACACTAATGCATTGCTTTAGATGCATGAGCTAGCTATTTGCTATTATTATCTTACTATTGTAGTAGTCTCTTTACCAATAAAGAAGCAAATTAATGGATTTAAAAAAAATAGTATTTACAGATCTATTCTATACAATAGCAATGTACAAAATTTGTACCAAGGTAATATAATTGGCTATTGAAATACATACATATAGACATAGTCTTACATAATACTAATTTTTGAGTTTCTTTTAATCTTAATGAAAAAAATATTATCAAAAGGCTTAGAAGATGAATCTATTTTAAAAAGAATTTTTAGTAGAAATTTCATCTATATATATATATTAATATGGATGATATTTTTATAAGTACTACATTATAACTAATTTTTTCAAGTTTATACTAAAAATGGTGGCTAGATTAAATAAATTGATTAAATCACTAGCAATAAATTTAAATTTCTTTAATTTCTTTAATTTCTTTTTATAAACATAGTAGATTAATCCATGTATGTTTTATTGACCAGTTGTATATCAAGTCTTAGAAATATAATCCTTCTAGAAATATTTTGTTTCCTAACATTTTTATGGTTGAAATTTTAAATATCTTCATAACTAAAAAAATAAATGTGGAGATATTATGCTTCCTTGTTATATCTCTCTTTGAATTACACACTTATCTAATAACCATTTTTTTATTGACTTAGGCTTTAGCCCTTTTAAATAATAACCATATCATATTAATAAAAATAAAACTAAAACCAAAGTTTCTAATAATTTAAATTTTCTAATAATTAAAAGATTATGTAATAAATTTTAATAAAATAAAATATAAATAAAGTACGTATTTTTTTATATAATTCTTTTAAATAAATAATTTCATGAATGATAAGAATATTATCCAACATTTTTCATGTAGGTAAAAAAATGGATTAATAATCTCTATGAATAGTAGTTGGATTCTTTTTAAAATAACTTAGGAAAAAAATCTTATATTTGATATTAAAGAATATAATAGGCCTATCATCATTTGATTTATATTTATATTATTTTACTTGATGGTATTTTAAATTGTTCTAAAGAAATCAAAATTTATTCTATCTAACTATGATATTATTATGTTTTAATTAAAATATTAATAGCTTCTTATTTTTTCAATTATACATTTTTAATATTAATTTGGATCTTTTATCTAACATTTAAAGTGTGAAGAAATGATTAATTAAAGTATCTCAAAGAATATTAGAGAAGACCTTCTTTTTTGGTAAAATTAATGAAAAATAATATATTTGATTTTCATACTGTCTTTTAGATCGTGTTTATTTTTTTAATACAAATATTTAGGACTTCTTTTTTTTCTTTCTGTTAAATGGTAGTAAGAATCCTTTGTTAACAATGAAGATTGTTTTGAACATCCATATTATTTTGGTTATTATGAAATATTATATGAATATCTTCTACATGTTGAAGATCAACAAGTACTTGCTTAGTTACAACCACATAGAGATTAAGCATAGTATTTTGCTTATAGTCAAAAGACAGCAAAGAGTTAAAGAAAGTTACTATGGTGGCACCTAGGGTTTAGTTGGATGAAGTAGAAATGGATGTAATAACAAAAAGATGGAAGTTGCTTAGTTGGTAAAGAAACCACTACTTATAAGTAAAAGGTGTTGGAAATAAGAATTATCTTTCTCCACACTTCTCTTAGAGTACAATCCTTGTTGATGCTAAGTGTTTGTAGCTTTTAAACTTCTTTTCTTCAATAGATTATGGACCCAATTACATTTGCTTAAGTGTTTTGAAGTTCTTTGAAGTGGTTGTTGATGTGTGGATTAGATGAAGTTATTGTTACTGATGTTAGAATTTAGAGGTACCTAATTTTTAGATTCAGATCTAAATCTAGATCTTAGTTTGCTCTTACTTGAAGTTAAGAGCATTTTTGGTATTAGTGTTTGGTTTTCCACCTTAAAGCAAAGTTATAGAACACTTGCATTGTGCTATTTCTGAGATAGATCCTTGGTGGTCTAACTTTATAGTTTCATGTCATAAAGTTTCTCATTATGCTTAAAAGACCTCTAATGGTGTATAGAGATGATTTGTGAGCATAAGAGTGATTTTTGAGTGGAAAATCAGATTTGAGACACTTAGATAAGTCATCAAACTTATGAAAAGTCTTAAAAGTAAAGTTGAGAGTGTTTTTGAGAGTAAGAACACTAGTTTGTTCACAAAGAAGGATTTTGTGATTCTAAGGCAGCAAAATCTTTTTGCTAATTTTGAGAGCATTAGGACTTCTTCTTACAATCTTTTTTTAATACCACTCTTCCTTAGACATGGCTTCAAGTGAAGGTGAAGGATTAAGAATTATTAAGAAGTTTAGAGGTGAGAATTTCTACCATTGGAAGGTAAAAATAGAACTTTTGTTGGCATCTTTGGATCTTTGGGATATTGTAGATGAAAGTGAAGAGGCTCCAAGCATAGATGCTGATATGAAGGAGAAGAAAGAGTTCAAATGTTGTGAAAAGAAGGCTTTTGGATTGATTGCAACCAATGTGGATGAAACCAACTTCTTTCACATTATCTCTTGCAAAGGACCAGCAGAAGTATAGAAGACTCTTTGAAACATCTATAGGAGCAAGAACTTATCCAATATCATGTATATACGGAAGAAGTTCTTCACTTGCAAGATGGAGGAAGGTGAAGACCTTATGGCTTATGTCAATAAGATAAAGGCTCTTGCAAACCAACTAGCAATTGTTGACAAGCCTTTAAAAAAAAGTAATATTGTCATGACCTTATTGATGAACCTTCTTGAATCCTACAACTACCTTATTGTGGCATTGGAGTCCATTAAGCTAAAAGAACTTACAATGGATTATGTGACTACAAGACTTACCCATGAAGTAACTAAGAAGAAAAAAAAAGAGCCTTAAAGTGAAGATTCAGCACTCTACTTACATCAAAGCAAAGGCAATTATCCAAATCAATGAGGTAATATTAAATCTTGCTTCATTTGTGGCAAAGTAGGCCATTTTGCTCGAAATTACTACAAAGGCAAAAAGATAGAGAAGGACAATGTAAATAATGTGCAAGATGAATTTTGAGGACAAGATTATGTATTCATGGCAACAAATGGGACCTCTATGGATGCTATGTCAAGATGGATTGTGGATTTTGGTTGTTCCAAGCATATGACATCTTATAAATGTTCATTTGATACTTATAAAGCTATTCCAGCATTAAACGTGGTGTTGGCGGATAGTGGCACATGTGAAGCCATTGGAATTGGCTCTATTAAGGTAGAGGTGGTTGTGAATAGACAAACGAATAGGATCAGATTCAAAAACGTCCTTCATGTACCTAAGATGAAGCAAAACCTACTTTCGATGAGTAAACTTGTAATAGAAGGTTTTAAAGTTCAATTTGATATGAATGGATGTTTTGTAAGAACATTGAGTGGAGACAAGGTCTTCAAAGGCTTGAAAGAGGAAAATTTGTACTACCTCATTTGTAAAAAGGTGAATGGAGTGGATGTAGCTACATTTGCTGAGTTTACAGCAAACCAAGACAAGTTGAATATATGGCATCGTCGCCTTGGCCATTTGAATGTGAAGAATATGAGAGAGCTCAAGTCTAAGGTAAGTAGCTTAGAACTTCGCAATATAGGCCAAAATACAAAATAATTTGCATGTGAAGGATGCATACAAGGTAAACAACAAAGGGCCTCATTTCCAAGGAGTGTAACAACATGTGCTACCAAGTTACTAGAGATTATCCATTCGGATGTATGTAGACCTATGAAGAATACAAGTATTAGAGGATCAAGGTATTTTCTCACTTTCATTGATGATTATTCAAGAAAGATTTGGATCTACATTCTTAAAGCCAAAAGTGAATGCTTTTGGAAGTTTAAGGAGTTTAAAGCACTTGTTAAGAAATAAATTGAATGCAAGATCAAGGTGTTGCGTATAGACAATGGAGGTGAATACATGTCTAAGCAATTTGATGTTTATTTGAAGAATGACGGAATTGCTAGACAAATGACAATTCCATATATCCCACAACAAAATGGTGTTGCTAAAAGGATAAATCAAACCATTGTAGAGATGACAAGGAGCATGCTTCATGCGCAAAACCTTGGCTATGAATTTTAGGCGAAAGCTCTGGTGAATGCAATGTATACAAGAAATAAGTGTCGAACAAGTGCTTTTGCATCAATGACACCACAAGAAGCTTGGAGTGAGAGACAACCTTGCATTTTCCATATGAGGACCTTTAGTTGCATTGCATATGTAAAAACACCAAATTGTATGAGGTCCAAACTTGATACAAAAGGTACAAAGTGTGTGTTTCTTGATTATTGTGAAGGTACTAAGGCATATAGGCTAATGTGCTTAGAAACCAAGAAGATCATCAAAAGTCGTGATGTTGAGTTTTTTGAGCACAACAGTGCTTGTGAGCACTTAGAGATGTGTCCAAGTGGGAGTAATGGTGTGTTTGTGGACACATCTTTGAATTCAGCAAAGAAACAAGAAGATGAAGACAATGAAGATGATGAAGATGAAAGCCAAAGAAGGTTGAAAAGTTGAAGGCTCCTACAATTGCTAAGAACAACAATGAAAGAAATGAAGATGTTGAAGATTATGATGATGATGATCATGATCATGAGGAGTACCAACCATTGAGTGAGAAATGACAAAGTTTAAGAGAGAAGAAGGTTGAAAAAGAACATGGAGTGCAACAAGGTGAATCTTCTTCAACAAATGAAAGGAGATATCCTTTAAGAAAAAGAAGACAATGTGGTGAATGGTGGAAGGATCGCATCTTTCTTCAAGTAAATGAAGAACATGCAAATGTTGCTCTTTTTGCTGATTTGTTATCTTTGTGTGATGCATTGAAGTCCCAAGATGCAATCAAGTGGAAGAAGACTATGGAAGAAGAGTACCAATCTCTTATGGACAATGGTACATGAGTATAATTGCATAGTATGTTGCTTATAGTCAAAAGGTAGCAAAGAGTTAAAGAAAGTTACTATGGTGGTACCTAGGATTTAGTTGGATGAAGTAGAAATGGATGTAATATCAAAAGGATGGAAGCTGCCTCATTGGTAAGAAAACCACTACTTATAAGTAAAGGGTGTTGGAAGTAAGAATTATCTTTCTCCATACTTCTCTTATAGTACAATTCTTGCTGATGCTAAAAGTTAGTAGCTTTTAGACTTCTTTTCTTCAATAGTACAATTGTCATCTATCATTTTTTTTTAATTTTTTTTTTAATTTTTTTTATATATAATTTTTAAGCTATGTTTTTGTAATAGTTTCTATAAAATTGAATAGCTTTATAAAATCTTATTGTCAAAATTGTGTTATAATTGTGAATCTAACTATTATAGATGGTTGATTTTAGAAACTAATCTTTTAGATATTTGGTGTTTATCTTGTATATAGATAGAGGTTACAAAAACATGATAAGAAAAATAAAAAAGATCATAAGTAACTAATTTAATAGTGCATTCTTATTTTTTATGTGACACTCTTTGATTTGAAATAGAAAGAGGGATTTTAGAATGATTTAAAATTTATATAGTCTTATCAAAACTATTATTTTATTCTTTCTATTATTATATTTTTGAAAAATAATTCTCTAAAAAGTAATTAAAAATACATATATATCCTTTGAATCCTTTTTATATGATATTATTATTATAAATAGATTTTTATTGGAATAGAAAGATATTTTATTATATTTCTCTACCATCTTCTAATTTCTTTCTTATATATAATTAAATTAATAAAAATAAAATACTAAAGCTATTTTGTTTAATAAATATAATAATAGAAGTTATTTAAAATATAAAATTAATGATTCTCAAGTTTTCAATTAAAATATTTTTTAAGTTTATCCAAAAAATTCATATCTAATTGGAATTTAAATAAAAAACATGACATATTTAATATTTAATTTTTTAATATTACATGTCAATTGATATATTATAATTTAACCATCAAATACTTAGTTGAAATTACATGCAACTAAGTTTGGTAAAAAAGTTGACATATTCATCTTTGTAGCTTTTTATTGTTGTTTTTTTTAAGTTTGTAGTTATTTTTAGTATTAAGATGTGCCCTATGCAATGCATTATTTCTACCTCAATTATAGGTTCTATGAAGTAATTGTATACTTTTATAATAGTTCCATCACCTACATTTCTAACTTTTATGATAAGCAGAGAATATTATTTATTGGTGATAATTAATTAATACAAGTTATGAATAGAAACATGAATGATTATTGCTTTATTACTTAACAATAGATTTTTATTAAAGCTCTTGTAGAATAGATATTAATTCGTTTTTGAAAGATATTGGTAAAATGTATTAATAGTCCATATAATAGGAAATTCAGGAGGACGGATGAGTGATTTAGTTATTAAAAGCGGTTAATTAGAGAATTACGGTTAGAATCTGGAGAATCAGGGAAAAGTATATAGGAGTTGTAGAAGTTAATTAAGGTACCATTGCTGTGATAGTTGTGAGCCGGGGTAAGCTTGGTGCTACTTCTTTTCTTTTGTTTGTTATTTTCTTTGAATAAGAGGATTGAGAGTTTCTGAATATTGTGAAGTGAATTATGGAATGGAAATGTGATTGGTATTATTTGAGAAGAAGAAAGATTGAATGCTGAAATCTGATTGTAGTTCAGTAGAGAGAATGAATCTATGTTTGTGTGAAACACGGTAATGTGAATGGCAGTTCTGTGTGAAGAATTCTAGTGATTGGAATGAGTGTAATTGTGTGCTGAAAGCTGTGAGGGCATAGTATTACAGTTGGAGATTATGAGGGTGAATATATTGGTGGAAATAGCAGTTATTGGTATGATTGAATTGCTGTAAGGAAGAGACTAATAAGGTGAAGGAGGAGATTATAGTTTCCTTATGTGTTTAGATATTAAAAATAGAGATGATACATTCAGGAGGTAATTGATTGTGTGACCCTAACGTGAACACTTAAGCAACTAAATATTTCCCGTGTTTGAATCCTTCTATACGGATTTATTCTCATTAGATTAATTTGGAATAAGTAAAACAAGCAACCACATTTTGGCACTGCTGCCGGGGAATGATAATAACTTTGAGTGTTAGGAATTAATTACCAAACGTGTGAGAAAATTGGCAATGGAAGACGATTTCAGTAGTGTTTGAAGTAAGATTATGGTTAATAAAAACGAGAGCATTGCATCGAGGAAAATAAATCAGTTGAGAAAAAGACAGGGAAAAGCGCAAGGAAGGAACTTGCTTAGAAAAGAGCAAGAATATAATCTTAAAAGGAATCATCGACAGAATTGGATTAAACCATGGTTGCAAGCTTATCGGCGCATTCGAATATATCAAGAACCAGACAGATTGTTAATTCTGCAGTCGTATGTACTATTAGAAAAACTGCCAAGAACACTCGTGGAAAATTTTGTTAACATTCTAGTGGAAATCTTGAGGTCGTTAAATGAAAGAGAAGGAGGCGTAGAAGAATTTGGTACTCCATTGGGTAATTTTTCAGTAAAGGGTACCGCTAAAACGAGTAATAGTGGCTCTTCAGATTAGCGCAAATTGGTCGCCAATAAAGATAACTATATTGTATTTCATAATCCAACGTTTTCACCTGTAATTTAACCAATAAAACTATTTGTAAAAAATAACAGTAAATCGAGGAGCACTGAGAGCTCGAAAATTAGAATAAGGTAAAATTGAGATTATTTTAAAACGGAGTTTAGTGGAACAAGAAATTCAATGGCGTCAGGAGGACCAACTATTCTGATTGCAGTATAAATGGGTGCAGTAGGCGATCATATGACTAGTGTCGCGCCACTATCTACTTTTCGGGGATTTTTGGGTATGGATCCCGATCAACATTTTTCTCAGTTTCTTACAATATGTATAACTAATAATGGCAGAACTAAAGATATTTGATTGCAATGGCTACCATCGACCTTAAAAAATACGACATTTGAATGGTACAACCGCGAACCAGTGGATCAATTTCTGAATTAGGAAGCATTGAAGAATACATTTTTATCTCATTTTCGGCCAATTGATTTTGAAGACCGCCTTTGAGAGAAGTTAATGAAGAGCAAAATGATCCTAGAGGAGGCGGTAGAATCTTACTATGGCCGAGTGGCTGATATACTCAGTAAGATGCCAAATCACCAAATACCGGAGGCATTTATCATATCCATATTAATCAATGGTTTGCACCCACTAGAGCTAAAAATGTTAAAAAAGGAAGCTCAAACCATTACGATGGCTACGTCTTTTAATAGAGCCAACTTTTGGGAGGAATGCCATTATGATCAATTTTTAATTATGGGAGCCACGATGATTCCAGTTCAAGGTAAATATCAAAATTCGACTTGAAATGAATCAGTGGGTAGTTATTTACGGATGTTAGAAATAGGGGCCAATTCCAATACCGATATTCAGGGGTCAGTTAATGTCACCCCATTATAAGCTATACCACCGAACGTGACAACAACATATGCTCCATATTTTCTATATCAACAACAAGCATTAACTATGACAGAAATACCAATAATGCTAGCCCTAAAAGATTCCAATGAAACCTTGTTATTAAATTTGACGAAGAAAATGGAAAAAATGGCCGTCAATATGGCCAAAGATAAGGAGAAGAGGCAAAAGCCTACCAATACTAGAATCAATGTATGGTGCAGTAATTGTAAGGGCCACGGTCATTCTGTAACAGAATGTCCCTCATCCTCACAAATAATGGGTCAATGTACATTTTGCGGATGAAAGCACCTAACAACAAATTGTTGGAATTGGCAAAGACAACAACAATAATTTAGTAATCAAACCATGATCCCACCAACCCAGTGGGACGTCAATCAAGTGCAAATGGGAAATATGTTTGGATGGAATGGAAATTAATTTAATCTACAAAATCGAGCATTCAATAACTTTCAAAGTTCCAATTTTAATCAAGGGTGTGCATCGAACCCCCAGAACTACAGTAAGGAGCAGCAGAGGTATCAATAATATGCTCCACCGATGTCATCAAACCAAATTCCCTCAATACCAATAGGACAACCAGGATCATTTTCTAACCCTACATAGAACAAGCCTAGTAGGTATATACCGGTGGAGACACCCAATATGCTTGATGGAGATACAAGAAGACTACTTCGTTGTTTCCGTTGCAGACAGATTGGTCATTATGCCAATGAATGTCCCAATTCCAAAGTCAATGACAATTATGTCCTAGTTTGTGGGAATTGCAAGCAGTCGAGGCATATGTATCAACAATGTAATGCTTCGTTTAATTTCAATAATCGGGATCAGCAGATCCAAAGCTAAGGAAAAATTGAGGAGATAAATTGAGGTCCTCAAGCTTCTCCGATAAATTGGGTAGAATGTGTCGAAGCCATTCTTATCTAAAGTCAGCAAAAAGAAAAAGAAAAAATTCAATATTTGGATAATTTTGATGCGAAAGACCAATTTGATCTAATTAGGGGACCATCTAATTCAGGTCCTATTACGGGCTTCGTACCTAGTATGAGACCTGACTCGATGGCACAACCCAATGAGGTTCCAATTACGGAGGCTTCGGTTCCGTTTCAAGTAGTTTTGATCTCTATGCAGTTTCGAGAAACGTCCTATCCATTGAAAGATCCTCTCGGGGGCAAAAATTCCAAGGAAGCTCCGGCTGCTGTTCCAATTCCAAGTCCAGGGCGGAAGAATATCTTATATCATGGAATTAAACTCAAACCAATGAAAAGAAAGAGGGCATTGGGAATTACCCTAAATATGAAATCCTATGATATTTTGAAGGATCTGGACGCTATTTGGCCTTCTATTTCTATGAAGCAACTTCTAGCAATCGCATCAGAGTACCGTTCTACATTGAATTCATTGTTAACATGGCATAGGCACCATAATAAAGGAGTTTGTGAAGTCAGTTTGAACCCTGACCTAGGTGCACCAACCATTGATGTTTCGATTGATGGTGTTATGATCTCGGGTGTTCAGGTGGATGGTGGTTCCAGCGTTAATTTAATGAACGTTGATACAATGGATGCTTTAGATTTGGAATACTTAGTACCCACGACATTGGTATTATGGATGGTAGATCATAGCCGGGTTAAACCAATGGGTATCTTACAGAGTGTTCAAACTATGATTGCCGATATTGCATATGAAATCAATTATATTATCTTTCGGTTACAATGTTCGACTTTATCGTATCCAATTTTATTGAGACGACCCTGGCTACATCAAGCAAAGGCTAAGAATGCTTGGGGTCGGGGTACTTTGACAATTGGCAAGGATGGAGACAAAATGGTGTTACAAATGTACCCAGTACACTATCATGGGGAGTCTCAATTGCAAGCATCTGAATTAACGTCAGACGATGAGCTTAGCTCCGATAACGATGGAGTAGTACTAATTACGGAGGCACTTGTGGAGGCAGCACTACACCCTGGAGTGGTGTACCAATGTGGAGGTCTGGGGGAGTATTTGATATACTCGACGGACTCAAAAAACTCGGATTATGTTAGTACTGATTGGATGATCAAGTATGATGTGCACTATATTAGTGCCTTGGATACAGGATTCAATACTTCGTACATGTCGAAGTTACTGACTGACTTCAAACTAGCTCGGAGGTTGAAACAGAACATCGTCGTTGCACCTTTATGTCAAACTATCAACTTGGTGACGTCAACAGAACCTCGGATAATTAAGGTCTACGAAGGTATTAAGGAACAAGAGTTGACATGCTGGACCAAATTTTTCTTGCATCATAAATCCGCTTTTGCTTGGACTTATGATGATTTAAAAGGTATTCTCGCTGAAGTCTGTGAGCATCGTATCATTTTAGAGGAGAACACTAAACCAGTCCGGCAGAGACAACATCGCCTTAATCCTAAATATTCCCTCATGGTGAAGGAGGAATTCGACAAGCTTCTTGCGATTGGTTTTATTTACCCGGTACCAAATAGTGAGTGGATTTCTCCAATCATGATGGTACCGAAAAAGAATGGAAAAATCCGACTTTGTCAGGATTTTTGAAAACTTAATGTGGCCACCAAGAAAGATTACTTTCCATTACCTTTCACGGACAGTATGAGTAACCTGTTGTCATTATTACTAGGTAGTAAAAAAATAGGAGTGGAGCACTAGTTAAAGTCATTCTGTGGTGTTGTTTTGGGTTAGTTGGAGTGCCATTTTCTTGTATTTTTTGTATTTTTGAGAGTAGTAGTTCCAGTTAAGAGTTAACAGTGATGAGCTGGTCACAAGTGTCGATTGAAGATGTTCCAGAATGGATGAGTCAGTAGCAGCAACAATTGGAACTTAGGGATGCCCAGAACTTGAAATTGGAAGCCCAAGTCCGTGAATTGGGCGAGTACAATTAAGACCTTTCAGCTCAGTTGAGGCAAGAGCCGATGGAAGGATTGGAGGAGGACAAAGATTTGTAGTTAGAACCGAAATCGGTAGAACCAATAACAGATATTGCGGCAATTGATTAATTAGATAGGCTAGAGGGATCACAATTTTTGTAGAGTTTTATTAGATAATTTTTAGATAGGTATCAATTGAGTGTTTGCAAGGACACTGCATAGATAGGAGTAGGGCTATGTAAAATAGATATTAATTTGTTTTTGAAAGATATTGATAAAATATATTAATAGTCCATATAATAGGAAATTTAGGAGGACGGATGAGTGATTTAGTTATTAAAAGTGGTTAATTAGAGAATTATGATTAGAATGTGGAGAATCAAGAAAAAGTATATAGGAGTTGTAGAAGTTAATTAAGGTACCATCGCTGTGATAGTTGTGAGCCGGGGTAAGCTTGGTGCTACTTCTTTTCTTTTGTTTGTTATTTTCTTTGAATAAGAGGATTGAGAGTTTCTGAATATTGTGAAGTGAATTATGGAATGGAAATGTGATTGGTATTATTTGAGAAGAAGAAAGATTGAATGCTGAAATCTGATTGTAGTTCAGTAGAGAGAATGAATCTATGTTTGTGTGAAACACGGTAATGTGAATGACAGTTCTATGTGAAGAATTCTAGTGATTGAAATGAAGGTAATTGTGTGCTGAAAGCTGTGAGGGCATAGTATTACAATTGGAGATTATGAGGGTGAATATATTGGTGGAAATAGCAGTTATTGGTATGATTGAATTGCTATAAGGAAGAGACCGATAAGGTGAAGGAGGAGATTATAATTTCCTTATGTGTTCAGATATTAAAAATAGAGATGATACATTCAGGAGGTAATTGATTGTATGATCCTAACGTGAACGCTTAAGCAACTAATCATTCCCTGTGTTTGATTCCCTCTATACGGATTTATTCTCATTAGATTATTTTGGAATAAGTAAAACGAGCAATCACAACTCTCTATAAAGTATTTGCACTGATTTTTGTAAATTTCTTGTCTTAGCCTTATGCCTTTATAATGCTATACAAATTCACGCAGTGGTATTATTCAGCAAGTGTGTATCAAATATCTTACTTTTATTGCAATGATGTTTGTAGTGAGTTTTACTTCTTACATGTGGTAGACAATATTCATGGAAAAAATAATATTTAGGTATTGGATAGTAGTATTTTAATTATTTTAGCTATATTATGACTTTTTAATTTTTATAATATTTTTATTATAATAAATTATATTTTTGGTTATTGTAAAATATTTTAAATATCATAATATCAATTTTATTCATGATTTTTATTTGGATTGAAGTTGTAAATAAAAATCTTTGTTGGCTTGTTATAATATCATTATTATCTTTTTATTTATTAAAAAGTTAAAAATATTAATGCACTATTGGTTATTATAAGGTAATTATATATTATACTAGTATAGATTTTCTTACTTCTCATCTTTTATTGATTGTGTTTTGATGATGTAGAGTAATCTTGTTCTAATACTACATAATTTTTGGTTGTGTTGTGATTTATATATATATATATATATATATATATATCAATGGTGGTTTGTTATCTCTTTGAAATTAATGTATAGTTGGACCTTATATGAAATTACTAAAAGAGAGTGATTTTTTCTTCTTTATTAAGACTTTTAGTTGTATCTAAAATATCATATTCTATATTTGTACTTTAGACTTTATCAATGTGTATTACTTTTAGGCTATTTTAGACTATCTTATTAAATATATAATCTTACCATGCTTATTAGTTAGTTGTTTTTGATTGTATTATGTTGTTTTTACAAAAATAATAATTCTTAGTAGAAATGTAGTATATGTTTGTAGATTGATTTTGAGGTTTTTGGCTTATTCTTTCTCACTTGTTTATTTGCTTTTTGCAAGGATAGATTTTAAGTATTTATATTATGCAACTTCTTTTTGGATATTGCTTCTTCATAGATTGTTGAACCTTACAAATCAAGTTACTTATTGTTTTTGCACTTAATATGTATATATTTATACTTCATTATAATAAAGCCATCTTCATCATTAGGTTGTTTGATTGGTGATATAGTTTTTGTAGTACTATAATTAAAACTTTTTAAGAGCACAATTTTTATTTATTTCTATTTACTTTTGAAAATATTTAGAAATCTTTAATACCATGTTATGTATCAAGAAAATACCTCCAACTATTAAAAAGAAGTAATTAAAATCAATTTATTATGTTCTAATTTAATTTCATAGAATTAATGATTCTATAAGATGATTTCTTATTTTTTCAGAATCAAGAACAATAAAATAACATGGATTAGATGTGGTAAAGTATTTATTTTAGTTACTAAGTAGCTTTCATAGTTTTTTAACCAATGAACCAAATATTTTTTATAATATTTATTTAAAAATGTTTAATAAGAGAACACGATTCTTTTTTGTTTTTTTTAGGTTGTACACATAGTAGAAATATTTTTATAAAATTTAATACAAATAACCTATTAGCAATATTTGAATTTATAGTTTATTATTATTATTTAAAAATATTGTCTCAAATTAAGTAAATTATTAGTTTATTTATTATTTTTTAAGAATAAATTATTGATTTCTTTGTTAGATTTTTTTTTTTCCAAAAAACCAAATAATATCATAAATTGATCAAATTATTATATATTTTATTTAAAAAATTTTATATAAAAATTAAACTATATTATTCATATTATGAAAAAATTATCTATAAGAAATGTGCAAGGAAAGATAAATAGTTTCTTACTTAGAGATCTTTTAAATAATTTAATTTGTTTTATTTACTCCATTTTACTAAATCAAGGCTAATTGTCTTTTGTGCTTGATTGTGTCTAAATTTTTTATAGAGTAGTATATGCCTCTATCATTGCAATTTCTTGCTTTATTGTGGATGTACAACCATGTGTAACATTAAAATGTAATGCTATCTTGTAATGTTTGAATAACTTGTTTACTTCAAATATTGTTGTCTTTGAGATTGTTAAATTAATAATCTTTTAATAATATTAGGATTAATATTAAATCTTATAACATGATTAAAAATTTATTCTTTAATATATCAATATATCTTAGTTATATAATTTATTCTACGTTTTTATTTGATTGTAAAGAAAAGTTAATAATATGGAAAAATTAAGAACTAGTAAATTATTACAAAATCTTGATTAGTAAGCTGAAACAACATTTTAGACTAGAATGAGACAATTCAAAAAAATCTCAAATAAGGTGGTTTGAAGGCTATGTGTGCAATAATTCCATCGTCCGATTTGGAAGAAAATTTAAAGTAGATATTTTGTATTAATATGTAAAATTTTGAAAGATCTAAATTTAAATTTTTATTAAATTATTAATAAATATTCTTATTAGAAGTTTTTTGTTATGAATGTCATTTCTTTTAATTTTCAATATAAAATCTAATTTAAACTTTTTTTTGTAAATTAATAACTTTTTATTTTCTATTATAAAAATCTTTTATCATTGTTCTAATTATCTTGATTAGAAAAATTAAAATATGCAATGGTTCTAAGATTAATTGTACAGTCTAATTATCAAATGCAAAACAAAAAAATATTAGAAGTTTACATTACTAATTTCAATTATAATGATTATATTATAAAGAATTTTTTGTTTTTACATTAATATTTATTCTTCTAATCTTTAAATATATGTATTTTTTAAAATTAGTTAAATGGATTTATTATCATTATTATAATAATAATAATAATAATTATTATAATAATAATAATAATAATTATAATAATAATAATAATAATAATTATTATCATAATAATAATAATAATAATAATAATAATAATTATTATTATCATAATAATAATAATAATAATAATAATAATAATTATTTTCATAGATATTTTAAATTAAAACTTTAGTTTTAATAACATCTAATTATATATATATATATATATATATATATATATATGTATTTTATAGATTAAAAAATAATAACGTAAAATTTAAATCAAACTTTAGATTTAAAAAAATTAAATCCCTAGAAATAGCTTTTTTGAAGCATATTACAGATATTATTTGAATTTATTATTTTTAAGGTTGTGATTATATGATTCAATACAATTTTTTTTTATCTAAAAACATGTTGTCATAACATTCTATTTTTTGCAATATCAAGTCAGTATATTAACTTACAATAAAAAATAAAAAATATTTTTTTTTCATAATTTGCTGAAATCTATTTAATTTTTTTATAAAAATAATTTATTTATTTATTTATTTTTCCCTCTCTAAAACCTCTTGTTTTAATGCATATATTCAAAGTGTGTATTTTACAATCTAAAGTACTATTTATTTTCTTTTATGTATATTTTATCAACATAAGTTTATATTCAATATTTTTAGATCAAAGATAAGTCATCTTACTTAATATTTTCTCTATTTTTCTTTTTTAAAGTTTGTCATTTAACTATCTCTATATAATTTATATACATATTTTATAAATAAACAATTATATTACTTAAAGTCTTTTTCGAAATTTTTCCATAGTGTCAAATTGTTTACATAAAACCTTTAAAAGTCTTCATCTATGAAGATAGGATGTTATTTTTTATAAAATCAAATATAGTCTAATCTCTTATTTCCAAAATCTATGTAAAATTATCCTGTATTTATAAGAAATTTAAAACATCCAATAGAAAGTTACATAAAAATTTATATGTGGCCCTAATGCATTAACTACTATTTTTTAGTGTTATTTTAAATATATAAGCATGAATTTTTTAAGCTCTTAATTTAAATCCAACACCCTTCTATTTAAATTAAAATCATAAGTTTAATTTATTTTTCTACTTAGATAGTCTTTGATATAGATTACATATGATTGTTCAAAGATAATTTTTAAATTTTAGCTGAATACATCATCAAGTTTACACCTAATATTTAATAATTAGTCATAAGATCAAAAAACAAATTGGCTAAAAGATCTTATAATATTTGGGGTATATTTTTTCTTATATCTTTTAATTTTTTAATTTTTAAATCTTTTACCATATATATATATACACATAATTATTGCAATAATTTATTTATTATTTCTTGTATTATTAATTAGATTTTTTCTCAGTATTTAGAAAAATTATAGTCTATATAAAGTACTTATGATTGACTTCCAACTTAATATACTCACATTTTAAATGGTTTGAATTCTTCAAACCATTTTTTTTTTGTTTTTTTTTATTTTTTTATAAATTCTTCAATTATATCTTCTAATTAGAAGAAAATTTTAATATACTTTTCTTTTTTCTTTTATAGCTTTATTATATTCTTTTTATTTTAAAGTAATTCTATGGAATTATTTAAAATTTTAATCTAGATTTTAAAATAAGGAGTAATAATATTCTACTGAAATTAGTAATCTTACAATTTAAAGTTTCTTATTTTTATTTTTATAGCTTGTTGCATGTTATATTTTCTAAGGTTATTTTAAAGCATAATGTAGACACATTCAACTTGCTATTTATTACTATAATAGATTTACATTTATGTAGTATATGATTTTGTAATTGATTTTATAAAACTATTTAAACTATTTGAGTCTTTTAAAAATTAGCCATTTTTTGAAATTTTGAGTCTATACTTTATATTCTTGCTCTTGAAAACTAAAATATTGAAAAAAATCTTATATTTATCTTATAGATAGATCATATAGATATTTTTATGTTACAATTACAAAGAGATTTTTAAAACATTCTCTCTGAATAAAATCTAAATTTATTGTCAACCTTTAAAATATGATTCTCGTTAGTATAAAAATTATTATGTTAAGCAAAGATTCTAATTCTAACTTTCTTATTATCTTGTTAAAATTTGAAATGCTTTTAAGAATTTTATTTATTTAATAAATTCAATTTTTTAAAAAAAGCTTTGTTAATTAGTCTATTTTATTTTTATGAATCTAAATGCAATTCAAAATTTCATTATCTTTATTTTGTATTATGTTTTAATCTCTTCCAAGAATTTACAAAATAACCATTAATAAATTATATTTAATATTCTTCTAAAATTTTATTATTTTTTAATATTTTTCCGAGACATAAATATTGATTATTTCTTAACTAATTCCATTAATTTTTCTAAAAGCATCTATGAAAGTCTATTTTGTATCAATAGGTTTTAAGATTCTACTAAATGAAATATGAATAGTGATATAAATAAGCAGATTCTTCTAGCTTTGATAGTGTGAGAGTTTTGTATATGATTTGATGTAACTTCAAAGGTATATGAGAGCTATTTGATTATATAATTCAAGTACTTTAGTTGGATCATTTAATTTTCTTGTATGTTACAAGGTTGAATGGTTTAAAATAAGGAGTTTAAAATTTTGTATGTTTAGTCTTACATACAACAGTTCATCACCTTCCACTAATTGCAATTATGAAGTTATTACCTGTTAGTAATAATCCCCATCTTCACTACTAATTGCAAGCCCTCCCAACTAATCTAGCCAGATAGGAGTGTTCAAAGCAATGTGGGTGACAAAGTAGAAGTGATATTGAGGCAATGTTGATAAGAGTCCCAAGCCGTTGTAGTTTCTTCCTGTCTATCCAATTGTATAAGTAACTTGCTTTGTTGGGGAATCGGACTTCTCCTCTCCAGCTCCATCACCTCGTGCCTGTTGTAGCTTTCATTTTGTGTTGTTGTTGTTGTTGAGGTAAGCAAGTTGTCTGCTCGCTAAGTGTAGTCTACAGCAATGTGATCCTTCTGTCTGCTTCATGGCTTGTCCTTGTTGGGGCTTCCTTAGCAACTCTCTTTTTCCAGTAGCAAACTTTTCATGACTACTGCTCTGTGTGTCCCCCTCTTGTGTATGCTCACTCCCATCTCTGGGTCACTCTTTGTCTTTGTTTGTAACATATCTATATCTATATATATATATATATAGCATAGGCTGTGGACATCAAGGAATCATTGTTTTGCTGCAGACATTTGTGTGCTCGACCAGTGCAATTCTGGGTTTCAAGTTCTCTTCCGTGACCCGAAGCTACTGTTGTTTCTCTATCATCTGCTCTGCTCTAGTTTTTCTATGATGTGTGGTCTGGATGCCTAGTTTTTCCTTTTAAATCTCCGTCTCCTTTTCTTGCTTCTCATTGGAAGACGAGGGCCTCACTTCTCATGGTCAGTTTGTTGTGATCGGTCTTAGCTACCACAGATGGTGGCTTTTCAAGCCCCTGTTGAATGAAGTGGTGTTGTTGGTCTTGGTTTTTCTTCCTTTGCAATGTGAGACCCTCATTGTCTTTGGCATGATTCCTCTCCAATAAAACCATCCTCATTAATTGTCCTAGATTTGTCTTACTTCTTTTCTCTTAAGGATTGAGTTGTTGTTGCTCCATTGTTTGTAGTTGGATGCCTCCCTGGTTTGTTTTTGTTTGGTTTTCAAATAGAAGTTGTATTTAATTGGAAAATCTTTACAATAATATTGGTATAAATTGCTTTTAGTATGTTAAAAGGTTTGTAACCTTTTCCTTCAATCTCCCACTTATCATTTAAATTTTAAGTTATATAAAACATATGTTCAAGTAAAGTTTTATGATAATATTTTGTTTTTAAAATTTGACTAAATATGACCTTTATATTTATAACAAATTTTAGGAACATATTTAGGACATTCTTTAATATGATATATGTAAGAATCTTAGTTGGTTAAAATGACTTTATAATTTTTAGATCACAAATTAATTGAAGATTAAAATTTGAGTTCTATAATTAAAACATATTCATCTATATAAATATGAAATATAAATATGATTTTAGAAATTCTTAAATTATTTTCAAGCTTATTTTTTCAATAAAATTATATTTTTTGATATAATTTTTTAAAAATAATTTTTATATTTTTATAAATAATTAAATTAACCATAGAAAATTTTAATTAAAAAAGGTTTTTAATTATAAAATCTGAAATTATTACATGATTAGATATAAAGTTTTTTTAATACAAATTTTTTAATGTAATATCATAGACATCAGTATTATAGACATTATTGTCATTAAAATAAAAATAGAATAAATTACCTTGTAGAAGATATCATCATAGTTAAGTTTTTAGTAGGCAAAGGATTGACTTTGGGAGTGTAGAAGGGCCAATAAATAGATAAGCCACAAGTTCAAGAGACAAAATCAATAGGATAAAAAATCCACTAAGAAATATTCAAATACTTTGTAAAAATATAAAATATATGCTATAAGATATCCTTATAGTAGGTGACATGCTAAAGATTAAAGAATGGAAGTTGTTTATTAGGGCAACAATACCACCTATAAATAAAGAATGTTGTAAGTAGAAGTTATTTTATTTTACACTTCTCTTTCAATGCAACCTTGCTAATACTAAGTATTAAAACTTTTAACTTATATTTCTTTAATAAGTTATGAACCTACTCACCTTTACTTACAAATTTTGAAGTTTTATAAAGTATTTATTATTATAAAGAGTAAATCATGTTATTACTAATAGTAAGATTTGAAATCTTCTAATTTTTATATTTAGATCTAATTTTAAATGTTGGATTTCTTTTACTTAAAGTTAATTCCATTTTTAAATTTGAGATTTGTTTAATATCTTAAAGTGATGTTTTACAATACTTATATTGTGTTTTCTTGTTGAATTAAATCTTTGGTAGACTAACATTATTTTTTCATGTGTTAAAGAAGCTTAAGATGCTTTAAGGACTTCTTAAAGTACTAAGAGGTGATTTATAAGTATAGAAGTAATTAAAGAGTGAAAAATCTCATTGGTGTCATTTACTTAGTTTATAAGACTTGTGAAAAGTTTTAGAAGTAAAGTTGAGAGTGATTTGAGCATAAAATCATTAGTTTGTTTATTAAGAATGCATTCTAGGATTTTAAAGTAGCAATTCATTTATGTTGATTTTGAGAGCTTTAAGATTTTTTTTTTTTTTTTTTTTTGATATTTTTTTAATATATACTTTTTTTATGTATGATTCTAAGTAATGATAAAGGCCTGTAGATGATTGAGAAATTTAAAAGAATCAATTTCTACTATTAAAATAATAAAATAAAACTTTTATTAGCTTCTTTAAATCTTTGAAATATTATAGATAAAAGTAAAGATCCTCTATAAACTAATGTTGATATGAAGAAAAAAAAACATTGTAAAAAAGGCTTTTTGATTGATTGCAATTAATGTTGATGAAGCCAATTTCTTTCTTATTATTCTTGCAATAGACCAGCAGAAGTATAGAAGGTCTTTTGTAATATTTATGAAAATAAGAACTTTTTAAATATTCTATGGATAAAAAGAAGTTTTTTATAATAAAAATAGATGAAAGTGATGATCTCATGGTTCATATCAATAAAGTAAAAGCTCTTCCAAATCAATTGGCAATTATTAAAAGGTCAATAGATAAGTACAACATTATTATATCTTTAATTATAATTCTTTTTAAGTACTAAAATTACTTAATTGTGGCATTGAAATTCATCAAAATGAAAGAAGCTATATTAGACTATATTACTATAAGATTTATATATAAAGTGACTAAAAAAAAAAAACATCAAATTAAAGATTTGTCTTTTTTTTCAAGATAAGACAAAGGTAGCCATTCCAAATAATATAAAAATTTAAGAAGGAATATGAAAACTTACTTTATTTGTAAATAAATAAAATTAACTTATAAAAAATTATTATAAAGTAAAAAAAGAAGATAGAAAAAATACTAACAATATTAATGATAAATTTTAATTATATATTCATGGCATATGAAGGCACTTCTATAGCTACTATGTCAAAGAGGATTATTGATTTAGATACTATCAAACATATAACTCCATATAAGTATTCATTTCACACTTGTGAAGAAATTCCAGCTATAAGAATTTAGTACAAAAATAATAATACAGTGCAAGCCATTGGAATTGATTCCATTGTGGTGGAGATTGTTGTGAAGGATTAAATTAAAAGAATTAGATTGAAGGAAGTCATATATGTGCCAAAAATGAAAAAAAAAAAACCCTCTTTTGATAAATGAACTTATTTCATATGATTGTAAGGTATAATTTGACATGAATGGATGTTTTTTAAAGACATTGAGTAGACATGATATTGTCAAAAGTTTTAGAAATGGAAACATCTATTTTATCAATTATATGAAGATTAATTAAATTGAAGTAGTAAAATTTGCTGAATTTCCATAAGATCAAGACAAATTTGGTATTTTGTATGAATACCTTGGTCATTGGAATGCCAAAAGCATGAAAGAACTCCAATCCATAGTTAGTGGCTTGGACCTTAGTCAATCATATAACAATACCATGATTCTTTCTTATAAATGTTGTATTCAAGCCAAACTACATAAGACTTTATTTCTAAGTGGAGTTGCAACATATGCAAGCAAGTTGCTAGAAAATGTATATTGTGATTTTTATGGCTCTATAAAAATATATCACAAATATCCATATTTATTTTTATTAATTAACTAAATAATATGAATAAGTAGAAGTAGAAAAAAATTAATAAATTTGATAATATTTTGTAGATGAGTTTTTTAGAAGCTTTATAGATATAGCCTTTTTTTTTATATATTTCTATAGATAATTGATAGGTTGAAAACTTTGCCAATAAGTTAATCACTTATTGCATATATTGATGACTTATAATACACATTAGATATGTAATGTATATAAAGGAAGCTTATCTTATAAATTAGACATATATACTAAAAGTTAGATAGTATATATAGAGGCAAGAATGAGGTCTTCTTTACTCTTGTCAATTCTTTTCTTACTTCATGTCTAGTTTCAAGGCTTGTAATTTTCTCATCTTTTGGCAATAGTTATTACAATTTTTTTTTATTATACATATTTACGTATTGTCTTTTTTCATTATACTTTGAGAAGCGTCTCACTTATTTATTTTCATTCATTAAATTTTTATCCTTAAAAAAATACCATCAATGAGAGAAAAAATATAATTTGTTACATTCATTAATGATTTTTCAAAGAAGATATGGATTTTCATCCTTAAAGCTAAAAATGACTATTTGTCAAGATTTAAGGGATTTAAAGCACTTATAAAAAAATAATATGAGTGCAAGATCAAGATATTGTGTATAGATAATAGACATAACTATTTATTAAAGTATTTTTATGAATTTTTTAAGATTCAAGGTATTATAAGATAAATCTCAAGTTTTTACAATCTATAATAAAATAGAGTTGTTGAAAGAAAAAATCAAATCATTATAGAAATAATTAAGAGTATGCTTTGCTTTATGCTTAAAATATTAAACATAAATATTAGATGAAAGTCATAGTAAATGTAATATATACAAAGAATATGTGCTTTAGAAGTACATTTACATCAATGATTCCACAAGAAGCTTAGAGTAGGAAATTTTTTTGTATTTCATACTAAAAAACTTTTGGATGCATTTTTTTATACAAAAGTATTAGATTGTATGAAGTCCAAATTTGATGCAAAAGATAAAAAATATGTGTTTCTTGGTAATTATGAAAGTACCAAGGCCTTTAGATTGATATGTTTAGATACCAAAAAGATCATCAAAAGTTATGATATAAAAGTTTTAGAATATAAAATTATTTGTAAGTACTTAGAGATGTGTTCAAATAGAAGTAATAATGTGTTTGTGTATACATCTTTAATTTTAATATAAAAAGAAGAAGAAAATAAAGACAATAAAGATATTGGTAATGATGGTGATATTTGTGACATTGATGTCCATAATATTAATATTTGTAATATTAATTTTATAAATTTAAATAAAAAGAAATAAGATTTAAGAAAAAATAAGCTAAAGTATGAAATGTAGCAAAGAAAATATGCTTTAAATGAAAAGAGATATTGTATAAGAGAAAAAAAAAAAACTACTTGGTGAATGGTGGAAGAATTACATATTTTTTTTAAGTAAGTGAAGAATATATAAATATTGCACTTCTTATAAATCTATTAACTTTGCATGATGCAATAAAGTCTACAAATATTATAAAAATTATAGAAAAAGAATACAAATCACTTACAGATAATGAAATACGAGAATTATCTCAACTTCTATCAAATCAATCTTCAATTTCTTGTAAGTAGATATTTAAAACCAAGAAGGATACAATAAAAGATATAAAGATGGCTTATTTAAATAAAAAATTAGAAAAAAAAATCTACATAGATCAATCTCAAAGATATATTAAAGAAGAAAAATAACACATTGTTTGTTAGTTAAAAAAATCATTGTATGGACTTAAGTAATCACCAAGGATATGATACCAACATATTGATACATTCTTTATAAGTGAGGGATTTGTAAGAAGTGAATCTAATCATTCTATGTATGTAAAAGTTAAAAGTCAAATACAATGTATTTCATATAAGGTAATAATAAACTCACTTATATATATAATGGTTGGTACAAAAATAAATCTTGCATATGTGTTGAATTTTGTGAATCAACACATGTCAAAAGCTAAAAAAATCCATTGGAAAATCATAAAAATGATCATAAAGTACTTCAAATATATTTTTTACTTCAAATTATACCTTAAAAGTCATAACATTGCTTTACATAATGATAATGATGTAAATTGGGCTGAAAATATAAATGATAAAAGATCAATAATGAAATATGTATTTTTTTTTTGTTTAAGTGGGAGCTATTTCATAGAGTTTTAAGAAAAAATTAATAATTTTAAGATCCACAATGGAAGAAGAGTATATAGTAATAAGCCATAGTGTAATGGATGTAATTTAGCTAAAACAAGTTTTAGATGACATTTGATTTGTGCAATTAGATGACATTTGATTTGTGCAATTAGAATCAACTTTATTAAAGTATAAAAATCCAAGATTCCTTATTTTTGCAAAAAATCCAAATTATTAATAAAAAATCAAGCACATTGACATTTAACATCACTTTATAAGATAGAAGATTGAAATAGAAGTGACTGATATGAAATAATATACAACAAAAGATATGCTTATTGATTTTTTGATAAATACATTAGTTAAAGATAAAAATTATATATTAACAAAGACATTAGATTTAGAAGTCTTTAATTAATAGCAAATTAGGAAGATTAAAATAATATCATAGGCATCAATGTCATAGATATTATTATCATTAAAATAAAAGTAGAATAAATTACATTGTAAAAGATATTACTTTAACTAAGTTGTTAGAGGTCTAAGAGTTAGCTCTTGGAGTTTAGAAGGGCTAATAAATGGATAAGCCATGATATCAAAGGTCAAGAGATAAAAGGTCAATAGGATAAAAGATATACTTAAAATAATCTAGAGATTAGATAAGAGTATAAATATATGCTATAAAATATTCTTATAATAGATGAGATATCAAAAGATATATTTGGTATATTCTTTGATGAATGTAAAGGTAAAAAAATAGAAGTTGTTTATTAAGACAAAAATACTATCTTTAAGTAAAGAATGTTGGAAGTGAAAGTTATTTTATTTAACACTTCTCTTTGTAAACAACCTTATTGATGCTAAGTATTGATACTATTAATTTATTTCTTTTAAATTTAAATAATAATATTTTTTACTTCTAAATTAAGACATATTTTTCTTTAAAAAAATAATATAATAATATAAATATTTTTTTAAAGAAAATAAGTATTTTTTTATATTTATTTATTTATTTATTTGTATGTTTGTTTATTTTTTTTTGTTTGTTTTAATATATTTTAAAAGTTTTTAAGTTTGTATATTTTTTTTAAGATTGTAAGTCAAGTCTACTACCATCCATTCTATTGTTTTGTCTTTGATATTTGGAGATCTCTATTTTCCTTAAATGCACACTACTTACTTTTTTTATATAAATTTATAATATAAAATTAAGATTAAAATCTTTAAAATTAAAAACTAAAAAAACATACAATTATATCTTATGCTTTTACTTATAAATTTAGTTATCATTGTGCTAATATAAGTATTTTTATTACTTTTTTAAAATAATATAAAAAATTAAAAATATTTTTATTTTTTAAATAAGTATTATATATATATATATATATATTTAAGAATATTATTCCATCTATTTTTTTTATATAAAATAAATCTAACTTAGATTTCATAGTTGAATATATGAAGTTAAAATGGACATCAAATTTAGCCATATCAATGCTTGATAAAAGATTGAAAAAAAATATAAATATACATATAAAAAGATGAAAATAATAATTATTATTTATTAATAATTTCTTGAGGATATGAATTTCAAATAATAAAATCCTCAATATACTCTTGTAATAATAGAATTAATTAGGTATTCACTCAAAGATAGTATAGTATGAGAACTAGAACGGCTATCGCAAAAGATAAGAAGATAAGAGATTCTTGAAATAAGACTAAAGACAAGAAAGGTGTTGAAAAGAGTGAATAAGATTTTATTCTTGCCTCTATATAGACTATTTAACTAAGAGCTATATAATAATGTTCTATAAGACCTCCAACACCTATGTAACTTGCAAGATAAGTTTTTTACATGTGTACCATTTGATTAAAATATATCACAAGCTACCAACATTTACAATATGTGGCTAACTTGTTGGCTAAGTTTTTAATCTATTAATCAACTACAAACACATATAAATTTTGATCTGCATCTATAGAGCATATAAGAAGCTTTAACACAAGATGTTATCAAATTTACCTACATTTTTCTTCTACATAATACTTCTTATCTACATAATTATATATGTCTCTGATATTATTCTTTTTCTAGAGACAAAGTCTAGAAGGAGCAATAATCACATATTAAAGAAGCTTAAGATATGACAAATTATATTTACTACATATTTTCATCTTTTTTTCCTTTAAAAATAGTTAATAGGTCTTCTTAGTCAATGATAGTATTTTATATCAAGGCAAAAAGACTAACCTAATATTTGATCATTTTTTAGGCTTTTAAAACTTATTTCAAATAAAATATTCAAAATACTATCATAGTTGGTTTCTTCCTCTAGTAATATTACCTAATATTGAGAGTTTCTTCTAAGGTTGTAATATCAAATATGTTATATTTTACTATGTATTTTAAAAAAAATATTATTCTTAAGGATCTTCATCTTTCTTGTGTTGTCTTAAAAGTTGTGGCAATCTCAATGCATTGTTTTATAACTCAACAAATAATAATTTATAAATTGAATCCGTTGGTTTTTGATTCTCCATCTCTTTAGAGCTACAAATACATAAAATTTATAAATAAATATTGAAAATAAAATACAAGCTTTAATAATTTTTTTTAAAGCAATATAATCACAAAATGAGAAGCATAGTTGCTAAAGAAGATGATGTATTGGAAAATAAGTTTTTTCAGCTATAATAAGAATTGGATGGATAAAATCTTGCATAATATCTGGTAAAGATCATATTTTCTTCTTAGATCCCTCATCTTATTTTATAATAGAATATTGTTTAAAATTAAAAAATCAAAAAGTATTTATCTTATTAAATTGAGGACTTTTAGCTTATTTAATAAATAAAGATTTTTTTACAAACTAAGAAATATCTTTAATTACGAAAAATAAATTTATACATGTAAACGTCATATATGGCCATTTATTATCTATTGGAGATATTATCCATGAAATAGTTCCTTTATATGTAGCAATTAAAGACCATAATAGCTAAATAATATTTAATATCATTAGATCTTCTTCTAATATAATTATTTTAGGATTACTATGACTAAAAAAATATAATTCTTAAATAGATTGGATTTCTTGCAACCTTAATTTTTCCTATAGTTTTGTTCAAGATTTTGCTATTTAAATAGAAATCCATAAGTCAGATATAATCAAATATTTATTGGTAGGTACAAAAACTTAGATGCATGCTGTAGAAGAAAGGCTAACTTTTGCTATATATGCCACATTTTTAATAGAAAAAATACTTCAAGTAATATTTTGAGCTGATATGAAGATTATTGAGATGTTTTTGAGAAGAAAAATGTAAATATTCTACCAAAGCATTGTCTTTGTGAATGTTTCATAGATCTTTAAAAAACAACTCAACCACCATTTAGACCAATTTATACTTTATTACAAAATGAATTGGCTACAGTCAAAGAATATATTAATAAGAATGTGGCTAAAAACTTCATATGCCATTCTTAATTTCTAAGAAGAGCTTCCATCTTATTTGTGAAGAAAAAAGATAAATTTCTATGGATATGTATGGACTATCAAAGATTTAATAAGATCACCATTAAGAATTGGTATCTTTTATCTTTGATTTTAGGACTTCTTGATCAACTCAATTAAGCAAAGATCTATATTAAAATATATCTACAAAAATATACAATATGATATACATCAAAAAAAGAAATGAATGAAAAACTATGTTTCAAACTAGGTATAGGCATTTTGAATATAATATCATGCCTTTTGGACTCATGAATAAACCATCTATTTTTTAATATGTAATAAATAATATCTTTCATGATTTTTTTGATGATTTTATTTTTTGTTATCTAGATTATATTTTAATCTACTCTAAAAATATAAAAAGCACAAATTTCATATTTTTTGTATAATATAAAAACTGAAAGATGTAGCATTATACAACAAGATAAGAAAGTGTGTATTTTATATTACTCAAGTTGACTTCTTAGGATACATTATTTCTAATGATGGCCTTATGATAAATCCTAAGAAGGTCCAAATTATCATAGATTGGAAGATCTCAAAAATAATAAGTGATGTGGAATATTTTTTTTGAGATTTGCCAATTATTATTAGATCTTCATTAAGAATTTTTTTCAAGTTGCAACTCTTCTTATATATTTGGCATATAAAGACAAACTTGAGTAGAACAAAGAAGTTGAAGCATCTTTTGAAGCTTTAAAAATAATATTTATTTTTGCACTAATCTTATATTAGGTTGATTTTTTTCAAGGCATTTTTTATAGAAATAGAGGCATCAAATTTTACTATAGATGTAATATTATTACAAATGGAAGCAATTGATAAGCTCTATTTAATATTATTTTATTCTAAAAAAAATTTAGTAGCCAAAATTAACTATAAGATCCATGACAGAGAGCTTTTTGTAATCATAGATTTATTTTAAGAATGACATCATTATCTAGAAGATGCTTTTAGTCTAATCACCATATATATAGATCAAAAGAACCTTGAGTATTTTATAGTAGCACATATTTTGAACCATCACCAAGCTTGTTGGAATATATTTTTATCAAGATCACTTATTCATTCAAAAAATAATAAGATTTATTAGATGTCCTTTTTAAATGTTCTTATCTTATATTTAAAAAAAAGATACATATTTTGATCAATAAAGAATAATTTTCTTAAAGCAAAAGCATTTTCATCTTTGAGTAATGAAATCAACATTGATTATTGATTCAACTTTTCTTAAATAAATTCAATTAAATATATCCTTTAATTTTTTTCTTTATAATATTAAAAATAATTCTTTTAAATTTTATGATACTTCTGAATTTAAATTTAAAAATATTTTTTCTATTTTTAAGGACACTTGTATATTTCAAAAGGTAAAGCACAATTATATGTTCTTTAACCTCATTATAATTTTACAATAGTATGACATTTTGGATAAATTAAGACATTGAAGCTAGTATCTAAAGATTTTTGATAGTTTAAAATATAGAAGGTAGTTAAAGACTTTGTATAATCATGTATCATTTTTTTAAGATTAAAAACTTTTCATCATTGATCTTATAGATTATTTTAGCTATTACTTATTCTCAAACAATTGTGATTTGCTATATCTATGGATTTTATGAAAAATCTTTTAATCTCAAGTTTTTATAATTCTATCTTTGTGATAGTAGATTATTTTACAAAGATGATATATTTTATATTATGTACAAAATCTATCACAAGTAAAAAATAGCTAAGCTTTTTTTTGACAATATCTATTACTATTATGGATTGCCCAAGAATATTATATCGGATGGAGGTACCCAATTTATATCAATATTTTGAAGAATTTTTTTTAAGATTTTAAAGATAGATATTAAATTATTTTTGGCTTTCATCTTCAAATTGATGGACAAATAGAGCATGCAAAATCAAGTTTTGAAGCAATATTCGAAGTGTACCATTAATTATTTATATGATGATTATACAATTTTTTTTTTATCATTGATAGAATTTTTTTTATAATAATACAATACATTCTTTTATGCAACAAATACCTTTCTTTGCTAATTATGATTATCATCTATAATTTAATGCTTTTGACTTTTCAAATGTTGATAATCTTATAGCAAAAGATTTGGCAAATCATTTATTTGAGTTATATATAATAATAAAGGTGTAATTAAAAGAAACTCAAGAATAACAAAAGACTAATATCAATGCCTATTGCAAAAAAAAACTCCAATTCCACATTGACAATAAGGTATAATTATTTTGTTGCAATATCAAGACTAGGTACACTTGTAATAAATTGGATTACTGTAGGTTTGGTCTATTTCTTATTTGTGAACAAATCAATCTAGCTACTTATTGATTACATCTAACAAAGTCTATGGAGATCCATTTCATGTTTCATATATCTCTTCTTAAGACTTATAAGATAGTGAATATTTCAGAAAAAAAGACAAATACCACCACCTCCTATAGAAGTAGATAATAATCATGAGTTTGAAACAAAAGAAGTTTTAGACTAAAGGCAATACAGAAATAGATTGGAATATGTTGTTTATTAGTGCAGATATGATATTAGTGAATGTACATAAGAGCCAATCAAAAATATTAGAAATGTAACAAAAAAGGTTGATGTTTTTATTGTTAACATCCATCAAAATCAAAATAAAAAATAATAATTTTTTATTATAAAAGAAACATGATTCAAGGAAGATTGATTTTTTTTTTTTTTTTTTTTTTAATCATTGTTTTCAATTTTTGTATGTTTTTAGCACTAAAGAGATAGAGAATTAATAGTCAAGAGATTCAATTCAAGAATTATCATTTATTAATTTATTTGACCAAATATTGTGATTGTTATAGCCTTCAAAATGACGTAATAGACGTAATGACCTTCAAAAACAACATGTTCTTTCTTGAAGAGATAGAAAAATACAACCTATTTGGTATCATGACCTTTGAAGAGACTTCTAAGATTTGGTGATTTTATTGAAGGTAGAAATAGCTCTTGATGGTGTTGAGAATGTTTTATTTGAAAGAATATAAAAAGGCCTCAACAATGATCAAATCACAAGGTAGTCTTTTTATTTTAGAATAAAACATTATTGATAGGTAAGAGGACTTATCAACTACTTTAAAAAGAAAAAAAATTAGAATATATGGCAAATACAATTTGCCACATTTTAGACTTTATCAACATGTAATTACCACTCCTTGTAGATTTTATCTTTAAAAGAGGAAATAATGTTACAAACATATAAATTTATTTAATAATTACTTAAATAATAGAAATAAATAGACTTAAATAGAAATAATTAATTTAATATTATCTTATAAAAAAGCTTCTTGGAAGCTTTACAGATGTGGTTTCACTTTAATGTATGTCTATAGGTGGTTGATAAATTCAATACTTTGCTATTAAGTTAGCTACTTGTTGTACATGTTGGTAGTTTGTATTACAAGCTAATCATGTGGCACACATATAAGAAACATACCTTATATATTTGATGGATATCAAAGGTCTTATAAAACACTATCATGTAGCTCCTAGTTAAATAATATATAAGAAGACAAGAATGAATCCTTTTTTACTCTTGTTAATACCTTTTTAGTCTTAAGTTTTGTTTTAAGACTTTCTAATCTTCTTGTCTCTAATAATAGCTATTTTAATTTAATATTATACCATCTTTAAGTAATTTTTTAGTCTTTTAAAGTAACACAAGAGTATATTGATCTTTTAGTCCTTTGAGATTCATGTCCTTGATACCTTCATCCCATCTCTTCTATCCAAGAATTTTACATCTATAATTATTGACTTCACTTATTATTGTCTCTAATTGGATTTCTTATACTATCAAAAAAATATTCAAAGATATTAAATAAATTATATCTACTACGTTTTAATTATTTTAATTTCTACAATAACACTACTTATCTACTCATTTAAAATTTTCTATACTAACTACACCTCACAATTGTAGTTTTTGGTATTCTAAATATATCTTTTTATTTAAAAATTATAGGTAAGAAATTTAAATGATTCACATTTCATATAGAACTAAATATATATTGATAATGGTAGAAAATTTTAGCAAAGTGGATTCAACTTATGGCTTTGCTTCAAAATTCTTTAGAGTTGGTAGTTCTGGCTTTTCATGATTGTGTATTGGTATATTTTGAAGTAGTTATTGAAGTCCTGATGGATCAAAAAAAGAAGTTCTTTAGAACTTTTGAAGCTTTGTATACTAAAGCTTTGATAGATTATTTTACTACCTCTAAGAATCATCTTAAGGTAGATGGCTTGACTTAATAAGTTGTTTGAATTGTTAAGCATGGTTTACAAAAGTATAGATTGCTTTATAGCAATCATTGTGATTGAAACTTGATGTTATGGATTACAATGAATTACCACTTTGATAGATAGGCAACTTTGGCATCTTGTAGTCCTTATCAATTGTTGTATAGACATGTATCATTTCTACCAAGTTTAATATATGAGAAGCTAGTCCCAATTATAAACTTAAATGATATTGAGATTTAGGCTCAATGTCTATATAATCAAATAGAGTTCTTTAAAAAAGCTATGTACATAGAATTAGAGAAATTATCTATTGCTCAATATTGTAATATTCTAAAATATGATTGCATCCATAGTGAAGCTTATTGACCTTAGTTGCAAACATTATCTAAGAGAGATTATGTATATTTGTAATGAGAAGTATCTACGATATTTGTTGTCAAGGTAGAATATATAATTCTTTATATTAAAGATGTATTGCATTGTAGTATTGATTTTTCCTTTAAGGCAAGGGTGGCCATAAATATTAATAATATTCAAAGAATTGTGATCTTTCTAATCTTCCTATTGATGATTTTGGACATCTTCAAGTGACGCTTATGTTAAATGACATCCTTTGTTTTATGTGGTGAAAAATAAAGAACTACTATTATACTATTATGTAACTAGAAAGCATATTGCATACTTACTACCACTTCTTTTGAGTCTTCTTTCAAGTGATGGATTTTTTCATCATTCTAGGAAGTCTTTGAATCATATATTATCTATTGACAAAGATAAATAACTTCTTCTTTCAAATTTGTGACATGTTTTAGTAGTCTAGTTACTACAACATCAACTTGGTTATATATTGTTTTTGTAACAACATCACTGTAGTACAAATCTCCAACTATGTGTGTATTATCATTCTAGTAGATTGGTTGGACTCTTAATCAATTTGACAAGAGAAGAAGGAGGTACTCGGAGTTGTCTTGGCTATGCATTCTTATTTAATTTTTATAATATACTTGATGATAATTTCTAACACTCAATATGTTATATATGACAATCTTTATTTACACAACATCGATCATTTAAATAATAATAATATTAATAAATTGATTAATATTTAATAAAAACATTTTTTTATTATAAATATTTTTTATTTTAAATTTTTTATTTACATGATGATTTTTATATTAAAAAACATTAAATATAAATTAATATTAAAAAATAAATAATCATTAAATACACTTTAATACACTTAATAAAAAAATTGTGAAAAAAAGAAAATGTTAAAAAAATAGAATTATAGATTAATGTATGATGTTAAATATATAGATATAGATAACAATAAATCGGCCTAAAATAATGGCTAAAAATAATAGTATTCTATTAGAACTAAATAGCATTGTATAAAGAATAATAAATACATATTAGATAAAATTTAATAAGAACACTATTAAATTTGAAATTAAGATTTTTTTAAGTCAACACTAAATTTTATGAAAAAATTCATAGCAACAACAAATATAACTATGAGAAGTATGATTTTAAAACACATATCATTAATCAAACATTCATGGCTAAATTGAACCCACTTTAACTTGAATCCTCGTTTCCTTAAAGTTTGATATTGCCAGGGTCAATCCGCCAACCACCGGATGGCAAATACGGCTTTCGAGACACGTGTCAATCATCGGCAGGTCGCAAACCCAGCACCACCAGGGGTGGTGAAATTCACCTCACGAAGGAAAAAGCCAGGGCGCCCGTGACCGCGCGGGAATGGGTGCCCGCAGGGGCCTATCCGAAGAGAGGCGAAGGGGGAGGGCAGGGGAGGGAATGACAAAGGAATAGCATCGAGTGGCGCTCATTGCTGCGATTGATTGTGAGTGAGGGAGTGTTTGCGAGTGAGTGAGTCTTGTGCTCCGCTCCACGCTTGCTTACTTGCTTGAAGCCACCATCGCTGTAGCTTCTTCTTCTTCTTCTTCTTCTTCTTCAACTTCACATTTATTTACTTATTTAGTTATTGTAGCCATGGCTGCGAGCCTTGTGTCGTCCGTGGTGGCTGCGGGAAGCGTCACCAGCTCCTCCGCCCCTGTTGTTGCTGCTGCCAGGAGTAGCGCTTCCTGCACTGCGCTGTTGTCCCCCTATGGCGCTTCTTTCAAGACTGGCGTCGCAGTTCCGGCGGTCGCTCGCAGCGCTGGTTACCGAACGGGTACGGTTTCGCCACCTGTGCTAGTAGGCGAATTCCGTGCGTTGTATGTGTCGCGCGGTGTCATTAGGCGTCGAGTTGTTTTTGCATTGAGCATTTTGAAAGTTGCTTTTGAAAGAGCTGAAGAATTGAGTGCGTGAGAGAGTATTCTTCGCGGCGCCTCAACTACCTCGCGTTGGGGTCTGACGCGGCCAAAGTATTCAGGATTCTGATGTTCGTGGTCTAGCTGAGCCAAGTGCTTCAGTTTTGTTGCTGTACAGGGGGGATGGAGTGGCCTCAGCGACGGATGTGGAGTTTATTTTTTTATTTTTTTTTATTTTTAAGTAATTAAAAGAGTGTAGTAACGATCGTTATTATGTCAATTATGCATAATTTTAAGTGTTTCTGTTTACGCCGTTTGTTCGAAAGATCATCGCGATTGATGAAAGAATGGGTTCATCATGAGCCAATAGCTTCGAATTAAGATATACTTCTGGATTTCATCTTTCATTACCAGTGAGAATCTGCATTGTTCGAATGATAGCGCTATCATTCGAATCCCTGGTTGTTTTTTTGGAACTTTCTATTTACTTTTATCATAGAGTGCACTAGCAGCGGCCTTGTGAAAACGTCCTTATTCCGACACAGTCCTTTGTACTCTCTAGTGCTCATGCTGTTGATTCACGTTTGCACTTTCTCGTTGGCAGTGTCAAAGCGGTCTTTGACAATTGTTGCTGCGAAGGCAACTAAGGAGCCTGAGACGACGGTCAACTCGACTGTGAATGACTCGTCCGCTGCGATTGAAGATGCCCTCAAGAGTGTTCAAGAAGCAGTAAGAGTTCATCACGAAGGATCAGTTGTGATGTTGCTCTTCTGATATATGTCGCTCAAGTCCTGAATATTGATGAATGCCTACATTATTTCGGGGATCATTTCGTTTTCGTACGAAGAGATTCTAGTTTTTCTTCATAAAAAGGCTGTGTCAGTTTAGGTTTGATTAGTTCACCGCTGCTCCTACAGAAATTCGATTTTGACTAGTTGAATTCTGGGTTATAAATGCAGTACATGTTTTGCTTATATTTCCTCCGACTTTTGAACCGAGTATGATTTATTTTGCAGTGGGAGAAGACGGATGACAAAGTCGCCATTGCAGGTTTAGGATTGGCGGGTCTTGTTGCTATCTGGGCTGCTGCCGGTCTTATTAACGTAAGCGAGTTTAAATTCTTGAACTGCTAGTATCCCTCCATACTCCCTGTGCACGAACCTTACTTGAATTTGTTATCTCGTGGGGCTGCAAGTCTATCTTCTACAAGCTTGTTTCTAAACGTGCTTGTAGTTTCAGGGGGATTTCGGTTATTGAATCATTTTTCATGCATTTTTATTGGAAACCCGCAGGCCATTGACAAGCTGCCTCTCATCCCCGACGTTTTTGAACTCGTTGGAATTGTGTTCTCTGGGGTAACTTCCTACTTAACATCTGTCGGTTTTCGTCTTGTCATGACCACTGATTGCCATGATCTCGTGGATCATTCCCAGTACAGATGTATAGCCATTATATATGATGTTTTGCTAGTAACGAATCTAGTGATGATAACTTAGAAGCAACTTGTAGGAACATCATCAGCTATGAGTTACAATGTAGTAATCTGTATCTGACATTGTTGCATTTCTTTACCAGTGGTTTGTGTATCGTTACTTGCTCTTCAAGCCTGACAGGTTAGTCAGCTCTTAACCTGTCCTAGTTGCATTTTGTTTTGTGCCACTGTTGTGATTCACTGTATTTCCTCTTTGGAGGCTAGGCTCTTATGAAATACTCTGCTTTCATGATCCTGGATATCATTGAGGATAATCGTCTGCTTAGTGATTTGTGGGTGCTGATCTGATTCCTTGGTTCCTTGGATGTTTTGGTATTATTTCAGGGAAGAGCTGTTGAAGATCATTGACGAGACTAAGTCTAAGATAACTGGTCAGTGAGTCTGAGCAGTGTTGTATCAGTACATTTTTCTCCCTGAAATGGAAATGGGTGGCAGTTTCACCTGATAATCTACCTGCATAGATGTTGCGAATCTGGTACCGATAATGTGGTGTTTTAGGTCGAAACCACTTACTTTTTTTTCTTTTCTCTACTGCAGTCATTACCGTAAGTTGAGGAACTAAGGGGTTGAAGGTTAAGTGCATTTTTAATGTTTAACTGGTGGTTTTGTTTGGCACTTAAGTCCTTTGATCATTTTACGCGCAACGTGCCTCTTTCATGCATGGGGTATGGCACATGTGAACAGATAAGCAGTTTAATAATGTTCAGTAGCTCTTGTAGAATGTTGTATACCTGGTTATAAATTTGCTACCCATCATTTCGCAGCTTTATCGTGACTCTGAAAGTGTATATTAGCTACATTATTACCACGGTCTTTATGGCGCCCTCACATGAAGAAATATGAACATAATATCCTGTGGCTATTGTTTGATGAACCAAATTTCTGTATCACGATACAGCCGACAGTAAATGTACATATGGGGATAGATCAAATTACATTCAATCCGGACAACTCCAACCAGCTCCTCACCAACTATTGAAACTAATGTTGGGTTTCATTCATTAGAGGAATGGATGATTCTTTCTTCACGAAAACAGCTGCAGCTCTTTAGGAATGGTTTTAATCCACGAGGAGGTCATCAAATTGATAGGTGGCTGGTTCATACACCCCCAGCAGTTGGGAACAGTTCACCGCCAGAGATGACTCTAGATTTAGATGTAGAATAGGTAAAATTGAATCCCATCGTCAGGAGATGCCAGGGTGTGAGAATTGAAGTAGGAAAACAGTGCTGCCGCATGGATTCGCATGAGGAAACGCAACAAGTATCAACTTGGGATGATTGAAGAACCGCAGCTGCACAGGGGGGGAGGGCTTGAAGCTTGCTAGTCCACAACTATGTTTTTATTTAACTCCCCTCCATAAATGACCAAGGACATTGACTAGGTAAGGTGGAAAGTGAATCACGATGATTCACTGCGAAGTAACGAAAAATCATGGTGTGCTCTCGAGGTGAGCCTTGATGAAATTCTCTTCTATTTTTCATAATGTTCAAAATTTCAGGTTTTGATATGTAAAAGTTTTGTTGATGTGGGTGTGGGGTGCAAGAATATTTCAGCACTGTGCATTGTAGTGGTGGCCAAATAATTGCCAGTACAGCACATTTTGTCAAGTGATAGTTTTAGTTTTTTAGTTTTTTAATTTTTCTCTTTTCACAAGTGAGTACCAAGTTTTTGACTAACAGGTGAGATTATTTCTTAAAAACTAATAATAATAGCTATTATTATTGTGCACATCAGAATCATAGATAAGAGTGTTGGAAAACACACTTTTTAGGATCTTTGTTGCAAAACCATTTGGAACATATGTAATCAAAGTGCAAGCAATGTAGAAGCAATTATGCCATAGTCCAATATCATTGGTAGATCTAATTTAAGATTGTATAACTGTATTGAATATTTGTATTCTGTTACAAATGAAATTTGAAATTGGTTGCTTCAAATATTAAAAGAATAACAAAAGTATATCAAGAATTATAAATTGTGTTAACTATTTGTAAGTGTGAGTTGTATCAACTTTTCTTTTTACCCATTTAAATAGTTAAATTTTATGAATTGTTTTGATTAATGATACTAATGATTTATTTATAATTTATTTATTATTTGTATTAATTGTCTTATAATTCTTATATCTTATCAAATATAATAGAGTATTAAAATTTATTTGTGTAATATCATCCATTAAGGAATACAAGTTTATATTATAATACTTTTGTGCATCTTTTGTTTGGAATTTTTATAAATAAATAATATTTTGATTAATTTTATTCGATTTATATTTATTATGTAATTTATTGTTAATTATGATTTTTTCTTAAATGTGCCATGTTAAGTTTTAAACAAACTATTAAATTAAAAATGTAATTGAAAGTTATTATTTATGAAGATTTTAAAATGTGTAAGTGTGTCTGTGTATGTATATATATACATATAGGTAGAAATAAGTTAAATAAATAACACCTTCTTTAAGAAACATGAAAAAGATTTTTTAAATATAAATTGCATCTTAAGATTTGATTATATATTGTGTGGCTATAAAAACTTTCTGAATAGTTTCCTATATCTACAAAGCTATTATAAAAGTGTCTTGTATCTTGGAAATTTGGATGCTAGCTATGTTTTTTTTTAGAAAACTTTTACATGTCTTTTTTACAATTAGTAAATATAGAAGCAAAGCCAAAGCCATCTTCAATCTTATCAATGCCCTTTTTAAAATTCTAATCTTGGTTCAAGACTTCTTAATATTATTGATTTAAAAATAGACATTTTGGTACTATCATATCCAACAAATATATATATAATTTTAATATTATTTAATATTTATTTATTATTACATATCAATATAATTTCTATAAATATTTTTTTTAATATTCATGTTATTGATAATTAGAAAATAATTGCAATATTTATAGTTTAAAAGTAGATCTTGATTTAAAATTTTAAAAAATAATTTATCATAATTTTTAAAAATCATCAAAAGACTTTAGAAATTATAGTTTACCATCTTCCAAATTGATATTATATTTAAATTTATATTATTTTTTATGATTGCATTTAGTATTTTTTGCTTCTCTATCTATAAAAAAAAGGTTGTAAAGATAACAAGTGTTGTAATAAAAATGCTAGAATAGATAAGAAAATTGATACTAGTAATGCATCAATTTTGTTTATTATCACAACCAATATTATAAAAATACAAAGATGTCAAGAATTTATTTTAAAATATTCTATCTTAAGAAACTCCTTCCAGTATAGATCTTTGCAGAAATCTAGTTACATCTACTAAAAAAATCAAGAATTGATCTTATTAATAAATATAATGAATTAAATTTATTTTATATAATAAAGACTAATTATATTAAAGTTCCAACATATATTATTTTTTGCTAAGAAATCTTCTTATGTTGCATGTTTTTGAAACTATTCTTTCATATTTTTTTCCTTGTAGTTGGAAAATCCTTACATAAAATATATCAAAATATATTTTTTTATCCATTTCATCTATATAGATTCGTTTTTCTTATTTTCTTTCTTTAATATTTTCTATCAAAATTAAATATTAAATATTAAAATTCACATTTTATTTTTTGTTTAATTTAATAAACTATACAAAAAAAGAAAACAAAAAAAAAAGAGAATGTTTGTCTTGGCATTACCACTTTACCTTGTGGTCATACTAGGGCTATTCAAAGTCATCAATTGAAGCCACTTTTGCTAAATAATGACAAATTCAACTTTAAAATAGTCCAAAAGATAGTATACAATCTTACTGTTGGGGTTGTTGCAAATTTCGTCATTTACACACATAAATATGTGTAATTTTATGATTGGTGTAGACCAGATTTACTCAGAATAAAGAAACTATTACTGATACAATTCCTGTAGCAAAATCCAACCTTTAGTTCAATCATCAAGCAAATCTACATTCAATTGATATTCTGCACTTTACATGTTTCTAAAGCTCTCATTTCATTGCACAAGTTACACAAGAGAAAAAAATCATGGAAATATGCATTTAGAATCAAGACAAAACGTACTATTCAAAAACTAATATTGCAATCGCCACTTGAAATTCAATCAAGGAACAAATGGTTAGATGTTAGCCTTTAATCAGGTATTCGACTGCCACTTGATGATTTATTCACAAAAGCAAAAGTCTGTGACTGCTTCATATAAAATTACCCTTGGATAATAGCATAAGATACATGATTATTTGTCTTCCGGCTAATGTTATTACCAGCATTGTATAACTATCGCAACACACAACTCAAAAATTCAAATTTGTGCACGACTAAATATCTACACTATGCTGTAATACAAAAGAAAAAAAAAGAATACTACATGCTGCATTGTGCTTATGGGGGTTGTGAGGTCAAATACTTATAGCTGGAAATAAAAAAAATAAAAAAATAAAAAAAACCTCTACAAAAGAAAAATACGAGTGAAGTCATTGCTTGTGCTGCTGCACGCAATGTGCAGAAAGTATATTAAAAAAAAAAACAAAACAAAACAAAACAAACAAACACACAGTCAAGTTGTGTATAATAGATGAAACATGAACCCTAACCTGAATCCTTCATTGTGGATGTGACTAGACCGATAAAAACAGATGGCCTTCCGTGTTTGCAGACAAACAGACAGGGCGATGAATCATGAGCCAGCATATGAGCAGGATAAATCAAACTCTCTCTCTCTCTCTCTCTCTCTCTCTCTCTCCAATGAATTATCGAAAACTGAACTGCTAGAACTGTATTAGACCCAATTTAGTGAACGTTTCTAATTCTCTATCCTCTTAGTTGCTTGTTGAGTCGGCCTGCAACGGCTTCCACCACGCAACTATGTACTGTACATGTCTTCAGTGAAGAAAAAATTAATTGAAGTGGTGTATGATGTGGTTGATGAATACGCAGCACTGTATCACTTTTTCTGCAATTCAAATGGCGAGGGATATGAAACTCCGAGGATGCTTGGAAGTGTGTGGCTGTAGGCTAGAGCACAAGGCAAGGATGGATTGGACTTGTGGGGATGCAAAAGAGGTGAGTTGGTAGAATGGAATGGGATTGAAGAACCTGGTTGTTGTTGTTATTGTTGTTTAGTAGAGGTAGTAGCATTACCTGCATGATGTTTTCACAGGCTTCCATGACTTCGTCCAAAGGGGCCCAATCGCCGAAGTTCCGCTCCACGAACTGATACGCAACGCCACCGCTTCCTGCTCGGATGACATACAAGTCTCCCTTGATGTTCCCCTTGCCCCGCACATTCCAGTCGAAGCCGGTACTGGAGGATCGCTTGTAGTTGGCTATCGCAACGGGGTTTAGAAAAAACCCCGTGAGATAGTTCTCTCGCGGCATTCTGCCGTCCCAGAGCTCTGAAGAACTCCCGGTTCTCGTCTACTACCACCATGCCGCCCCAGTACCGCAGCCAGAAGGCTCTCACCTGTCCAACCCACACGTAGCTCCGTTCACAACCCAGAATCTCACTCAACAAACAACATCGGATACTTACTTCACTCCAACACGCAAAGAAGCTAAATTTATGAGATGAAACGTTGTTTTTCAGGACCAAAGTTTTGGAACATGAATCTCTCACGTTTTGTCGTCTTTTGAAACTGCTTGTCAAATTGTAGACATAGAGGTTGATGCCACGTACTGTGCAGTGATCGGTTGTTAGAAAAAAGTCTAGATAAATCACAATGAGTTCTGGCTTCTTTCTAAGTGCAATGTGCCAATGATCAAGGTGGGGATTGATTTACCTCGCCGTCGATGTGTTCGGTCAGCAAGACGACCAGCTGGATGCCCATGGCATCGAAAATCGGCTTCCGGGTGTACAACTGATGTGCTTCAGCGCGACACATCACACATCTGGCAATTTCGAAAGAGTCCAAAATATGGGTTGTTAGTGTCTTAGAGTAGTACGAGTTTTCTCCAAGTGGACTATCGCCACATGTGTTGACTGAAGTATTTTGGAAGTATTTTAAGCTAAGATGTAGGATTACGTATATATCTACTGCTTGTCACAACAGGAAACTAGGAAATCGAAAGAGTAGCAACGTTGTCAGGATCAGGATCACATGTCAGTTCCGTGGTTCTTTTAGTGGGATTCCAAATGGGTATGTTTTCCTTATTGGTTCATGCCTCAAGCAGCCTTCTCGGGTAGGCTCTGAACATGCCCACCTTTTCATGTGCACATGAAAAGAAACCCAATCAGAAGAGAGAAAATGAAAAGAAAAAAAAGAAAAAAACAGGGCGTTTAAGCTGAATATCGATAAAAGTATCCATGAAAGTAGTCAAACTCGGTGAGAACTATCATCAACTAGACAGATATATTTACCATGTTACAGCCACTTTTTGTCCTGGTCCACAGTAGATAAAACCAGCATAGACTGGACTGAAGCATGGGAACACAAAGGGCAACAGTATCTGCAAAACCAACCTGACTAGCACAGTTCCTTAAGATCCTCAAGCTTGCACCGACCACTTTTCAAATCTCGAAACGCGACTTCGCAGCAAGTGAAAAATGCTACATAAAGTGGACCTAATTTTGCTGCTGTGGGAAAAAAACCCCAAATAAAAATAAAAATAAGAAACAAACAGGGCTTTGCAATTCCATTTCAATTTATCATCGGTCGGCATTGCACCGCCCATCTCCATCGCATCTTTTCTCCATGGTTTTTGTCAATGGATTGCATTGCTGTTGGATTACGACGCTCACCTTCCTTGATAGACCCATCATCTGCAGCAAAACATATTGTTTAATTCACATCAAACACATTTGTGCCTGTGTGTGTGTATGTTAAAGAGAGAGAGAGTGTGTGAGTTCCTTGCCGTGATGTAAAATCGAGTCAGTACAATGGAGACATGCTTGAATGGGTTTCTTTTTCCCCTACGAAGCTTTTAACAAAAAAAACATATCAAAACAAAACAAAACGAACAAAAAAAACACATTTTACGTTCAATATTATTGCTGCTTTAAGCGCCCAATAGAAATGATGTTGGTTCTTAATGCACACTCATAGTCATTAAGCCAAGGAACCTAGAGATTCAGACACACTGTTCTAAATTGGAAGTAAGTTATGGATTCCAGCTATTCAGTATCTCCCTCATCTTTTCATGTGAGTGCATGTACCGAACAAATGTTTGGGTCTGTGTCGAATTGTAACAGATTTGGATTTATGTCTGTTTGTTCCAGAAGCCCATAAGCCGTAGAAGATGTGAATCTTTTACCTCCAAAGGATTATTTCAGGCGAATTAGGGCAATACAGTCCCATGTTCAGATTGAGCATTCATGGATATTAAGTATGAAATAATGGAATAATGTGTCCTTATATATATATATATATATATACTCTAGTGGAAACTTGTGTTGTGGGCTACAAAAAAATATTTATGAAAATTACAATTGGGATTCTAAATTGCAATTCTAGTGATCTTGCAGTGCTACTCTAGGCAATTTGCAACAACAACATGCAGATTTTAGATCTACGTCAATTGAACTTTTTACTGACGTAGGATATTCCACAAAACTGAATAGATTTACTATTAAGAAAGCCCCCGCTTTAATCGTCACTAAAAGTCATCTTACGACTTCGAAAGGGTAAACATTCTCCTCTGCTAGCAATACACTTATCTCATCTCTTCAAAACCTGAACAGCCGGGACATGTATCAGATCTCAGTTTTTCGAGATATTGCTTTCGGAAGTAAGCATACCCGATTATCAGATGGCCTAAGATTCTTCGACCATGTCTCATTCGTGAGGCTGAGCTTTGGGGGCTAAAAAGGAAAAAAATTAGCGAACTCACAAGGGAACAGTTTCCTCTACAAAAGATGGCCAAGTTACGAGGGCATAGCTTTAAATAACATCCAACTAATAAAAACACGAGTGGACGCCAACGTCACTGATTTATAGAAAAAATTATAGTACATTTACATGAGGACATTGTCTTGATCTGTGTCTTGACAGCACAACACCACCACCTTGTCTTCTATGTACAGCTAAAACTACAGAGGTGAGAAGAGATGGAGCTCGAACCTCCAAAGCCATCCACCTTAGAACCAAGGATGACAATGAAACAGATGAGCAATACAGATGCTGCATGTTGCTATTTGAAATGTAATACCAAGGAGGTCGAACTTCTACGAACTTACATCCTCGCCACTTGCTGAGACTTGATGTGGCATCACACATAACCTGTAGCAGCTAAGCAATATACAAAAGCATCCAACTCATGTTGAAAACTTCGTTGAATCGCTCAAACGAGCATTGAATTCTTCACAGCTAAAATATCATTCTTCTAAGAATCTCGAATAAGCCCACAAGTATTTCAAAGTGAAGCGTGGTCTTGAATGTGGTCATCCTGCTTGAGATTTAAAAGAGATCAGAAAATGTAAGGAGCTTTGGAGCCTCCATTGCATTCTATCTTAGAAAGAGGGGACTTGTGTTCTAGTCTCAACAAGGTCTCCGTCTCGAAGTTTTGTATGAGGAAGCGCTGCTTGGTGGTTGATAAATACGATTTCACCATCCATACCCATTCGCCTTGCTAAATCCGCCGCTGTGCTACCAGCTGGCATGCGCATGATATCACCGTCTGGCCAACTAATGACGAGAACTTCCACCAAGGCGGCTGTTTCGGGGTGATCCGGATTGAGGATTGTCACTGACCCATCGGGTGCAACCTCATGCCGCAGCTCCTGCTCCCATTGCAGCATTGAACGCAGCAGCTTCACCTGCATTTGTATGATCTCTCCCATTAGAGATACAATTTGTAAGCAAATCTGCGATTATCTGTCTCATATCACCAAAAAAGGGCATACAGAATGATAGTTCAAAGATTCTCCTCTATTAAATCAAACTAATGAAGCGAGAAAAACATAAAATGCAGCTCTACCAAAGCTTCATGGAACAAAATATAGATATACAGTCAGCATTTACTTTATTGTTCAACCGAGTTGTAGTGGATGTTCCAGAGCCGAGATCGTTATGCTGGTCAGCAGCATTGTCCACAAATATATCTACCTCTTCCCCTTGTTCCACCATGCTCATGACCTTCCAGTAGTCATCTTGTTCAGACTCATTTAGATCTAGAAGTTGAATAAAAGTTGGAAGGGACCTGTCGAACTGATCTTGCTGTTATCATATACGTAGACCACTACATCATGTCAGTTCAATGCAGCGTAAGGAGAATGTGAAAATTTGCTGCACTAAGATATGTATCCAGTGTGAGGATGTCGATAGAGAGGGTAAAATTACGCGTAACCGATCAAGAGGCAGTGAAATAACACGCTACGGATTGATTTGCAAGTGGTTCTTGAGAATTGAATAAAGTACACCTCACAAATTCAGAATCATGTTCTACATTAATTGTCAATTTTTAGTGCCACTGACATCTGACAAATAGAATTTCACATAAAAGGCTTCTTGTTTAGCACCCGTTTTATTGCTAATCGAGGGATCAAGATACGATAAAATTCAATCTTTCATAAAATTCATTACAATGTATTAAAAGCAGGAATCCGAACCAGCTTGTGAACCTACACACTTACTTTATGATATAGACCATCCCGGCATAACGTGTACTTCTCCAAACAAGTGCTCCAGTCTCCATGCCCTGGTGCAAACCACCATTGATCTGCAACCTGTTTATCACCACCGCATCAATTGCATAGCAAATATTGTATGCATTGGACAATTTTCAAGAACATCATAAAGCCCAACATAACCTCCACATGAGTTTACATGAACTCTACCTTTTTATAAAGGCGACAATATGTTAACCATCGTTTTCTCTGATTTCCAAAACGACCTGCAGCTACCGCCTCCCTTGCGTGGAGGGCAAAGCTAGCAGCCACCAAAAGCTCCCTGCCTTCATCCATCACTCTGCACGCGTGCAACTAATGTAAGGTAAAATGTATTTCATAGCAAAACATCAAGCACATAACACAATGCTAAAAAATAGACATATTATAATAGGAAACCTGATTGGCTATGTATACAATTGGAGTTCCTGAAATCCTTCCACAGTACACTTGCACTGCAAGTAAGTGAAGTCCTCAACATACCCCACGATAACAGCTGCAAGTAGTCTTCCATCTTCAACTCGTAAAGCAGGATGTCCCATATACACTGGTCTTCTAGGCGAAGGTTTAGCGAAAACCTCTCGAATAGGACGACCATACTGGTTACGATGTTCCTCTGTATCAGACTCACGTTCATCATCACTGGCATCATCTGAATCAGGCAGGGGCGAATCTACGGGAGGGTTCATCGGTGTTGTAGCCTTGACAACAGTATCTCCTTCTTTGTACAACCAGTGCGCCGCATGTCCATATTCCGCATGATCGTGCATTCCCTTCACATCAAAAAACTCCGTCGTTGTTAACTCTGAAGTTTATTTATGCCAGCAATCACACTAGCGATGATAATCAGTAAATCATGCCTGTGAGATACATGTATATCCTAGAGAAGAGAGAACAACGGATGTTAAAGCAGCCTACCCTTGTCCGTATTTGTACTTCCAGAGGCGCACCATCAGGCCCCTGTACTGCAGTGTGCAAAGACTGCAAAAATAGACGCCACAAATTAGAAAATTCCAAGAGAATCCCAAATACAGATAAGATGAACAACTATATCTGTATATAAATACACTGCACGCTGCGTTGTCAAGATATGTAAACAGAAATGATATTTGTCCTAACCTGGTAACCACTTGGCTTCGGATTCAAAATGTAATCGTCAAACTCTCCACCAACAGGCTTCCATAGACTACAATGCACCAGACAAAGGCGATTCTATCAGACAATTAAGTCTTACAGCCTGAAATAGTCGAAAGTCCTCTACTCTGGACTTGAAAAACTATAAACTTTCAATTAGATGGCGTATTCAATATATCAATAACTACTGTACCCATGCCGGCTCTCAATTAAGTAATGGCAGCATTAAATTGCATTTTCCATTCGATAGTTCATAAGCACAATAAGGGAAATGATTGATTTATGACCATCAATTTTCTGAAAACACACTCAGAATAGGTTGTCCTTTTGACTTGGGACGGAGATCAAAGTAAAATGTATCTTATGAAAGCACAAGCTAACCTGTGTACAACACTCAGGAGGTTATAACAACCCTCTACGGCAGCAACGTGAAGCTTGCCATCTCCGTCACCAACTATCACCCGCAGAGCCCGAGCATCAAAGATTTGATCAACTCCTACGCCTTTACGCCTCATCTGTGTCATACGCAATACTCAGATAAGATACACTTGCTGTTTTTCATGGAAGAATAATTTGGTGATTAACTGCATTGTAGGGTGTCCTACTGACAAGTTAAACTGCAATAATATTTCAGATGGATGAGAACATCTCATTGTAGCACATCGGATACAAGTGGAGGGTACTAGCGCCACATTAGATGAGCACAATTGCAAAGTAATGGTTCAAAAAACTTAAATATGGAATGAGGTAGTTCAAATATGTTCACAAAAATCAATATAGATACATGATTGAATTTCAAGATGTTCACCTTACACCAAGTACTATACAAGCTCTTCAATCGACCTGAGAGTCTAACCTCCATTCCTGGGACATACCTGTAGTCAATTTGGAATGAGTAAAATTAGAACTCCGTGTAACGTGTTGAATGAGTTGAGATGTAACACAAGACTAAATATTCCTAGATCATTATTGGCAGCTAAATTCCTGGTGGGCCATCCATCAGAGTTACAAAGAAATGGCATTCAACGAAGTTACAGAAGTTTCTGCAACGAGAATGGTTTCCATCACTACAAAACTATCAAGGGAAATTACACGTATCATAATGACGACGTTTTCTACTATATGTTAATGTAAGGACACCAAATTCCACAAATGTCCCAAGTTTCAGCTGGACAACACTATGCACCCAATTTTGTGTTAGATTTTCTTCATTACACACACTAGCTAGCTTATTGGCTAGTTTTGGGATATGGTTGAATAGGGGAAGTGGACTTACGAAGTAGCGATGAGAAGCTCACGCTCAAGTGCCTCTTCACATGCACTTAGAGCAGCCAGGGCAACTTTCGCATCCCGGATAACTTTGGGCAGTTTTTTCTCACCAGGCCCAGGTGTAACTATCCTCCACTTTCGTCGCTTACGGTCTGAAAGCACCTCAAATGGGACTACAGCTTGCAATAATTCCTAGAAGTTGCATAAGAAAAAGCAGAACATTAACAGAGCTTTAGGTCCATATAACTCCCTTGGTTCACCCGTGCGCTCTAGATCACAAGCTTCGGTGTTATACTGGGATTGTCCAGTAGTCATCTGACCCAAATTAACTAGGTGGTTATCTTGACGAAATAAATAAGCGGTTCAGCTTTCTATAGACACTTTCATTGGCAACCAACTCTGCATCCACTAAGGATTCAAGGACTTTGTAATCTCACAATGAGCTTGGAGATTTTGATACCAGTATCCTGTGATTTAAAAGTCATTCATGTTGACGTCAGTAGTAGTCAAAAACATTCCCGCTAAATACTCACAAATCCATCCACTGCATTAAAATAAAAGAAACTTAATTGTTGCCGCTGGACGCTGAGGATGTGATCGAGAAACCACAACTCAAGCTCCTGCATTATGATCCGACATAAGAGGTAAAATTTGGACCTGGGGACAAAGCGAGAATGCTAAAAAGTACCTGCATAGTCAGCACTTCATCATCTTCAGGATTGTGCTTAGGCTCCAACTCCTCCTCTAAAAGCTCACCATATAACAAAGCTCTCCGCTTAGCACGTTTTGTAATACGACGTAAGGACCTCCAATCCTTACGGGGGCTCCAAATAGCCGCTAGTTCTGCTCGTAACTTTCGAAATGCTTCCGGCTTCAGAGGCAAATGCAAAGGTGTCAGAAATCTCGTGCAAACTACGTCACGAAAGAAACGTCACAACACATTTCCTCTTCACCTTTACAACGTCAGTTGTCTGTAAATGTACTGTCTGAGCTTAGAATGGTTCATCAAATGAATCATGACGAACGAAAAATTGATTGATCAATTGAGCGAACCAGCCCGCTGCATTAGCCTGGAAAAGAGATATTGAAGAGCATGAATATACTCACATACAATACAGCAAAACAGAGATCCTCCAATTCAGCTTTCACAGCCCACTCGCCCAGCTTGGATGCAAGTGAACACCATACTGCGAGTGTCTCTTGCGCCACTGCACTCGCCTTCGCTTCTGGCAGGGCATAGCTGCAATTGCATCGCGAGAAAAGACGTGTAACTAACATGGAGCAAAGAACATGGCTTGACTATGAGAATTTGATTTTAAATGATAAGAAAAATCTTCAGAAATCATAGGTAGTCGCCTGAGATCTCTTGAAGTTGAAACGGGAGAGTCGTATAATCCCGTAGTATCATATCGAGATACTAAGTAACCGACAATCAGGAAAAAGTAGCGTAGAGCGTACATTGTCCGCATGTTGTGAAGACGATCAGCAAGTTTGATCAACACCACCCGTGGATCATTGACCATACCCAATAACATCATACGCAAATCATCTACCTGGAATTTGCACCAGTGCCATGCGCATCAGTGTCCACAGAATCAATAAACTACGTCGCTTCAAGAGACCAGTGTGCGTATATTCAACATTCCTCGAAATTTCCAAAATATCCTCTCCAAATTACAAGACATCGTATCAGACGCTCGATTGAGTCCTCTGTATTAAACCTACCTCTGCTTGACTCAGTCCTTCCTCATCAACTGGTTTTCCTTCACCTGCTTTTCTCCGCTGCCTTCTCAGTAGCTGTATAAGACACAAGTAGCAGTTCAGTTCATCAAAAACTTAAATGAGGGGATTTTTCACACTATCTCTGAAAGGCGGAGGTTATGTCTACCCTATCAAAGAACCATGAAAAAATCTGAGCAGAAAAAACATTATTTTTATAACTGGTGACAAAATGAGAAAGACAGGCCACAAAAAAAATAAAAATGGACTCATGTAAGGCGGATAGTGCGAGGCTACAGTTAAGTGACTGATTCATGCCAAAATTTACAAACCGCTCTCTTATTTCAAGGATAAACCTGATTAATATTACTGAGCTTCGAGACACCGGCAACAAGCTTGGATACGTCATCCCCGAAATGCAACCGTACACTTTGATGATCGCGATCCGTGTCGTCAATAACATCGTGCAAGATACCGGCAATAATTGTATCTATCACCTGTGCCAACATTTGGAAAGCAAAGTTACCGCTGACCTTTGAGGACTTGGCATGCCAGTAATTACAACCTAGAAAAATGCAAATCAGAGTCAAATCATGATCACTACGTTCGAACTAGAAGCTGTTCACTCGATTATACAAAATGTGGCCAACCTAAAACAATGTCACTCAAACAACAAAACCTTGAGTTTAGGGTTTAAAGCCTACCCTTTTCCCTTGTTGATGTGGAATTAAATCCGCAAGAATTCTAGCAGTGTGGATACAATGGGTAATGTAGGGCTCCCCAGTTCTTCTAAATTGGCCAGCGTGTGCCTCTCGAGCATACTCTATAGCTTTTTGTACCTGCAAGTCAATGATTCCATGTTCAGTGCACGAAATGGCCACAAAAACGGTATACATCACTTGATATCACTCTTCAAAAAAAAGAAATAAAACATACAAGTAAACAAAAGAATCACCTCAGCTTGTAGAAATACTTTGTGGCCAGTCACGTCTACTCCGTCAATCTCCACCACGGCAACTATCAAAATTCAAAAACCAAAAATAAAAAAACAGGTTAGGAATGAGATGATTGAGTGCAGCTCCCATCGAAGAAATCCTCGTTGCAAGGGTATTAGGACACATCTTTCTTGAGAAAACTCAAATGAGATTTACATGCACGCTCACTCAGTCAATCAATCGATCTACCGACATACCCGCATTCTCTTCCTCATGCTTAGCTCTTCGGCTCTTGAGCCCCTCGGCATACGGAGAAAGATAGGCGCCATAACAGACCGCTGCAGTAACAGCCACTTGCGTCACCGTCGCAAGGGCCACTCGCAGGACCACATGGTGCGTCCCAGTAGAGGTAACTGACGCAGCTGCGGTTCCTACCGTCACAACCTCCCGGACAATAGCCTCAACTGTCCCTTTCCTTCGCCTCCTCTTCTCATAATCCTTAAAATGATTACCATACACTAGAATTCCCTCTCCAGCACACAGTTTTTGACCTCGGAGCATCCTGTTCCATGAATTAAAATCCTCTCTACCCGTTCCCTGTGGGCTTATCCTCGCAGCCTGCCCATCACACCCCCAATTGGGCCTGAAAACAGGAATCGTACATGAAGACTGACTGCAAGCCCGTGACGTGCTTAAGTACGGGCCAGCCGCCATCCTGCCCTCGCAGAAGAAGACTCCCCTCTGCAACAAGATTGCCTACGACGCATGTTCAACCATCTGATTTTGTTCAATCCAATTCTTGGTTCCTCCGTGCAATGAGAACGTCACGCCCAAACCCCCGCTCTGAATGTCTATTGCACAAACCCAGCTGAGACTTGAGCGACAGCGGCGAATTCGAAGAATCTCACGCTTCAATTGTGGAGAATCCGAAAGGAAGCACGCGAGAGGGAAGTGCAAGCTGAAGCCTGCTGCAGCTGGAGGGTGGTGGAGTGCAATAGAAGAGAAGGCATCTACAGGGGCTCTGCACCTCACATCTCCGGAACCTGGATCTTGGTCCTACTATTGGTAGGGTCCCACCACACCGAGATCGGATGAACAGGGGTCTCATTCGTCCATCGCGAAATTTTTACATAGGTGTATTATGTACATTGTCGATAATTTTCAAGGATGGGGATCATGTACAACAAAGTCCGGGAAAAATATCGCAGAAATTTGAAGGTGGGGAGAGGAGTGATGATGTCTGAGGTAGTAAACAAAAGTTCAGTCGTGTGAGTGGTGGCAAGTGATGGAATGATGAGATGGCGCCCTTACCACTCGTCCTCCCCGCTGGCCCACTTCTCGCAGCCATTTGAGCAGCACCAGATGTCGAGTTCGCACATGAAATAATTGTCTCACTCATTCCTCGCCAAATGTTTCATCGCTCCCTGGCTTTTGACACCCTGTTCCCCAAGTGGTTTTTCAACGTGACCAGTCCCACAGGTATTGGACCATTAACAGGATTTTACTTATCTCCACGATATGACCCTATGTGCTACTCAGATTCTTCGTCGCAAATTGAGTAACATTCGAGTTTGAGGAATCATACCGGAGATCGTTTAAAGAATACCTGAGGTTCTTCGATCAAGGAAGAACCCCCCAAAAAATCTGGGTGAATTTGAATGGCTGTCTGAGAAGCAGATCCAACATCCAAAAGTCGATTTCACTCCTGATCCAGAAATCGACCATCGGTTGCACTTACAAATGGAGGACAAACCAGCTGTGTTTCACGAAGAGAATTTCGATGGGGGCCTTTTTCTGTGCTTCACTGTCTCAGGTAGTCTGCCGTGCTTGTGTCCACGCCTGCTCTGCATCAGTGTAGTTTCCGCTTGCTAGCAACTCCACTTCTCAATCGCGATTCCATGGTTCCCTTGCGGTATCAGTTACGGGTAGTTTAACCACACTTATGGCTCCGCTTGCCTTTCAGTAGAGCATTGAATGCACCTGGTACAACAAATTTATCAATTGAATCATAACTACAGGTGGTATCAGGCGTGTAATATAGCCTTCTGGGGATGGCGTAACTGGTAGAAGGCCCTTTTGAGTGGATCCCAGGAATCGATTGCAGTTAGAAAGTTGCATCATGGTTGGTTTGGGCTTGAACGCTGTTTGGTAGTAGAGCGGTTGAGGAGCCCAAGGTTTCCAAGAACGGCTTTAGTACTACATTTCTCCATATCAACATTGCCTCGTTGACAAAGATGTATCAATGAAAACTAAACTAGGCCTAAGTAATATTAAGTGCAACACTGTCAAAAGTAGTCAATCTAAACCTGCTTTTTGTAAAAAATTCTAAGAGAATAGGCAGTAAATTCCAAGAGAAATGAGGTTGCTAATAGGGAGAAACTACACAGATGTGGCAGAAAAGGGTAGAAGAACAGCAAATAAACATGAACCACCACAGTAGGCAGGAATGCTGAGTAAAGACACAAAATAAGAGCGATTTGGTAGGGTATGGTCAAAAAGCAAGCAATACTGATAGATCAAAATGCCAAGTGGTGAACAAATCTATTGAAACATATGGTGCACAAATATAAGTAGAGAAGTGATGAAACATGTACTGTACTTGTTCATTTAGACTGTTTTCTTCATCACTTGGAATACTATATACCACCCACAATGTATGGGCAAGGTTAATTGTGTCTCGTCCATCTTACTGAAATCATAGAACTAGTTATATTCTCAATAATATTCACATTAACGCATTCTAAGATTGCAAAATGGGACCAGCTGATGCCAGATATGCACGTGTTCAGAAGCATACTGGACATCTAATCAATCCGTTCTCGTTGCAATTAGGACAGCGTGCGACCTCGTTAGAAGCAGTGATGATCTTGCAACCGCCATTGCATTCCGGACAAGGAACAAATCTGACACCACCACACCCATCACAGGCTTGTTTGAAAGGTACAGCAGGTAAATCTTGCAGGAGCTCACCCAACTCTCCGTCTTCATGAAGCCGCCGCACTTCATCAAACCCACCAATGTAGTGCCCTTTAATAAATACACGTGGAACCATGGCAGGCTCACTAAACAGGGACTTCAGTTCTTGTCGAAACTCCGCATGCATGGATACATCACGCTCATCGATCCAAATTGGAAAGCTCTGAAAAATCATCTTCAACCGCTGGCAGTCTTCGAAAGTTTGTCTTATTCCTCGCAAACTGGTCAAATAAAGAACCACTCTATGCTCTCCACCGGGTGGACATTTCTCTTCGTATTTCCATAGTGAGTCCACAATCACATGCAATCTCGGCTTTTCAACCCCCACGGGAATAACCTTCGCAAACGACGTCCTGTCCGACCCAAATGTCCCAAAGCGCGAGTCCGCCAGAGTACTCTCATGAAAGCCAGATGCATAGCCAAAATCGTTCTTTTTACTACTCGGCCATTGCATTAGAATATGGTTATCAATGGTTTTAATTGAACTCAGAGCCTGAACTTCATTGCTGCCGATATGACACCAATCGTCATCCCAAGCTGTCTTGTCCATTGCATCTTGAAATGTAGCTATAATATCCGGATCAAACAAGTTGCTACCAGTAACCTCGCCATTTGGAATGGTAGGGAAAACAGTTCGTAGACACCTAGAATCCTGCAATGGAAATCCCATAACTTGCCCACTCGGTAAATCTGCACTGCTGTGTGGGCCGCTGAATCTCTGGGAGAAATCCATGCTGCCCCTACTTATGTAGTCAAAACTTTGCTTCGTCAAAAACTGCGTTATCGAGGATGTCGAATCCGTGCAGAAGAGGTCAGGAACGATTCCTGCCTTACTCAGCATCCTGAGCCCATCGACAGCCGAGGCGGATCGAGATCGAGAGAGAGTCTTTACAATGGATCCTGGGGGGACTTCCGTTATGGACACCATGTCATTTTGTTTGGTAGAGTTTGTGGATGTCGACAAAGGCGATACAAGAGGGGCGTTGTCATCTAGTCCTTCCATAAGCTCCCATGTGTTGACTATCTCAGTTTCGCTGGACTCAGAGGGCTCCATCTGTCTTAGAAGCGAGGATTTAGGATCAGTTTGGTCCTTTCTGATTTGCTCCGACTTGAACCTCGAGCAACCCATAGCCATGTCAGCCCAGGTTTTTGGTGCCCTCTCACGACCAGACATAGAGTCCGACTTCCTCATCTTGCTGTAACCAAGCATTTGCAATTCGCCAGATTCGTTCTCTTCGGTGAGAGGTACCATATGCTCGTTCATTCTCTCTGCCTCCAATAATTTTGTAAGGCCATATGTGCTCGAAGTTAGTGCCACAATATGGTAATCATAATGCAAGTCACGTGGGTTTGAGGATCTTAAGGGTGTGTAAGAATTGCTTTTGCCCAACCTCCTCCTACTCCCAAATCTCTCCTTGTCCCCACTTGAGATACCTCTATCTCTGGACGTTGTACACCCCATCGTGAAACCTCCTGCGTGGTGCACTCAATGCTATGATATCGAGTAAATAATCTCCAAATCATATGACCACATCCTCTGCAGAACATAGTCTATCCCTGCATTACAATTGCAAATCACTGAGTGATGCTTCCAGATGGGTAGAGCCAACACAATAAAATAAGTCCAAAAGAGTTGCCGTGCAGAACGAGGCAGAGATAGGAGTTACCATCAGATAGCCAGAAAAACTGACGGAAATGATCTGCCAAGTAAAGGAAAGATGCGAAGCAGAGCACACCACTCCATTGTCTCTGAGATGGTACCTGCTGCTACCAAGCATGCATTTTCATTCTGAAAAGACACCTTTCCTAACAAATGAAGTACCCATCGCACCACATCATGCAGACATGGAGTCCTGTCAATGAGACAAAAATGTTAGTGCCTTGAGAAAAACAATCCAGAAAATCATGTTAAAGATAAATTAAAGTTATACAGAGAGATGCTATTCTACAATATAGCTTTTGTTTTACAATGCAAGGATACACGATGCCTCAATTCCAGGACTTGATCTTGAGAACATCACCATCTCTCCAAAGTAGAAAAAGGGACAAATAATCGATCATGGTCCGATATCAAGCATTGCAACGTAGAACAAGCTTGAGAGCTCTGTCTCGTATTCCACATTTATTCCACCAATCTAAAATCTGAGCTAGGTTATCCTTCTAGACAATATACCAAAATGATGGAGATTCAGCTTCCACGAACAAAATGAAGGTTGTGATGTATGAGATGATTTGCATACAAGACCCAATTTTCAAAGGAACTACAAAATGGAGGGTCAAATTACGGTATATTGGCCTAATAACTAAAAGTCCTCTTATCTGAAAGTTCTGAATTCTGTTTCAATGAATTAAAATGTTACATTGCTAGAACTTACTCGACTCAACCCCTCAAGTTAACCCTTAAAAAACTGAAAAAACCCACACATAAGGTCTGCACGAAGAGTAACTAAAAGAGCTTTACTCATCTATGCTCTCTATAGAATGCAACGTCGGATTACTTCGATCAACCCTAAACTTTCAAACCACAAGTTGTAGGTTCAATCCGATGCGGTCTTAATGTGAATTAGACTATCATTACAAATAGTAAATGAAGGAAAAGTTGCAGGGCACACAGTACCTCAAGAAATGGAGCTTGAAGGGTGCGATAACCCATAGGCTCCAATCCTCACCAAAAACAATCACGCCAATGCCATCACAACACTCCACGTTACAATTCTCCAAAGCTGATGGTCACACAGCCACAGAGATCCTACAACTACAGCCTCCAGATCCTCTCCCGCGTTTCCATGCTCAGCTGACATTGAAGCTCTGCGAAGCAACAAAACGTTGGCCTGAAACGATCACAGCATCGGAGGAACGCCGACAACAGTAGTGCGGAAGTTCAAACTGGCCAAATCCGTCCAAAAGCCACAACGACTATGGATGAAAAAGTTGGATGAAACTATCATTCCTCCGAATATAGCATGCTTTGGAGCACTTCATCGCACCCAGATTAGGTGGAGAAGACGTGGTTTGTTGAAAAAGTCTTTCGATACAGTTCATGATCATTTAAATACATCGGAAGTGATTTTGAAATGTTGCCCGCCATTGGCTACATCCCGAAAACACTATTGGCTACATCAATCTCCCACCTCCAGGGATCCATCATGCGATTCAAAATGAACGGTCTGAAGTTTATAAAGTTCAATTACAAGCATACAGTTTTAAAAAGTTCGGAATGCGGCAAAAGCTTGGTAGTTTATGTTCCATATTTTACCAGCCAGAGAACTTAATCCCTCAAAACAGTCATTACCGACTGAAAAATACTAATTAGATCCCAAGAGTCTCCATAAGTTACTTCCTAAATACTCTTTGTATACCGCTGACTATTGACTAAGGAGGTTGAAAGTGGTGACAACGACGGAGATATCCAGGTAGAGAGCGAGTTAGCAGGCGTCACATTGTGAGTAATATGTGCAGATGAAGCTGGCAAAGCAGGAATATTTGTCAGGTTGTTTCCTACTACAGAGGAGACCATCAGTGTTGCACTTGATAATGGTGACGCAGGACTTCTCCCTCCTGGTGGTATCATGTTGACCTTTATTCTGGAAGGTTAAAGCAAGACAAAAACGTCAGCACATGTACACCAATGGTAATCCAGAGCAGTCTATCTGACGTGATAAATAATAGAAGCGTCCTGAGCACGTAAAATTTCCAGGATCCGTCCATTTCAGGCTTGCATACAATAAGGGCCACCTGTGGTAGCTGATCAAAGGAGGTCTCTACATCTCAAATCACTGCTTTGAGATATCGAAGAGCATATGTATTTTATTCATTACTGAATACATCTGAAAGAATCAAAAGAAAAAGTAGATAGAGAGAAATACATCAAGCAGAGTCTTACTTGTTATATATGTCTACGTACTCATCCGTCTCATCCAGAATCTCCTCCTGATGAACATTGCAAACATGATAATCCAATCAACATGCAGAGCATACTAATGTGAACCAATTGTATCCATTCTTTGCTACTGACAAGTGGCCAAATATTCCAATCAAGTTTTTTTTCCTGATTCTTGACTGATACCATTGGAAGTATGCAACTTATGCTTCTGACAAGCTCAAGGACGACGTAATTCGGTTATAACCCTTGCAACAGAGCGAGAAACAGAATATCTCCAACTAGTGAATCAAACTTTGCAGTGAAAAACCTGTAGAAGTTCTTCAATGAGGTCCTCCATGGTTATAATACCCACGACCACCTCGTCATTTGCAAAACTTGGTAATGACCCTTCACGAATCTCTAGAACATTACGATCCGCAGAATTCACCAATTTCTTGATGCGCTGCGGAAGAGGATGACCAGGAGTACCTTCGTCATTAAGTTTTACAATTGGCACTGAAATGAAAGGTAGAGAACGTCCCCTCAATTCATTTCCAAGTCCAGTTTTCTCTACTCTCAGTGGTCCAAATTGTTTGTGTCCATTCTCTTGGTAGGTGGATCCTTCATCCGGTATCTCAACTCTAACCATGAGGTCTTGACACCCCAAACCTGCAGCTGGAGAACGAGATCTCGTTATTTCAGACATCGCAGAAATGAAATGAAATTCACTGCAAACTTGGCTTCAAAGTAGGTATGACATATAAAGCTGTAATGTCTACCAAAACTAGGTTCCCAGAAAAGCACTCAACGCGCATATCGTTCACTACAAAGAAGTGCTCCAATCTCGATAACACACCATCAAGTCTCGTTTTTGAACTGCGGTGAGATCTGAATTGCCTCTTACGGACTTGATGTATGGACTCAGCCTTCTCCTTATTGTACTTAACAACCACTGCCATATGACTATGACCTTTCTGAAATTCATTTAGAATGCCGTACAATGGCGCATCCTCGTCCACCCTGAACAAAGTCCGAAATTAGAGGTAACAATTCAAGCAAGTGATCAACTGCATTCACAGCTCTAAACACGCCCCAGAGTGGATATCGGGAGAACTTCACTCTGACCTCTCCTAAGTAGCGCTTAAAATATGATAAAAATCATACGCAAAAACATCACATGATGCTGCACAGAAATACGCCCACTGCCTTGTCAAATTCTGAAAGGTCGAGAAAGACGCTGAAGTCTGTCAAAACAAAAGGGAAAAAAACCTGGGTATCTCCCTGATTGTGCACTTTCGTACTGGAGTCTCATTCTGGGAAGGTAGAGTCAATAAGTTCTTAACCTGCACGTCCAATATCCAAACATTACAATAAATCGAATTAATATATCAGCTACAAGGAATGAATATACTAATAACTTGATTGTAATGCAATTTACTTACAAGAAGAAGTCCTATAATGTTTTCTTTTTCGCCAGCATATATGGGCACTCTACTGTGCCCTCTAGCTATGATCATCCTCATTGTTTTCCTGCGTCATCAAGTAGAGGATTTGTGAAAAATGAATACTAACACAACACACTATGGCAAGTGCCTGTAAAACATACTCTCAATCGTCGGCACTTGCTCTCCTTGAAATAAAAATAAATCAAACATTCATAATCTAGATTAAAATTTACTTCGCGAAAAAGTGTGCAATGAGAAGTTGATAAAGTACACGAATGGTGAAACCCTCTTAGAAAGTCCAGAGGTTGGGGACGTCTGGCGGGGTATGTCAAGTAGCCTTGCAAGGACTGACGAGAACTCACATGTCAAGTTTATCATTAACACTCAATGCAAAAATATCCTCAATCGGGGTCATCGCTTGAGAGGCAGTCTTCTTTGTCAACTCGAGAGCACCACCAATAATCGTTGTTTCGTAGCGAGTTAATTCTCCTCCTTTTCCAGCCTACATACCCGGCAGAGCAATTGGACTCAATCATACAGCACTTCAGGTTCCACATGAAAATTGAAACCTCACATGCCCACAAACATTAGCATGGGTCCAAGTGACCATAGAAAGCATCCTCAACTTTGTAGTGAGGTGAATAAATTTCAATTTATAACTTTACATCCTGATAGATAAAAATCAAATTATTCCCCTCTCGTACGGATAAAAATCATTGTTTTCCCACACTTGCGTATCACAGATTTCCCAGTGCCGACAGCATGAAAAATCGCTGGAATATACAGTTTGTGTATATAAGTACGCTAATTGCAATATTCAGATGATTCCCCCTTGAAAAGTAAATCAATAAATAAAAGAGAAGTATCCATATTCCTCAAAGCTTTGCTGACTCAGTAATCCTGAAAATCCATATTACCTCATCACCATGAAAATCTACTAGGGTCTTCAATTCAGCGCGCCGAAAGAGCGTTTTGTGCCCTTTTCCAAGAATACTATCAAGAAGCTGCACAGCGAACAGCAATTATTCTCATGCTACTGCAATGTAAATTCATCTTTCAGATCTCATGGTTTTCAAGCCTCAGGATCTCCTTCGAAATTCCAACGCGCTGTGCACAATTTCAACTGCAACTGTGTACGTCCAGAATGCATTTGACTAAGGCACGACTAGTTTTGACCCAGAATTGCTGAGAGGCACAGGAAATGAAGATGAACCATCCGACAGTACCTTGCTGATTGGATATGAAATTGGGAAGAAGAGCAGAAGGAGTACGCGAACTACAGGTGACAAAGCGGCTCCAACTGCTAACCCATACCGTGAGCAAACCGCTTGAGGTATGATCTGAACTCAGTTACATATCGGCAAGAATCGATAAGCCAGATCCTTACAATTTCGCGTTGAACTCCAAGTGCAAATGTGGCGAGCATACAACATGCATTCTCGACCACGATAAAGAGGGTAAAATATGCTCACCTCGCCGCATAAGAGAATCAAGGTCACGGATATGAGTATAGCACTCCAAGCCTCGACCAACGAATCGAGGAAAATGGGAAGCGCCTGCAGGATCCAACGATTTACAAACTTTCAAGAGAAGGCGAAACTCTAGTTTTTCAAAACCCCGCACACACATGAAATTTTAAATTTGAGTGATTTTGCTGTTGATGTTCCGCACCCTTGCCACTCATATTCTAAGCAACTGAGTGGTGTCACAGTAAAACAACAGGAACCACAGCATCATCCTTTAATCCAATCCAGATCAATGCTTTCAGTGCTCGCTTATCAGACAACTTTCGACAAATTCCTTTTCAACAAATCCTACCTCCATGGCCAGCGCATTTCCAATCAACAAAGTGCAGAGCAGCAAATGTTGATTTTTCACCACTGGGAGAATTTTCCCTGAAAAAATTTCACAGCTGGGATCAGTGTAGGACCGATCATTAGCGCATTCCCTGATCCTATAAATTGTAAAAGTCTCGGCTCGTTTACGATAGCTAAGACTAGATCGATGGAAATCTCTTTCTTCAGGAATCTGATTATTGAACCGGCGTGAGTAAAATGGACTAAGATGTTGAATTTTATGAAGCTTCATACCAGCATATTTCTGATCGGCTGGCGTGCCAGACTTCTGGAGAACCTCAAGGTCAACCAAGTCAAGCGACATCAGTCCCAGGGTAAGACCTGACATCAAACCGGCAAATAAGACCAGTCCAACTACGATCACAATGTAAACGTAAAAGGTCGCCGTTCCGGGCATTTGGTGTGCCATTTTCCTAGTCAAATTATTCGTGATCACGTTTAAAATTTGCTGGATAAATTCCACTCATTCCAGCTTCTCTGTAGACTTTAAAAAGCTCGCAGAATCTAATTAAGCAAAATTTAGGTATCGGCAAATAATGTTGCTCGCAGATACAACCAGTGTAGTACGACTTTCTGATGCTGAGGCAATTCAATGCAACTCGCATCTGATTATCACTTTCTTCCTTAGTAACCCTTTCAAAACAAGATGCTCCAGCAAGAGGGATGCTTCATCAGAAGGCTTGATTTCGAGCAGAGTTACGACTTGCAAACCTCCCATCGCCCTGTCGCGAAGATAAGCCGGCATTGAGCCTTCGCTTTCAGACCTAGCTTGTCCACCTTGATGATGAGGTCAAGTCCACTACAAAAACCAACACATAAAACAGTAACTGCTTCATCGCCTCAGAAGCACTGATAAGCTGCTAGTTTAGAATGAATCTCTAACATTCAATTTCGTCAACAAATAAACCTTGAAAACCTCTAGACCATTCTTCGAGAGGAAAAGAGGGCACGAAAGAGTCATTGCACGGAAAATGACGAGTCTGCACTCAAAATTCACCATTAGATTCGTGCTAGAAAATTTCACACAAATATACCAAGGAAAATACAAATGCCAAAAAGTTCACCACGAATACGGAAGTACCACGGCATGTCTCTCGTTAGAACTTGACGACAAAAAGACATCAACTTGAATCCTGGATGATACGTGTTCCCTTTCGGAGACAAAGATTGAGGAAAGTAGTTGAACAACCAGGAGCAAACCCGATGAGTTCACATACAGTAATATCGACAATATTAATAGCTCCAGGAGCCAGCAGCGAGTACAAATATTAGCCACAGCATACTCCATACTACAACGCACACAACAGAAACGGAAGAATTATGCAATATTCAAACATGCCACACGAAAATCAGCATTTACAACAAAATCCATTACGAGTTCAAAATTAAATTCATAATTCACATCATCAAACAGAAAATCTTTACGTCCCTCCAGCTAGCACCAACCCGACACCACACCTCCACCAGAAGTCTCACACCAGACCTCGAATCGAAACCAATTCTCCGGACCTCGAATTAATCTCATAACTAATAATCGGTCGATCACAGCAACTCGCTAATTCTGCACAACAACAAACCTCCCAATTGCATGAAACGCAAATACCCGCAGGTCTTCGCGACTCATCTTCGTGAAATAGATTCCACAAGCGTGCACACACTCAGAGATGCAGTCGCAACCCCTGACACACACACAACAACAGCACTCACACACAAGAGACACGCTTACTTACTTCCTCACTCACTCACTTACACACACACATGATCTGTACTTAACTTGCAAAGGGAGGTGATTACGGAGCTTCCCGGAGGGTCTCATCAGCGCAGCCGAAGCGAATCCATGAGGCCATGATAATAGGCGTGGGCAGGCAGACGTGGAGCAAGGGACATCCTATGCAGTGCAAGCAGGGACGAACGCAGAGAGCGAGGGACGGAGGGAGGGCCCCGGCGGACAAAACAAGACTACCCTCCTCCCGCCCACCCACTTCGCGCGCGCGCGGGCACGGTCACACTCATTGGTTTACAGAGCGGCAGGAGACGAACCGTGCCCCCCCCCCCCCCCTATCGGATCTTTCATCCTCAATTATTTCATTCGTTCGTTCGTTCATCCATGTGTTGGGTTCATTCGTGTACATGTGTTATTTTTTTTTTTAATTTGATTTAAAAATATCCAACTATGTAATAATAATCACATCATGAATACCTAATTTAAGCTATTTTAAGTTCTCAAAGAGTTATATTAGTTCATTATAATATATATATATATATATATATATATTAATTCTTTTGACTTCAAATATATAAATTTTTACTATCCATATTTTATATGAATGTGGTGTTTAATATTATCATAATAAATTAAAAAATATTATATTTTAATTTGATAGTTTTTGATGTTTTTTCTAAAATTATAAAAAAAATGATAATACTACATATTTAATATGACAACAATTCAAAATTAAAATTATTATTATTTGTATTGATAATTTTATATTCAAGGAGACTTTATATTTAAAAGTCTACTTTAAAAGGCTAAAGTTTTAAAACCTTACCAAGATTTTGATTGATAAATAAAAATCCTTATTTAGAAGCCTTAGCTTTTAAACATAATATGAAGTAAGAAGAAGTCATGATATAGACAAAATTATTCTTTTATTAGAAATTAAAATATGACAATTCATAACTTGATTCAAAGAATCATAAGAAGTATAAAAAATTTAATTTTTTATTTTATTTTGTTGTTGTTATAATAGTTATTTTATACATTTTTTGACACAAAAACTCAATTCTCTTTAAAAACCATCTTTTAAGAATGGTCTAATACAAATTCTTCTAAATAATACTATTTTTTCTTTATAAAAAAGAATGCCTTTTATCTCATCATTTTTCTTAAAGGTCTTTAAATTGGTATTTTTAAGTATAAACTAATTAAGTGAAGTCTTTTAATTTCAATCAATCAAAAAATTTGAAAGTTGTGATTTCTCATTGTTGTCTTTTTAGTATATAGATTCTATCAATTAAATTTAAAAATAGAAACTTTAAACAAATCTCTTATCATTAAAGTGTAAAATTTAAATATTTTAAAGAATATAATAGAATAGAATCAATTAGTTTTACTATATATTTTTTAAAATTTTAATTTAGTTTTAATATCTCTTACAATCAATAGTTTTTTATATATAAATAACTCTTTTTATAATTCATATTTTAAAATCAATCATCAAATATTTTAAGTTGAAATTATATATATATATATATATATAATCCATTGATTTATTAAATCAATCTACTCTATCATAATTGTCATTAGAAAAATGAATCATCTTAAAAAACCATCATTACAATCATGGCTCTCATTTGACCCCCTTTGTTTTAAGCCCCCGCCCCCTCCGGCTCTAGCCTTCCTCATCTAGGACCCCTCTCCTTCTATTCGTAGCTCTCATCTCAACCCTTCTTGTTTCTCCTTATTTCTCTCAATAGGATGGATTGATCTAATAAATGGATGAGTTGATTTAATAAATAGGCAGGTCATTTTAATATTTTCCTATATATATATATATATATATATATATATACATATATAATTTTTGAAGTATGATTTTTTTTAATAAATGCATAGTTAAGACTAAATCATTGTAAAAAATTTAGAAAATTATAAATTAACATAATTATTTTTGAAATCTTATAGAATATATATATATATATATATATATGTATGTACATATGAGTGAACATTAAAATTCCATTTAATAATCTTAATAAAATACATTAAAAATTTATGAAAAATTAAAGTTAGAATTAATGATTTTTTTTGAATAATTCTTCCAGATAATTCCTAAATTCCAAAGATGTCATTTTATAACAAAGAAAAATTATGTTAAATTATATTAAAAAATTACAAAAAATTTTAATTTTATTTTAAGCAATTGATTATCTATCTATTTATTCTTCACAAATCAAGCAACAAATCATTTAGAACTTAGACAATTATTTTTAATTATTTAACAAGATCAAAACTATAAGGATAAATCATTAATTTTTTACATATATTTTTTTATGTGCATTTCATTTTTGAGTATAAAATTAATTAAAATTAAGAAAAAAAACATTTATATTTCGATTCTTTTTCCATTTATAATTTTATTCAAATAAAATTATTGTTTTATATTTTGTAAACTATAATGTTATTCAGAGCTATGATATTATCTGAGTTCTTTTTTTTTATTGATTCTTATTATTGTATTTGATTAAATATTTTTACTAAATTTTACAAATAACAATGCTATTATTTTAATTACACATAAAATTAATTTTTGAAACGTCAAAATTCAATTACTTGATTTTTTTGTTATACCATTGATCTTTTAATTTCATCAGTTTTGTACTCCAACAATTGTTTTCATTTTTTAAAAAATAAAGTGATCTACATAAGTACTTAGTCATTTATATGGACTTTCAGCAAAGCAATATTTTATATTATTTTCATTTATTTATTTATTTATTTTTCTTTCATGCATTTGTTGCTATTCTTTTGGGAAGAGGGAAAAATGAAAAGAAGGATTATGAAATGGACCACAAAGCATGATTGAGACATATCTAAAGGCGAATCAAATCAACTTTAGTCATCAAAAAGTTGATTGAAAATCCAATAGTTATTCATTTTTCTAGGCTTTACTTGATGGGCATAAAGTAATCGTCACAGCCCAGAACCCTTAATTATATTCAATCAGTTTTCATGAACAGAAAATATGTAATAAAAATAAGAAAGAAACAAATTAGAAGAATAAAGAGAATAATGGGAAATGAAAATTTAGTGTCAATATTATTATAGCTTTATACCTCAACTAAAAAATAAAATTTTAGGATTTTAAGAAGATAAAAAACTCACATCCACATTCTGTTTCACATTGTGATTATATTTCTTTTAGCTTTCAACAATATCTAGGCAATCTTTTTGAAACTACAAGATTTTGAAAAGCAAAAGAAAGATCTAATTTTAAAATAAATCTTGTGAAAGAAATCAAGAATAATGATTTTTTGTTTTCTGTTTTTTTTTTTTTTTTTTTTTTTTTTTTGTGTTTTCTGTTTTTTTCTGTTTTTTTTCTGTTTTTCTGTTTTTTTCTGTTTTTTTTCTGTTTTTCTGTTTTTTTTTTTTTTTTTCTTTTTTTTTCTTTTTTTTTCTTTGCATATGTTTTAGGGTTATTTACTCATTGCACAGATAATTCAATATAACACAAAAGACAGCAGGAGTATGAGAATCTCATCAATTTTTTAAAAAAAACAATATATTATTACAGTATAAACAGGAAAGAAAAAGAAAGATTCAGAAAGAACTTGTTTTGGTTGAGCTCTAAGCCTAAAATATACACAAAATTCTCATCGCACACATGTGACATTTGATTAAAACATGATGAAGATTGTGAGTTAATTAGTTTGTTGCAAACTTTCCAACACTTGGCTTTAACCAAGATGAAACAATTTGTTTGTTTGTCTTTTATTTTATTTTAAAGTGAATTGAATTGTTTCTATCCATAGAAATTCTTTTTCCAGTAATCATAAGTCTTTACAATATGAAGGCCATGTCTATGAACATGAATAAATATTTGACATGAAATTTTCATATGTTTTTGAGGACTGAGTGTGCATACACAAGATACAATTAATTATTTGATTATTTAAATAAATAAATTGTAGGATTCTTTTAAAAACTGATGTTTTATAATGTTCAATTTTTTTCATCTTTAAATCATGTTTTTTGTATCAATTAATTAAAAAAATCACAAAATATGGTCCTTTAAGGGCACTCTATCCTACATGTGTGATTCACATCATAATTAGTCTAGACCATATTTAACATGTCAAGTAATATCAGTCCAATCTACTATGGAAATAAATAAAAATATATTTTGAACTTGGAAAGTGGCTTGTAAAAAAACTTAAGAGTGGGCTTATACTCCAATTTATTGTTCTAAGGGCTATCTATATATTAAGATTGCTCAAAGAAATAAGTAGTGACTCTCCTTCACTACATGGATGGGCCTTTGTTTTTATCAAAAAGGTTCATGTTTTATGGAGTTCACAACTTGTTTTACAATTCATCCTTATCTTGATTTGTAAGTTCCAAGTATACATGGTATTTTATGGTTGATTACAAGGTAATCACAAGAGATTCACAAAGTTCAAAAGACGTTTTAAAATGGAGCAATAAGAAAGACATACATCTTAGTGAGCTGATACATTATAAAAATATGTAAATACATCCATGGTTACAATCCAATGTTTCGGACTTGATCAGAACAAAACTCCATTATTAGAATCTGCTGTAGTAATATGTTGCAAAGATTGTTTTTAAACTTCTTCCACAATTGCGGTAGCTGCAAGGCCTCTTATAGGACAATGAAGCCATTGGAGATGCCATTGAGCTTGCAAGATACATTCAAAGCATGCATGATGTTGTTTTGATCCATTGCATTGCATGTAGAATTGATATAGATATGATCATAGCTATGACCTATACTACTATTAATAGCTGATTTTAACTATAATCAAGAAACATGAACATGTTTGGTAGATTAAATCTACATGCTAATGATGGAGCTTGACAATAGCAAACTTAATGGTTTGATGGCCATAAAAAATAAAAGCATTAAAGATAGTAGAGTTTAAATCTATATGCTTAGTATGAAAATATTATTATGTTGAGGTGAATCTTTGGTTGCATATCACGAATATATATTTATTATAAATATTAATTATATAATATGAATAAATAAAATTAAATAAAAATAGATAAATTTTATAATATCTTCTAAAAAAGCTTTCTAAAAGTTTTATAAATGCTTCTTTGTCTTTATATGTATTTGTAGTTGATTGATAGATTAAAAACTTGGTCAACAACTTAATCATGTATTACATGTATCAATAGCTTACAAAACAAGCTAATTATGTAGTGCTCATATAAAATACTTGATTTGTAAGTTAAGATACATGTCATGTAAAGTCAACATGTTTTGGAGGTCCTATAGAATATTGTCACATAGCTCTTATGTAGATAGTATATATAGAGGCAAGAATGAAGCCTTCTTTACTTTTATCAATTCCTTTCTTGCTTCTAGTCTAGTTTCAAGAAATTTTTAATTTTTTTTTATCTTTGGTAATAGCCATTCTAATTTCTTTTTAATATACATACTTCTTTATTCATTTTTTTTTAACTTCTTTGAAAAAGTCTTACTTATTTATTTTCTTTCATCAAATTTTTGTCTTTGATAGTTTAATAAGAGTTCTTTTATAATATCACAACTTCATCTATTATTGATTAAGATTGGATTATTCCTTTTTCTTGATAAAAAATAAGCATATTAGAAGTTGAAAATAATCTTCTTCTAAATTGATATTTTTTTTAGTATTTATTTTATTCTCAAATTCTTTTTTTTACTTGTCTTAAGTAATATTAAATATTTCTTTTTCTTTAAGTGGTATTATATAAGAACTTATCAAAATAAAGAATGCAATAGTAGAAATACAAAAAAAATTAAAAGAGTTAATACTTGCAATGCATCAACTCAATTTACTACTACAATGATGATCAAAAATGATAGAAAGTGGAGATATAATGTTGATTAGAGTTGCTTCAATACGTGTACCAAATCATATCATTTTTTCTATAATAGAATATCATTTAAGTGCTAGATAATTAAGACTTACTTTACTTGAGAAGTTTAATGATATAAGATTAAAGTTTCAAGGATTCATCAATCAATTAGAATTGGCAGTTGAAATTTAATCCCAAAGCTATCTAATTCTAAGATTAGAAGTAAGATTTATTAGAATACTACTTTTTAATTCTGTATTATCATGGTTTTTATCTTTTTTTTTTAACAATATAACTAAATATTGGATAATTTGGAAGCTTTTTTAGTGGAGTTTCAATTTATGTATGGAAAACATGATATAGTTCAAGTTACAACAAACAAGATCCATACTTTGTAACAAAGAAATTAATTTTTAATATTATATGCTTCATAATTTAGACAAATTATAATTAATATCAAGTGGAATGATTTTGCATTTATTAGCTAATTTTTTTTATAGATTATAATATAAGATAAAAAAATTGATGCTTAATTTATCTAATCCACAAATAATGAGTCAAATAATTGATTTTGCTATAAAGTATAATAATTGACTTTTTGAATTTTGATCTGAAAATTATATAAATAGACCTTGTTATTATTATAATTTAATAGTAATACCAATGTCTTATCAATATATATCTTCAAAAATAGAAGATAAAGAAATTAATGTAGTACATTTCAAACCTCTTACTAAAGAAGAAAAGACTCATTATTGTCAAGAAGGATTATATTTATATTGTAAAGAATCAAAGCACATTATTCAACAAAGTCTAAAGAAGCAATTTAATCATAAAATAAAAATTATATCTATTAAAAAAGATAATATGTTGGAAAATAAGTTTGTCTAACTATAATAAAAATCATGCAGCTAGAACCTTGCTGTTAGGGACATAGTCCTTAGACCTTTCTAGAGACAAGTTTCTAGAACCTTCTAGAAAGAAGTCTCTAGAAACTTCCAGAAGATTTCTTGAATATTCTCTTAAAATATTCTTCAAAGATTTTCTAAAGATTCTTTGAAGATTCCTTAAAGATTCCCTTAGAAGGCTCTAGAAGATTCTTAGAATATTCTAGTAGATTCTAGGAAGTTACTTGAGAAGCTTCCTAGCTCTTGGGTAGTTGCTCAAGAAGCTTCATAGTTCTTGGGAAGCTTCTTGATGCGCTTCCTTAGAACCATAGGCCAGTAGTATATATAGGAGTCGAGGCTGAAGAGTTCTTCAGTCTCGACAACACATCTCTTGAAGCTCTAGCTCAATTCTCCTAGCGTTACTCTTGTACTCATCTGATAATCTAGTTCTTGTCATTTCTTCTTGAACTTCTTGTTTAGATTTCTTGTTTGTATTTTTGGTCCGTGACAGTTTGTCGAGACTACCTTTATCTTGATATCAGAGCTGAATCCTTCTTGTTTGAGAGCGGATTATCCCTCTTCTTGAAGGTATTCTAGCGCTTTAGGGGTTGCGGATTACCTTCCTCTAAACTGATATTTTCTCAATCACAATATCAGAGCTTAGTTCTTTGAGGTAGAGAGTGGACTACCCCTTTCCTTGGAGATACTTGAGCGTTCTAAGGGTTGCGGATTACCCTATCTTGGACTGATATTAATTCCTTCTTTTTGTTTAGCATAGCTAGTAGAAAAGACTGTTAACATCGATTTCAGAGCTTTGCCTTCTTGATAGAGTGCGGATTACCCCTCTTCTCGAAAGCATTGAGGCATTTTTAGAGGTTGCGGATTACCCTCCTCTAAAACTGAAATCGTTTAGTGTTTTTTTTCTTTTCTCTTCTCCGAGTAGGTTTTAGTGACAGGTAGTGCTACAATTTTTTCCAAGAGACTTAGCAATTTCTTCTTCTCTCAAAATTTTAATCCATCTATTCTCTAAATATGGAAGTAGACCAGGTCATAGACAATGCATCTCCGCAAGTAGACAATAGAGTGGCAACTCTTGCAGATCTTCAAGCTCTTATGAATAGTGTACGAAAGGAGATTGCATTTCTTCGCAATCCAAGTAAAGAACCTCAAATTGATCTAGTGACCGAAGAAGCTAGACGCGAAATTCATAGCCTACAACAAGAGATTATTCGACTGAGAGAAGCAAGACATGTGTCACATACGACCCCTATAGATACTTCAAGGATTAGTACGAAAGAACCAAAAGCGAGTATGCCAAAGAAGTTTGACGGAACAAGAGCCAACTTCCGAGGTTTTGTGCAACAAGTACGGCTTTACCTACGCCTATACCCTTCTCGTTATCCGAATGGATTTACCCAGGTTGCTTTCATAGGTACTCTTCTATCAGGAAATGCTCGCTCTTGGCTTGCTCCACTATTGGAGAAGGATTCTCCAATATTGTACGACCTAGAGGCTTTCATAGAGAGACTTACTGCTGCGTTTGGAGATAGCGATCGAGAAAGAGTGGCTGAAAGAAAGATACAAAATCTGCGACAAGGATCACGTTCTGCTGCAATCTATGCTGCAGAATTTCAACAGCTTACATGTGATCTTGATTGGAATGATAAGGCATTTATGACACGATTTCGATATGGACTGAGAGATGATGTCAAAAACTTATTGATCACCATGCCTAAGGCGGATACTTTAGAAGAACTTATATCTCAGGCAATTATTTGTGACAACCGCCTCTTTGAATTACGACAAGAAAGACGATCAGGCTGGAGAAATGATGGAGCATTTGCTACATTTTCAAAAGGTCCAGAGAATCACTCCACAGATCTTGAACCCATGCAAATTTATGCGGTACGTTTCAAACCCCTCACAGCTGAGGAAAGGAAGCGACGGTTTGAACAAAACTTGTGTTTATATTGCGGAGAAGTGGGCCATAAAGCTGTAGATTGTCGGAAGAAACAGAAGCCTCAAACAACAAGACTCAGGAGTACAAGCATGCAGGAAAACAATGACGCCCAACCACAATAGGGACCGTGCGGCTGGACATCTCAACATCCAAAATTAATCAAGGTCTGTTTCTCTCAGCTCAACCTTCAGATCGTTTTATGGTACCTTTACATCTGGGTATTCAAGAACTACAAGTCGATGCTTTATTAGACTCGGGTGCATCCGCTTGCTTTATAGATGAAGAGTTTGGCAAGCTTCACAATATTTCTCTTGTAAAGAAACTTAAGCCTGTCCATGTAGAAGTCATAGACGGACAACCATTGTCTTTGGGCAATGTTATCCATGAAACTAAACCATTGAAGGTACGTCTTGAAAACCATGAGAGCAATATTGTGTTTAATGTTATCAAGACCCCTTCATGTTCTATCATTTTGGGACTATCTTGGCTTGATAGATATAATCCATTGATAGATTGAAAGTTGCGGAAAGTGACATTTCCAACAAACTCCTTGAAGGTGGAATCTGCCAAGACAATGTCTAGAAACAAATCCTTGTTTATAGGTGCAAGGGCTTTCATGAAGGAAGCCAAGCAAAATACACCTCTTGTCATCTTCGCAACTCCGACTCGAGAAGATGCAACTCCGACTTTGGTTATTCCAAAGCAGTATGAAGAATTCAAAGATGTCTTTGAAAAGAAGAATGCTGATATGCTGCCAGAGCATCGACCCTATGACTGTGCCATTGAATTGCAAGAAAGAGCACAACCACCTTTTGGACCAATCTACAATTTATCGCAGACGAAGTTGACTGAGTTGCGGAAGTACATTGATGAGAATCTAGCCAAGAACTTCATCCGTCATTTGAAGTCGCCAGCTGGGGCACCAATCTTATTTGTGAAGAAGAAGGATGGCTCACTACAGATGTGCGTGGACTATTGAGGTCTCAACAAGGTGACAAAAAAGAATCGCTATCCACTGCCTTTGATCTCTGGTCTTCTAGAACAACTTGGGCGTGCAAGGATCTTTACAAAGATTGACCTAAGGGGAGCTTACAACCTTGTGCGAATCAAGGAAGGAGATGAATGGAAGACAGCTTTCCGAACAAGGTATGGCCATTTTGAATACAATGTCATGCCATTTGGTCTTACTAATGCTCCAGCGGTCTTTCAACACATGATGAATGAAATCTTTCGAGAGCATCTAGACGATTTTGTTGTCATCTATCTAGATGATATTTTGATATTTTCTAAGAACGAGGAAGAACATGAGAAGCACGTTCGTCTGGTACTCAAAAAATTACGGGAGCGAGGACTCTATGCCAAATTGGAGAAGTGCTTATTTCACCAAACTGAGATGGAGTTTTTGGGATTCATCGCGACTACGGAAGGCTTGAAGATGGATCCAAAGAAGGTGGAAGCAATCATGTCTTAGGAAGTTCCGAAGACGGTTAGGGACGTACAATGTTTTCTTGGATTTGCTAACTACTATCGGATCTTCATCAAGAATTATTCTCAAGTTGCTGCCCCCCTCACTCGGTTAACGTGCAAGGACAAGCTCAAATGGGGACCTATCGCAGAAAAAACATTTCAAGTTTTGAAGATGGTATTTACTACAGCTCCAATCTTGGTACACCCGGACTTTACAAAGGCCTTTTATTTGGAGACAGATGCTTCGGATTTTGCTTTGGGAGCTGTACTTTCATAGATGGGCTTAGATGAGAAGCTCCATCCAGTTGCGTTCTATTCTCGAAAATTCTCTGCTGCTGAGATCAACTATGAGATCCACGATAAGGAACTCCTTGCTATAGTAGATTCTTTCCAAGAATGGCGCCACTTTCTTGAAGGAACTACACATCCAGTGACCGTATATACAGATCACAAGAATTTGGAGTATTTTATGTCTGCTCGGGTTTTGAATCGGCGTCAAGCTTGGTGGAGTATGTCGCTATCCAGGTTCGACTTTGTTATTACTTATCGGCCTGGGAAGCAACAAGGGTTGTCCGATGCATTATCAAGGAGATCATATCTCGCGCCAAAGGCTGGAGATGCAGCATTTGATCAACAGTGCACGACATTGTTGAAGCTAGAGAAATTTCGGCTCAACACAGCTATTGTACCAATTGATGTTGACTTCCTCGACTAGGTACGGGCCACAACTATTGAAGATTCTCTAGCCCTTGATATCAAGCAACATGCTAGTGATGATAAATTCAAGATGGAAGGAGATCTAGTATATTTCGAAGAGAGGTTGTATATCCCAAAAGGGCCAACACGACTCCGAGTTCTTCAATCTCGTCATGACTTTCCAGCTGTGGGACATTTTGGATTCAATAAGACCTTGGAACTTATTTCCCGCGATTTCTGGTGGCCTCAAATGTGGAAGGATGTGAAAGATTTTGTTGTATCTTGTGACATTTGTTCAAGATCCAAAAACCCTCGACATCGGCCTTATGGACTTCTACAGCCATTGCCTATTCCGCGCCGACCATGGTCTTCGGTTTCCATGGACTTTATTACGGATCTACCACCATCGAATTCATTTGACAGTATTTTTGTTGTCGTAGACCGGCTTACAAAGATGGCGCATTTTGTCCCTTGCAAGAAGACATCGTCAAGCGAAGACACAGCAAGACTCTTTCTTGATAATGTGTATCGATATCATGGTCTACCAGATGATATCGTATCGGATCGAGGAACCTAGTTTGTGTCAAAGTTTTGGAAATCTCTTTTTGAAATATTGAAGGTGGATATCAAGCTTTCTTTGGCATTTCATCCTCAAACGGACGGCCAAACAGAACGAGTGAATCAAGTTTTAGAGCAATATTTACATTGCACCATCAACTATCAACAAGATGATTGGGCCGCATATCTACCGCTAGCCGAGTTCGCATATAACAACACCCTTCATGCGTCAACTCAACAAACGCCATTCTTTTCCAATTATGGATACCATCCGAAGCTTGACTTATGGAGTTCGTCAATGATTAACAATCCGGCAGCTAAAGGATTGGTGAAGGAGCTTTCGCAGCTTCAAACTACATTGAAGCTTCAATTGCAAACTGCCCAAGAATCTTACAAGGCGTCCGCGGACAAATTTCGGAATCAGGCACCTAAATTCACGATTGGAGACAAAGTTTGGCTGCTTTGACGAAATATTAAGACCAAGCGGCCATGTGACAAATTGGACTATCGGAGATTGGGACCATTTGTTATCCAGAAGCAGATCAATCCTGTAGCGTATCGTTTGGAGTTACCAGCTACTATGAAGGTACATCCTGTCTTTCATGTTTCTTTGTTGGAGCCTTATCGAGAATCGTCCTTTCGTGGAAGAGTACAATGTCCACCACCTAGCATAGAAATAGAGAACCACGAAGAATACGAGGTGAAAAAGGTCCTGGATTCACGGCAAAGACAAGGTAAATTAGAATACTTTGTGCATTGGAGCGGTTACGATATTAATGAACGAATATGGGAGCCGGCCGAAAATCTCGCGAATGCGCCACAAAAGGTACATGAGTTTCATCGACGATATCCTGAGAAACCCAAGCCGGTTCGACGATAGCTTCTTACTGAAGCTTGCTCATCCAGAAAATAGAAAAGAGGAGAGAGCACCACCAAAATCCATAGTTGATGTAGTCATTCTCTCCAAGATAGCGTAGAGCTTTGTTAGTAGCCCAAGTTTGTTCTTATTGTTTTAGCCTTTGAATATGGATAGCCAAGATACTACACTTGTCATGTCATCTCAAGCAACTAGCTCACGAAGACGACCGCGAGATGAAGAACCGCCTGCACCACGACGACGTCGAAGGATTCCGAGCAACAGATCGCTGGTGATTGTATTTGACGTCGAGCCTGCCTACAATGGTTAGCCAGAAGGAGTGTTTGCAGGACAATTTCACAATGAAGACACGGAGGTTCATGCTTGGTCAAAAATTGAAGGCGTGGGCCACTACCGTTGGCTTCAAGGACCATTGAATCACTTGCCTCGTGAACAACAATTGGAGTTCATAGCAGAGGTTATGCGACAGATCTTCATTTTCTTGCATTGGTATTGACTGACGATAACATTGATTCTCGAAGACCTCGAAGCTAAAGGAGGAGGTGATGTTAGGGACATAGTCCTTAGACCTTTCTAGAGACAAGTTTCTAGAACCTTCTAGAAAGAAGTCTCTAGAAACTTCCAGAAGATTTCTTGAATATTCTCTTAAAATATTCTTCAAAGATTCCCTAAAGATTCCCTTAGAAGGCTCTAGAAGATTCTTAGAATATTCTAGTAGATTCTAGGAAGTTACTTGAGAAGCTTCCTAGCTCTTGGGTAGTTGCTCGAGAAGCTTCATAGTTCTTGGGAAGCTTCTTGATGCGCTTCCTTAGAACCATAGGCCAATAGTATATATAGGAGTTGAGGCTGAAGAGTTCTTCAGTCTCGACAATGTATCTCTTGAAGCTCTAGCTCAATTCTCCTGGCATTACTCTTATACTCATCTGATAATCTAGTTCTTATCATTTCTTCTTGAACTTCTTGTTTAGATTTCTTGTTTGTATTTTTGGTCCGTGACACTTGCACAACACCTAATAAAGGTTATATTCTCTCCTCAAAATCCTCTCTTTATTTTAATATAGATGGTTTAGAATCTATATATTACAAAACATCTATCTTGCTAGATTTAGGAGTTTCAATTTTTTTTTCAAATAAAGAATTTTTTAAAAAATAAATCATACTTTTAATAAAGAAAATAAAAGTTATTCATATAGAAGTTATAGATGGTCATTTTTTATCCTCTAGAGTTATTATTCATGAAACATTTCCTTTAAAAGTAATAACTAATGGTCATAGAAGTTTTGTAGTATTTAATATTATTAGATATCTTTTTAATTTATCCATTTTAAATTTATTGTAATTAAAAAAGTACAATCTATGAATAGATTGGATTTCTTATAGTTTTAAATTTTTTAAAAATATAATTAAGAGTATAGTTAATTAAATAGAAAGTAATAAGTTTAGTACAATCAATCTCATATTTGTAATTGCAAGAATTTTTATCTATACTGCAAAAAGAGAACCATCTTGTGTCATTTATGCCATACCTATTTTTAATGGTCAAAAGACTCAAATGATATTTCTAGCCAATATCAAGATTTTCAAAATATATTTGAGAAGAAAAATATAGATACTCTTTTACAACATTGTTCCTTGATTGTTCAATTGACCTTCAAGAAAGAACTCAATCATCATTTGGATCAATTTACATTTTATCACAATATGAGTTGGCTGAATTCAAAGAATATATTGAAGAGAATCTAGCTAAGAACTTCATATATCATTCCAAATCTCCAACAGGAGCTTTAATTTTATTTTTTAAGAATAAAGATAAATCATAGCAAATATATATTGATTATTGAGGATTCAATAAAATCACCATCAACAACAAGTACCTCCTACCTTTGATATTTGGACTTTTTGATTAGTTGAATCAAATTAAGATCTATACAAAAATAGATCTACATGGAGCATACAATCTGATAGGCATAAAAAATGAGATAAATGGAAGGCTGCATTTTAAATCAAGTACGAACATTTTGAATATAATGTCATACTTTTTGGACTTAAAAATGCACCAAAAACTTTTCAACATCTAATAAATGATTTTTTTTGAGAGTTTTTAGATAATTCTATTATTTATTATTTAGATAATATTTTAATTTATTCTGAAAACACAAAAATATATGAACTTCTTATTTGTCATGTATTACAAAAATTAAGAGATGTAAGACTCTATGCCAAGATAAAAAAGTATATATTTTATACTACCTAAGTCAATTTCTTAGCATACACTATTTTAAATGATGGACTTATGATAGATCCTAAAAGAATTCAAACTATTATGGATTAGAAGATCTCGAAAATAGTATCATAATATGTGTTGTCTTGTTTGAGAATGCATTAGATACCTAGATATAGAAGATGAGGTTGTATTTTATAAATATCCAAAAATTTGAATAGATTTCATTTATATAAGAACCTCAATTGTCTTATTAATTTCATAATTAGATAATTTTGATTTTTCCTTATAAGCCCTAATCCTAGTTAATGAACTTTAGTGAGCTCTAATTCCTAGTCTGATCATTTACTTGGTGAAAATTTTACATAAAAATTCCACTATAAGTCTTCTATATATTCAAAAAAAATCAATCCAATACAATTAATAGATTGTGAAAAAAAGTCCAAAAACTGCACTGATGTCACTTGATCACCAACTTGAAAGTTGATGCAAATGTTCTAATAGCAATTTATCCTTTTTTAATTTTTAACTTTAATTCAAAATTAATATATATCTTAACATTTAATTCTTCTAATATTATCCCAAATTTCACCTTGATCTGATTAATAGAACTTTAGATATCATAGAAATCCTATTCAACTTCAAACTGCCAACTTCTAATACCCTCTTGTACCAAAATCCAAATATCTCTCAATTACACTATTAAATTAATGCAAAATTTTATACATACTTAGCACATCTAATCAACTAAATAATATCAAATTTTGAATTGTAGATGTGACACCAATTGCATAAACTGGCTAAGAGTGCTAGTACTAATTATATTGTATAAATTCCAAATCAATGATATAAATCTTGATTTTGAACAACAATTTCAAAGTCATTTCAAACCTTTTAAAAATAAGCCTTATATTTCTAAAATTATCTTAAAAATAGCTTTTAAATCTTAATTGTTAATCTTCAAATGCCTCCTTACTTTACTCTAGGTAGTTATTTTAATGACTAGAGGTCTGATTTTGATCGTGTCTCACAAAGGATCAACCTTTGGATATCAATCTAACCTATTTAAGAGATTTTTTTAGTTCAATCCTATTTTTAACTTAATTCTAGTATCAACTATAGTAATTATTTATTTCTTTTAATTTAATTTTATTAATATATGGCCTTTCTAAGGTAATGAAAGAATTTCTACAGCCTACAAGGTAAAATTATTAACCAACCTTTAATCTTCTAGCTATTAAGATAAAAAAATAAACTAAGAAGCTTTTATAAAAGCCATGTTTAAATATCTTGAACAATTATTGAACCAAAATAGTTAGATATTAATTAAAAATTCATATTTGATTATATTTTTATAATACGACAATAGTAAGAGATGTGCAATGCTTTTTGAGATTTGCCAACTACTACCAAATCTTCATTAAAGACTTCTCTAAAGTTGCAACTCTATTTATATGTTCAACTTACAAAGACAAACTTCAATGGAATTAAGAAGCAAAAATTACATTTGAAGCTTTGAAGAAATCTTTGTTTTTGTATCAATCTTGTATCATATTGACTTTTGTAAGCCATTTTTTATGAAAATAGATACATCAAACTTTACTTTAGGTACCATATTGTCACAAATGGGAACACATGATGAAATTTACTTAGTAGTTTTTTATTCTAAAAATTTTCAGAAATTAAAATCAACTATGAAATCTACAATAAAGAACTTCTTGGAATCATAAATTCATTTTGAGAATGACACTATCAATTATAATGTGCTTATAGTCCAATCACTAGATATATATATATATATATATATATATATATAGATCACAAGAACCTTAAGTATTTTATGTTAGCATGCATTTTGAATTGTTACTAAGCCCTTTAGAGCATGTCCTTATGAAGATTCAAATTCAAGATCACTTAATAACTAAAAAAAAACAATAAGGTTTGTCAAACACATTCTTTGAATAATCTTATCTTGTACCAAAGGAAAGAGATGTTGCTTTTGATCAACAACAATCAATTCTTTTAAAGCCAAAGCATCTTTATCTTTACAGAAGTTCAATCAAGTATGTCTTTTCATCATCTTATTTGTAATATTAAAGAAAATCTTTTAAAGTCTCATGATACTTCTAACTTTGAATTCAAGAATAATCTATTATATTTTAAAAGGTGCTTATATATTCTAAAAAGTGAAGCTAAATTCTTCATTGTCGTGTTGTAACACGTCTATATGATGCAAATATAAATCAAAAGGATTATTAATATTTAATCACCTTGGGTATTAGAAGCGGTAGCCAATTCCAGTGTAAATACTGAGAGGCCAGGTTCAGTCACTCCGTTATAGTCAGCCGAGGCATATTCACCAGTAACGAAATGCTCCATTCGATTCCAATAATGGGAATCAGTAGAAAAGAAAAGGACCAATTCAACGACGGGTGAGCCTGGTTTGAAGAGCCAATTGGATCCAATTTCAGAAGACCTCTAATCCAGGTCCTATTACAGGCTTCTTACCCAATATGAGACCTAACTTGGTCGGGCAACCCAATATGGTCTGATTACGGGCTTCAATTTTGTTTCAGGGTGTTTCGTTCTTTGTGCGGTTCCGGAAACGTCCTTTCTGTAAAAAAAATCTCTTAAAGGCAAAAATGAAGGGGGTCGGTGATTCCAGTTTGGGGAGTCCAAGGTAGAAGAATAAGATCTTCTCAGGATTAAAGGGGAGGATAGGTTAAGAAATGAAGGGAAGGAGAATTAGGGTTTTAAGGGAGGGAGAGCTAGCTTCATGCTTTCGGAGAAAAAGACAGAGAATTGGGGTTTTTTTTTCTTTATAGGATTTTGGAAAGACTGAGGCAATCACTACTGAAAGTCAGTGTTGTACTGGTGAATTGGGGTTTTAATGAAGTGGGTGTGATTACTCTTGACTGTTTTGTGAAATCAAAGTTACGTCTATGATTGAAGAATTAAAAGGGTGTCTATAGGATTGAGTATGCAGAGTGAATGAAAATTTTTGGGTTAATCTAACAAGACAGTCAATGGATACAAGATCGTGAGTATAAAGCAGTATCGGAGATTAGCATATTGGATTGTTCGGGGTTCTTTGTAACGTCTAGAGACCTACCGGCTAGGGCAAAAAGGATTTTGACGAGCAATCGAAGGACATCCGTATAGATTTACGATATATTCTTACAATTATTTATATTCCAATAGTCAAAAACTGATAGACTACTTGAATATTAGCGAATATCCATACTACCTTCTACAGCCAGCCGCACGATGCGTTCTCGAGCAGGAAAGCACGTGATACGACATAAGTGGTGAATCCGATGTGAAAGCTTGAGGTGGAAGGTATTGAATTTCGTTTGATTTTATTTTTATTTTTATGGAAAACGAAAATAAAAATTTTGAAGGATCTTTGGGAGGAGTTTTTGATGGGGGTTCTTCTAAAGGACAAGGTATGTACATGGATCCGTCTACTGCTAGTATGTTTTAAGCCTTCTCATTATCAATGCAGCAACAACAAAGTAATGATCGAAAGGAAGCTTTGGCAACCAAAGCATTGCAAGCAATGGTCAATAAAATTGATCAATTTGATGGAAGAAATACTTTAAGGTATTTAAGATGTTATGTTCCTGAAATGGAATTAAATCGGGTTTTTGAGAAGAAAATGGTTGAAATATTTGGACTTGCCACAATACCGGAGATAAAAGACCATATTACATCGATTATGGATCGTTATCAGAATTCATGGGAGGATTTTTCACATGCATTGAAAGACGAATATTTCTTGAAAGATGTTGATTGCGTTACTAAGAAGTTGTTTCTGGAATGGATTGAATGGCCTAATAAAAATTTGCAAGCAACGAAGCTACTAAGGAAATTTGAGAGGCAGTACTCTCAATTATCGAAGGTAGAAAAATTGATATTGGAGCTGAACAAAGTTGATCTATTTCTTCAAGTTGCTGATGGAGAATTGCAAAGAAAATTAGAACTCCTTCTTGAAGACAAAAAAGAAGATGAAGGATTGACAACAGAGTAGAAGAACTTTGAAGATGCAGTGGGTTGCTTGCAAAAAGAAAAAAGAGGAAGGATAGGAGCAATATTCCAAAAACAGTACAAGCACCCAAAGCTCCAGTACGTACAACACCACCAACAATGCCTACAGTTCAACCTTCGACATCCTTATCAAAGAAAGTAGATATGGGGATGGAAGAAATTATACGAAGAATGCGAGATCTTCAAATCAAATTGGTAAGACTTGAAGAGAATACTTCTACAAATAATTCGAAGAATGTTTCAAAACAAAGATATGTACAAAGATGTATTTGGTATGATGATGCTTCACACACTAAGAAAGTTTGCAATGAATTTAATAATATGATACAGCAAGGAATTATTTGCTGGAAAGATGGGAAGATAGCATTAAAAGATAGGAAGGATCTTCTTCAAACCAATTTTGGCAAGGGAGGAATGAGAGCATTGGTTCAAGATTACTTAAAAGATTATGAAACAGCAGCACAAGAAAGTGCAAGTTATGGTGCTAGAATAGATGATGACCTTGGTGGAAGTACGAAAACTAGTGAGTTTTGGGCTTCTGCCGTTTCTACAATGCAAGAAGGGAAATTACCTCGAGAAGCATTATTGAGGACTGCAGCTACAATACGAGGTGCAACAGGTTGGGAGGATCTTGTTGAGTCTCTTTCAGTTCATTCATATATTGCTAAGAGCTAACATGAAGCTTTGATGGAAGAAAAGAGACGAGAAAATTTTGATGATACGAGAGAAGGAAATTTTTCTAAGAGGCAAACTCGAGGAGACAAGGCTTGGGAGACAGCTTCACAAGAATTGCGTGTAAAGGATACCTCATCATCATTGGAAGAAAAAACAAAGGAGACAAAAGATAAGGGCAAATCAATTGCTTATAAGCTACTTTCTGACATTGAAGTGGCAACGAATTTGAAAGGAGTGTTGGAAGAACGTATATTAAATGCTAAGGTGGAATTCACATTGAAAGAAGTTTTGGGAATTGTAAAGAAGGAGTTTCATGATGTTATCATTGATAGCATTAAGCGAAAGAGGCAATTAATGGACAAAATTGGAATGAGTCAGGTTATTGATGCAAGAATATATAAAGATGAAGAAGAGGTTGATATTAGTTACAAGCAACCAACAAATAAAAAGAATGGATATAATCAACGAGTACATTTCGAAGATTATAGTGATAAGGAAATGGAAACTTTGAGCCATTATACTCGAAAGCATTGGGCAAGGGCAACTACTGAGGTATTGGTGAAAGTAAGAGATATAGAAGAACCAATTATTGCTTTAGTCGACCATGGTTCTGAAATAAATCTTATATCTAAAGATCTTTATAAGAAGCAAAAATGGCCAATTGATATGGAACATGGATGGGCACTACGAGCAGCTAAGAATACATGGAGCGAATTATATGGAGCTTGTCCAGATGTCAAAATTTGGATTGGGGATGTTGCGATGGAGCAACATTTCTATGTTCAAGATACAATGTCTCATCCGTTGATTTTAGAACAACTGTATATTATGGTAATACAGATGGAAACAAAAGTACTTGATGATGGTTCTGCTTATGCAAGGATACGCAGCGAAGATGGGAGGAAAGCTGTATAATTTTTAACAGTACCTCCTAACCATGAACGGAATCGAGATAAGTTGAGGGAAAAACCATTGCCAAAGATTGTTGATGGATTTAAGGATTTTGGGGAGGTACCACTATAAAGCAAGATTATGGAAGTACAAAAGAGGAGGTACTCTCGCGAGATGAAGGTGCCTTTCATGCAAGTTTTATTGGTATTTTGGAGAATGGAAATATTATTTATAAGAAAGTTAATGATTTTAAAAGAAAAGAAAGAAAAAGATTATATAATATTGAAGGAGAATTACGCAAGTTAGGTACAGTGCAATATGATGAGAGGATTTTAGGTGTTTATGAAGAAAATGGACTAAAAGATTCATTGGAATTGATTACATCTATTGGAGTAGGGAATAATGATAAGATTGTTGAGATTCATTTAAGAGAGGTTTATACCATACTTGAATCTTTTCAAGCACCAGAAGTCACTGTAGAAACGAGATAAAAAACGACAGATAAGAAGGTAAAGCATGTTGTCGGACCATTACCAGAAGATTCTAAGGAACAAATGGGAGAAGCATCAAAAGAAGCGAGTTTAAGAGATCCAATGAGAATTGGACATCAGTTTACTGAAGAGACTTTTGAAGAATTGAAGATTGGTTCTGATGGTTTTTTATTGCGAGAGGAAATTACTTGCTTCAAAAAGATGTTGGCTAAACAAGTTGAATCTTATGAAATTGGGTGTGTAGATCCGAATATTATAACAGCTATGGTTATCTTCACTGTACCGCATGTACCTTGGAATCTAAGACCAATTTCTGTATCGAATGCACATTTACCAAAATTGGTGGAACTATTAAAAGAAAAGATGAAGATGAAAATATTGAAACCTTCATTTGCACCGTATTCTAGTCGATGGTTTATGGTACCTAAGAAGAATGGGTCACTACGGTTTATTCAAGGTATGCAACCGGTGAATGCAGTAATTATCTTGAATGCAAGAATTAGACCTATTATGGATGAATTTGCTGAGGCGTTTGCATGAAGAGCGATCTATTCAATGGGTGATTTGTATTCAGGTTATGATCAATTTCAACTTGTCGAAGGAAGTAGAGATATGACGACGATGAGGACACCACTTGGATTGGTTAGAATGTGCACTCTTCCTCAAGGCGCGACCAACTCAGTTGCGCATATGATGAATGGGATGAATAAGGTATTGAGAGATTTTATTCTAGAGAAGACTATGCTTTTTTTGGATGATGTTCCTATAAAAGGGTGCAGAGAAGGAGACAAGGATGAAACTTTAGGTACGAGGGGGTGTCGCAAATATGTTGTTGATCATATATAAGATTATGAAAAGATTTTAACTCGGCTTGGAGAAGTTCATCTTATATTATCGGGTATGAAGTCCGTATTTGGAGTACAAGAGGTTGTGATTATTGGACATTTATGTGGATCTTACGGAAAAAAACCAGATCCATCTAAAGTTGATGCAATTGGAAGGATGAAAGAGGATTGTGATTCTTTAATAGAGGTTCATGGGTTTTTAGGTGCATGTGTATTTTATCAAATCTGGATCCCTCATTATGCTCACATAGCGGTGTCGTGTTGTAACACGAGTATATTGTGAAAATATAAAGAAAGGGGACTTTTATTAATGTTCAGTTACCTCGAATATTGGGAGCAACGACTAACTCCAGTGCAAATACTGAGTGGCCAGGTTCAATCACCTCGTTACAGGTAGCCGGGGCATACTGAAATGCTCCATTCGATTCCAATAATGGGAGTCAACAGGAAGAGAAAGGACCAATTCACATGACGGGTGAACCTGGTTCGAAGAGCCAATTGGATCTAATTTCAAGAATCCAATCCGGGTCCTCTTACCTAATATGAGACTTGAATTAGTCAGGCAACCCAATGCAGTCTAATTACGGGGAAATCCAGGTCTTACCACGGACCTCAGCCAATCTGATGCGAAGGACCAATTTGATTCAATTACGGGGACATTCGGGTCTTACTACTGGACTCTTAGCCAATATGAGACCTGAATTGGTCGGGCGACTCAATGTGGTCGCGATTACGGGGTTTCGATTCTGTTTCAAGCTGTCCTGTTCTATGTGCCGTTTCAAGGAACATTATTTTTGGTAAAAAGATCTCTTAAAGGTAAAAACGGGGGAGAAAGCTTTGACGGTGGGAGCCAATTCCGGATCCAAGACGGAAGATTGAAGAAATTCAGAGGATAAGGTTAGGAGAGAGAATAAGATTTTGGAGAGATTTTGAAGATAGGAGAGAGCTAGCTTCATGCTTCGGGCGGGATAAGAAGACAAAGAATTGGGTTTTTTTTTCTTCATAGGATTTTGGGAAGACTGAGGCAATGGTTGCTGAAGTCAGTGTTGTAATGGTGAATTGGGATTTTTAATGACGTGGATTTGATTACTCTTGATTATTTTGTGAAATTGAAGTTACCTCTATGATTGAAGAATTAAAAGCGTGTCTATAGGATTGAGTATGCGGAGTGAATGAAAATTTTTGAGTTAATCTAACAAGACAGTCAATGGATACAAGGTCGTGAGTATAAAGCGGTATCGGAGATTAGCATATTGGATTGTTCGGGGTTCTCTGTAATGTCTAGAGACCTATCGGTTGGGGCAAAAAGGATTTCGGCGAGCAGTCGAAGGACATCCATATAGATTTACGATATATTCTTATAGTTGTTTATATTCCAACAGCAATAAATCGATAGAGTGCTTGAATATTAGCGAATCTCCATACTACCTTCAACTACCAGACGCCCAGCGCATTCTTGAGCAGAAAAGCACATAATGCGACAACGACAACTAGGTTAATTGGTGCATACCGGAGGATGCACAGATTCAGAGGGGGTGGATGTCATGTTGTAACACGTCTATATGATGAAAATATAAATGAAGAGGATTATTAATATTTAGTCACCTTGGGTGTTAGAAGCGGTGGCCAATTCCAGTGCAAATATTGAGAGTCCAAGTTCAGTCACCTCGTTACAGTCAGCCAAGGCATATTTACCAATAACGAAATGCTCCGTTCGATTCCAATAACAGGAGTCAGCAGAAAGGGAAATGACCAATTCAACGACAAGTGAACCTGGTTCGAAGAGCCAATTGCATCCAATTTCAAAAGACCTCTAATCCAGGTCCTATTACAGGCCTCTTACCCAATATGAGACCTGACTTGGTCGGGCAACCCAATATGGTCTGATTACGGGCTTCAATTTTGTTTCAGGTTGTTTCGTTCTTTGTGCCATTTCGAGAACGTCCTTTTTCTCAAAGAATCTCTTAAAGACACAAATTGGGAGGTCGGCGATTCCAATTCGGAGAGCCCAAGGCAGAAGAATAGGATCTTCTCAAGGTTAAAGGGGAGGATAGGTTAAGAAATGAAGGGAGGGAGAGTTAGGGTTTTAAGGGTCAGAGAGCTAGTTTCATGCTTTCGGAGGAAAAGACAGAGAATTGGGGTTTTTTTTTCTTCATAGGGTTTTGGGAAGATTGAGGCAATCGTTGTTGAAAGTCAGTGTTGTACTGGTGAATTGGGGTTTTAATGAAGTGGGTGTGATTACTCTTGATTATTTTGTGAAATTGAAGTTACCTCTATGATTGAAGAATTATAAGCGTATCTATAGGATTGAGTATGCGGAGTGAATGAAAATTTTTGGGTTAATCTAACAAGACAGTCAATGGATACAAGGTCGTGAGTATAAAGCGGTATCGGAGATTAGCATATTGGATTGTTCGGGGTTCTCTGTAATGTTTAGAGACCTACCGGCTGGGGCAAAAAGGATTTCGGCGAGCAGTCGAAGGACATCCATATAGATTTACGATATATTCTTATAGTTGTTTATATTCCAACAGCAATAAATCGATAGACTACTTGAATATTAGCGAATCTCCATACTACCTTCTACTACCAAACGCCCAGCGCATTCTTGAGCAGAAAAGCACATAATGTGACAACGGCAACTAAGTTCATTGGTGCATACTGGAGGATGCACAGGTTCAGAGGGGGTGGATGTCATGTTGTAACACGTCTATATGATGAAAATATAAATGAAGAGGATTATTAATATTTAGTCACCTTGGGTGTTAGAAGCGGTGGCCAATTCCAGTGCAAATATTGAGAGTCCAAGTTCAGTCACCTCATTACAGTCAGCCAAGGCATATTTACCAATAACGAAATGCTCCGTTTGATTCCAATAACAGGAGTCAGCAGAAAGGGAAATGACCAATTCAACGACAAGTGAACCTGGTTCGAAGAGCCAATTGCATCCAATTTCAAAAGACCTCTAATCCAGGTCCTATTACAGGCCTCTTACCCAATATGAGACCTGACTTGGTCGGGCAACCCAATATGGTCTGATTACGGGCTTCAATTTTGTTTCAGGTTGTTTCGTTCTTTGTGCCATTTCGAGAACGTCCTTTTCCTCAAAGAATCTCTTAAAGACACAAATTGGGAGGTCGGCGATTCCAATTCGGAGAGCCCAAGGCAGAAGAATAGGATCTTCTCAAGGTTAAAGGGGAGGATAGGTTAAGAAATGAAGGGAGGGAGAGTTAGGGTTTTAAGGGTCAGAGAGCTAGTTTCATGCTTTCCGAGGAAAAGACAGAGAATTGGGGTTTTTTTTTTCTTCATAGGGTTTTGGGAAGATTGAGGCAATCGTTGCTGAAAGTCAGTGTTGTACTGGTGAATTGGGGTTTTAATGAAGTGGGTGTGATTACTCTTGATTATTTTGTGAAATTGAAGTTACCTCTATGATTGAAGAATTAAAAGCGTGTCTATAGGATTGAGTATGCGGAGTGAATGAAAATTTTTGGGTTAATCTAACAAGACTGTCAATGGATACAAGGTCGTGAGTATAAAGCGGTATCGGAGATTAGCATATTGGATTGTTCGGGGTTCTCTGTAATGTCTAGAGACCTACCGGCTGGGGCAAAAAGGATTTCGGCGAGCAGTCGAAGGACATCCATATAGATTTACGATATATTCTTATAGTTGTTTATATTCCAACAGCAATAAATCGATAGAGTGCTTGAATATTAGCGAATTTCCATACTACCTTCTACTACCAGACGCCCAGCGCATTCTTGAGCAGAAAAGCACATAATGCGACAACGACAACTAGGTTAATTGGTGCATACCGGAGGATGCACAGATTCAGAGGGGGTGGATGTCATGTTGTAACACATCTATATGATGAAAATATAAATGAAGAGGATTATTAATATTTAGTCACCTTGGGTGTTAGAAGCGGTGGCCAATTCCAGTGCAAATATTGAGAGTCCAAGTTCAGTCACCTCGTTACAGTCAGCCAAGGCATATTTACCAATAACGAAATGCTCCGTTCGATTCCAATAACAGGAGTCAGCAGAAAGGGAAATGACCAATTCAACGACAAGTGAACCTGGTTCGAAGAGCCAATTGCATCCAATTTCAAAAGACCTCTAATCCAGGTCCTATTACAGGCCTCTTACCCAATATGAGACCTGACTTGGTCGGGCAACCCAATATGGTCTGATTACGGGCTTCAATTTTGTTTCAGGTTGTTTCGTTCTTTGTGCCATTTCGAGAACGTCCTTTTCCTCAAAGAATCTCTTAAAGACACAAATTGGGAGGTCGGCGATTCCAATTCGGAGAGCCCAAGGCAGAAGAATAGGATCTTCTCAAGGTTAAAGGGGAGGATAGGTTAAGAAATGAAGGGAGGGAGAGTTAGGGTTTTAAGGGTCAGAGAGCTAGTTTCATGCTTTCCGAGGAAAAGACAGAGAATTGGGGTTTTTTTTTCTTCATAGGGTTTTGGGAAGATTGAGGCAATCGTTGCTGAAAGTCAGTGTTGTATTGGTGAATTGGGGTTTTAATGAAGTGGGTGTGATTATTCTTGATTATTTTGTGAAATTGAAGTTACCTCTATGATTGAAGAATTAAAAGCGTGTCTATAGGATTGAGTATGCGGAGTGAATGAAAATTTTTGGGTTAATCTAACAAGACAGTCAATGGATACAAGGTCGTGAGTATAAAGCGGTATCGGAGATTAGCATATTGGATTGTTCGGGGTTCTCTGTAATGTCTAGAGACCTACCGGCTGGGGCAAAAAGGATTTCGGCGAGCAGTCGAAGGACATCCATATAGATTTACGATATATTCTTATAGTTGTTTATATTCCAACAGCAATAAATCGATAGAGTGCTTGAATATTAGCGAATTTCCATACTACCTTCTACTACCAGACGCCCGGCGCATTCTTGAGCAGAAAAGCACATAATGCGACAACGACAACTAGGTTAATTGGTGCATACCGGAGGATGCACAGATTCAGAGGGGGTGGATGTCATGTTGTAACACGTCTATATGATGAAAATATAAATGAAGAGGATTATTAATATTTAGTCACCTTGGGTGTTAGAAGCGGTGGCCAATTCCAGTGCAAATATTGAGAGTCCAAGTTCAGTCACCTCGTTACAGTCAGCCAAGGCATATTTACCAATAACGAAATGCTCTGTTCGATTCCAATAACAGGAGTCAGCAGAAAGGGAAATGACCAATTCAACGACAAGTGAACCTGGTTCGAAGAGCCAATTGCATCCAATTTCAAAAGACCTCTAATCCAGGTCCTATTACAGGCCTCTTACCCAATATGAGACCTGACTTGGTCGGGCAACCCAATATGGTCTGATTACGGGCTTCAATTTTGTTTCAGGTTGTTTCGTTCTTTGTGCCATTTCGAGAACGTCCTTTTCCTCAAAGAATCTCTTAAAGACACAAATTGGGAGGTCGGCGATTCCAATTCGGAGAGCCCAAGGCAGAAGAATAGGATCTTCTCAAGGTTAAAGGGGAGGATAGGTTAAGAAATGAAGGGAGGGAGAGTTAGGGTTTTAAGGGTCAGAGAGCTAGTTTCATGCTTTCCGAGGAAAAGACAGAGAATTGGGATTTTTTTTTTCTTCATAGGGTTTTGGGAAGATTGAGGCAATCGTTGCTGAAAGTCAGTGTTGTACTGGTGAATTGGGGTTTTAATGAAGTGGGTGTGATTACTCTTGATTATTTTGTGAAATTGAAGTTACCTCTATGATTGAAGAATTAAAAGCGTGTCTATAGGATTGAGTATGCGGAGTGAATGAAAATTTTTGAGTTAATCTAACAAGACAGTCAATGGATACAAGGTCGTGAGTATAAAGCGGTATCGGAGATTAGCATATTGGATTGTTCGGGGTTCTCTGTAATGTCTAGAGACCTATCGGCTGGGGCAAAAAGGATTTCGGCGAGCAGTCGAAGGACATCCATATAGATTTACGATATATTCTTATAGTTGTTTATATTCCAACAGCAATAAATCGATAGAGTGCTTGAATATTAGCGAATCTCCATACTACCTTCTACTACCAGACGCCCAGCGCATTCTTGAGCAGAAAAGCACATAATGCGACAACGACAACTAGGTTAATTGGTGCATACCGGAGGATGCACAGATTCAGAGGGGGTGGATGTCATGTTGTAACACGTCTATATGATGAAAATATAAATGAAGAGGATTATTAATATTTAGTCACCTTGGGTGTTAGAAGCGGTGGCCAATTCCAGTGCAAATATTGAGAGTCCAAGTTCAGTCACCTCGTTACAGTCAGCCAAGGCATATTTACCAATAACGAAATGCTCTGTTCGATTCCAATAACAGGAGTCAGCAGAAAGGGAAATGACCAATTCAACGACAAGTGAACCTGGTTCGAAGAGCCAATTGCATCCAATTTCAAAAGACCTCTAATCCAGGTCCTATTACAGGCCTCTTACCCAATATGAGACTTGACTTGGTCGGGCAACCCAATATGGTCTGATTACGGGCTTCAATTTTGTTTCAGGTTGTTTCGTTCTTTGTGCCATTTCGAGAACGTCCTTTTCCTCAAAGAATCTCTTAAAGACACAAATTGGGAGGTCGGCGATTCCAATTCGGAGAGCCCAAGGCAGAAGAATAGGATCTTCTCAAGGTTAAAGGGGAGGATAGGTTAAGAAATGAAGGGAGGGAGAGTTAGGGTTTTAAGGGTCAGAGAGCTAGTTTCATGCTTTCCGAGGAAAAGACAGAGAATTGGGGTTTTTTTTTTCTTCATAGGGTTTTGGGAAGATTGAGGCAATCGTTGCTGAAAGTCAGTGTTGTACTGGTGAATTGGGGTTTTAATGAAGTGGGTGTGATTACTCTTGATTATTTTGTGAAATTGAAGTTACCTCTATGATTGAAGAATTAAAAGCGTGTCTATAGGATTGAGTATGCGGAGTGAATGAAAATTTTTGGGTTAATCTAACAAGACTGTCAATGGATACAAGGTCGTGAGTATAAAGCGGTATCGGAGATTAGCATATTGGATTGTTCGGGGTTCTCTGTAATGTCTAGAGACCTACCGGCTGGGGCAAAAAGGATTTCGGCGAGCAGTCGAAGGACATCCATATAGATTTACGATATATTCTTATAGTTGTTTATATTCCAACAGCAATAAATCGATAGAGTGCTTGAATATTAGCGAATTTCCATACTACCTTCTACTACCAGACGCCCAGCGCATTCTTGAGCAGAAAAGCACATAATGCGACAACGACAACTAGGTTAATTGGTGCATACCGGAGGATGCACAGATTCAGAGGGGGTGGATGTCATGTTGTAACACATCTATATGATGAAAATATAAATGAAGAGGATTATTAATATTTAGTCACCTTGGGTGTTAGAAGCGGTGGCCAATTCCAGTGCAAATATTGAGAGTCCAAGTTCAGTCACCTCGTTACAGTCAGCCAAGGCATATTTACCAATAACGAAATGCTCCGTTCGATTCCAATAACAGGAGTCAACAGAAAGGGAAATGACCAATTCAACGACAAGTGAACCTGGTTCGAAGAGCCAATTGCATCCAATTTCAAAAGACCTCTAATCCAGGTCCTATTACAGGCCTCTTACCCAATATGAGACCTGACTTGGTCGGGCAACCCAATATGGTCTGATTACGGGCTTCAATTTTGTTTCAGGTTGTTTCGTTCTTTGTGCCATTTCGAGAACGTCCTTTTCCTCAAAGAATCTCTTAAAGACACAAATTGGGAGGTCGGCGATTCCAATTCGGAGAGCCCAAGGCAGAAGAATAGGATCTTCTCAAGGTTAAAGGGGAGGATAGGTTAAGAAATGAAGGGAGGGAGAGTTAGGGTTTTAAGGGTCAGAGAGCTAGTTTCATGCTTTCCGAGGAAAAGACAGAGAATTGGGGTTTTTTTTTCTTCATAGGGTTTTGGGAAGATTGAGGCAATCGTTGCTGAAAGTCAGTGTTGTATTGGTGAATTGGGGTTTTAATGAAGTGGGTGTGATTATTCTTGATTATTTTGTGAAATTGAAGTTACCTCTATGATTGAAGAATTAAAAGCGTGTCTATAGGATTGAGTATGCGGAGTGAATGAAAATTTTTGGGTTAATCTAACAAGACAGTCAATGGATACAAGGTCGTGAGTATAAAGCGGTATCGGAGATTAGCATATTGGATTGTTCGGGGTTCTCTGTAATGTCTAGAGACCTACCGGCTGGGGCAAAAAGGATTTCGGCGAGCAGTCGAAGGACATCCATATAGATTTACGATATATTCTTATAGTTGTTTATATTCCAACAGCAATAAATCGATAGAGTGCTTGAATATTAGCGAATTTCCATACTACCTTCTACTACCAGACGCCCGGCGCATTCTTGAGCAGAAAAGCACATAATGCGACAACGACAACTAGGTTAATTGGTGCATACCGGAGGATGCACAGATTCAGAGGGGGTGGATGTCATGTTGTAACACGTCTATATGATGAAAATATAAATGAAGAGGATTATTAATATTTAGTCACCTTGGGTGTTAGAAGCGGTGGCCAATTCCAGTGCAAATATTGAGAGTCCAAGTTCAGTCACCTCGTTACAGTCAGCCAAGGCATATTTACCAATAACGAAATGCTCTGTTCGATTCCAATAACAGGAGTCAGCAGAAAGGGAAATGACCAATTCAACGACAAGTGAACCTGGTTCGAAGAGCCAATTGCATCCAATTTCAAAAGACCTCTAATCCAGGTCCTATTACAGGCCTCTTACCCAATATGAGACCTGACTTGGTCGGGCAACCCAATATGGTCTGATTACGGGCTTCAATTTTGTTTCAGGTTGTTTCGTTCTTTGTGCCATTTCGAGAACGTCCTTTTCCTCAAAGAATCTCTTAAAGACACAAATTGGGAGGTCGGCGATTCCAATTCGGAGAGCCCAAGGCAGAAGAATAGGATCTTCTCAAGGTTAAAGGGGAGGATAGGTTAAGAAATGAAGGGAGGGAGAGTTAGGGTTTTAAGGGTCAGAGAGCTAGTTTCATGCTTTCCGAGGAAAAGACAGAGAATTGGGATTTTTTTTTTCTTCATAGGGTTTTGGGAAGATTGAGGCAATCGTTGCTGAAAGTCAGTGTTGTACTGGTGAATTGGGGTTTTAATGAAGTGGGTGTGATTACTCTTGATTATTTTGTGAAATTGAAGTTACCTCTATGATTGAAGAATTAAAAGCGTGTCTATAGGATTGAGTATGCGGAGTGAATGAAAATTTTTGAGTTAATCTAACAAGACAGTCAATGGATACAAGGTCGTGAGTATAAAGCGGTATCGGAGATTAGCATATTGGATTGTTCGGGGTTCTCTGTAATGTCTAGAGACCTATCGGCTGGGGCAAAAAGGATTTCGGCGAGCAGTCGAAGGACATCCATATAGATTTACGATATATTCTTATAGTTGTTTATATTCCAACAGCAATAAATCGATAGAGTGCTTGAATATTAGCGAATCTCCATACTACCTTCTACTACCAGACGCCCAGCGCATTCTTGAGCAGAAAAGCACATAATGCGACAACGACAACTAGGTTAATTGGTGCATACCGGAGGATGCACAGATTCAGAGGGGGTGGATGTCATGTTGTAACACGTCTATATGATGAAAATATAAATGAAGAGGATTATTAATATTTAGTCACCTTGGGTGTTAGAAGCGGTGGCCAATTCCAGTGCAAATATTGAGAGTCCAAGTTCAGTCACCTCGTTACAGTCAGCCAAGGCATATTTACCAATAACGAAATGCTCCGTTCGATTCCAATAACAGGAGTCAGCAGAAAGGGAAATGACCAATTCAAGGAGAAGTGAACCTGGTTCGAAGAGCCAATTGCATCCAATTTCAAAAGACCTCTAATCCAGGTCCTATTACAAGCCTCTTACCCAATATGAGACCTGACTTGGTCGGGCAACCCAATATGGTCTGATTACGGGCTTCAATTTTGTTTCAGGTTGTTTCGTTCTTTGTGCCATTTCGAGAACGTCCTTTTCCTCAAAGAATCTCTTAAAGACACAAATTGGGAGGTCGGCGATTCCAATTCGGAGAGCCCAAGGCAGAAGAATAGGATCTTCTCAAGGTTAAAGGGGAGGATAGGTTAAGAAATGAAGGGAGGGAGAGTTAGGGTTTTAAGGGTCAGAGAGCTAGTTTCATGCTTTCCGAGGAAAAGACAGAGAATTGGGATTTTTTTTTTCTTCATAGGGTTTTGGGAAGATTGAGGCAATCGTTGCTGAAAGTCAGTGTTGTACTGGTGAATTGGGGTTTTAATGAAGTGGGTGTGATTATTCTTGATTATTTTGTGAAATTGAAGTTACCTCTATGATTGAAGAATTAAAAGCGTGTCTATAGGATTGAGTATGCGGAGTGAATGAAAATTTTTGAGTTAATCTAACAAGACAGTCAATGGATACAAGGTCGTGAGTATAAAGCGGTATCGGAGATTAGCATATTGGATTGTTCGGGGTTCTCTGTAATGTCTAGAGACCTATCGGCTAGGGCAAAAAGGATTTCGGCGAGCAGTCGAAGGACATCCATATAGATTTACGATATATTCTTATAGTTGTTTATATTCCAACAGCAATAAATCGATAGAGTGCTTGAATATTAGCGAATTTCCATACTACCTTCTACTACCAGACGCCCAGCGCATTCTTGAGCAGAAAAGCACATAATGCGACAACGACAACTAGGTTAATTGGTGCATACCGGAGGATGCACAGATTCAGAGGGGGTGGATGTCATGTTGTAACACGTCTATATGATGAAAATATAAATGAAGAGGATTATTAATATTTAGTCACCTTGGGTGTTAGAAGCGGTGGCCAATTCCAGTGCAAATATTGAGAGTCCAAGTTCAGTCACCTCGTTACAGTCAGCCAAGGCATATTTACCAATAACGAAATGCTCTGTTCGATTCCAATAACAGGAGTCAGCAGAAAGGGAAATGACCAATTCAACGACAAGTGAACCTGGTTCGAAGAGCCAATTGCATCCAATTTCAAAAGACCTCTAATCCAGGTCCTATTACAGGCCTCTTACCCAATATGAGACCTGACTTGGTCGGGCAACCCAATATGGTCTGATTACGGGCTTCAATTTTGTTTCAGGTTGTTTCGTTCTTTGTGCCATTTCGAGAACGTCCTTTTCCTCAAAGAATCTCTTAAAGACACAAATTGGGAGGTCGGCGATTCCAATTCGGAGAGCCCAAGGCAGAAGAATAGGATCTTCTCAAGGTTAAAGGGGAGGATAGGTTAAGAAATGAAGGGAGGGAGAGTTAGGGTTTTAAGGGTCAGAGAGCTAGTTTCATGCTTTCGGAGGAAAAGACAGAGAATTGGGGTTTTTTTTTCTTCATAGGGTTTTGGGAAGATTGAGGCAATCGTTGCTGAAAGTCAGTGTTGTACTGGTGAATTGGGGTTTTAATGAAGTGGGTGTGATTACTCTTGATTATTTTGTGAAATTGAAGTTACCTCTATGATTGAAGAATTAAAAGCGTGTCTATAGGATTGAGTATGCGGAGTGAATGAAAATTTTTGAGTTAATCTAACAAGACAGTCAATGGATACAAGGTCGTGAGTATAAAGCGGTATCGGAGATTAGCATATTGGATTGTTCGGGGTTCTCTGTAATGTCTAGAGACCTATCGGCTGGGGCAAAAAGGATTTCGGCGAGCAGTCGAAGGACATCCATATAGATTTACGATATATTCTTACAGTTGTTTATATTCCAACAGCAATAAATCGATAGAGTGCTTGAATATTAGCGAATTTCCATACTACCTTCTACTACCAGACGCCCAGCGCATTCTTGAGCAGAAAAGCACATAATGCGACAACGACAACTAGGTTAATTGGTGCATACCGGAGGATGCACAGGTTCAGAGGGGGTGGATGTCGTGTTGTAACACGTCTATATGATGAAAATATAAATGAAGAGGATTATTAATATTTAGTCACCTTGGGTGTTAGAAGCGGTGGCCAATTCCAGTGCAAATATTGAGAGTCCAAGTTCAGTCACCTCGTTACAGTCAGCCAAGGCATATTTACCAATAACGAAATGCTCTGTTCGATTCCAATAACAGGAGTCAGCAGAAAGGGAAATGACCAATTCAACGACAAGTGAACCTGGTTCGAAGAGCCAATTGCATCCAATTTCAAAAGACCTCTAATCCAGGTCCTATTACAGGCCTCTTACCCAATATGAGACCTGACTTGGTCGGGCAACCCAATATGGTCTGATTACGGGCTTCAATTTTGTTTCAGGTTGTTTCGTTCTTTGTGCCATTTCGAGAACGTCCTTTTCCTCAAAGAATCTCTTAAAGACACAAATTGGGAGGTCGGCGATTCCAATTCGGAGAGCCCAAGGCAGAAGAATAGGATCTTCTCAAGGTTAAAGGGGAGGATAGGTTAAGAAATGAAGGGAGGGAGAGTTAGGGTTTTAAGGGTCAGAGAGCTAGTTTCATGCTTTCCGAGGAAAAGACAGAGAATTGGGATTTTTTTTTTCTTCATAGGGTTTTGGGAAGATTGAGGCAATCGTTGCTGAAAGTCAGTGTTGTACTGGTGAATTGGGGTTTTAATGAAGTGGGTGTGATTATTCTTGACTATTTTGTGAAATTGAAGTTACCTCTATGATTGAAGAATTAAAAGCGTGTCTATAGGATTGAGTATGCGGAGTGAATGAAAATTTTTGAGTTAATCTAACAAGACAGTCAATGGATACAAGGTCGTGAGTATAAAGCGGTATCGGAGATTAGCATATTGGATTGTTCGGGGTTCTCTGTAATGTCTAGAGACCTATCGGCTGGGGCAAAAAGGATTTTGGCGAGCAGTCGAAGGACATCCATATAGATTTACGATATATTCTTATAGTTGTTTATATTCCAACAGCAATAAATCGATAGAGTGCTTGAATATTAGCGAATTTCCATACTACCTTCTACTACCAGACGCCCAGCGCATTCTTGAGCAGAAAAGCACATAATGCGACAACGACAACTAGGTTAATTGGTGCATACCGGAGGATGCACAGATTCAGAGGGGGTGGATGTCATGTTGTAACACGTCTATATGATGAAAATATAAATGAAGAGGATTATTAATATTTAGTCACCTTGGGTGTTAGAAGCGGTGGCCAATTCCAGTGCAAATATTGAGAGTCCAAGTTCAGTCACCTCGTTACAGTCAGCCAAGGCATATTTACCAATAACGAAATGCTCTGTTCGATTCCAATAACAGGAGTCAGCAGAAAGGGAAATGACCAATTCAACGACAAGTGAACCTGGTTCGAAGAGCCAATTGCATCCAATTTCAAAAGACCTCTAATCCAGGTCCTATTACAGGCCTCTTACCCAATATGAGACTTGACTTGGTCGGGCAACCCAATATGGTCTGATTACGGGCTTCAATTTTGTTTCAGGTTGTTTCGTTCTTTGTGCCATTTCGAGAACGTCCTTTTCCTCAAAGAATCTCTTAAAGACACAAATTGGGAGGTCGGCGATTCCAATTCGGAGAGCCCAAGGCAGAAGAATAGGATCTTCTCAAGGTTAAAGGGGAGGATAGGTTAAGAAATGAAGGGAGGGAGAGTTAGGGTTTTAAGGGTCAGAGAGCTAGTTTCATGCTTTCCGAGGAAAAGACAGAGAATTGGGGTTTTTTTTTCTTCATAGGGTTTTGGGAAGATTGAGGCAATCGTTGCTGAAAGTCAGTGTTGTATTGGTGAATTGGGGTTTTAATGAAGTGGGTGTGATTATTCTTGATTATTTTGTGAAATTGAAGTTACCTCTATGATTGAAGAATTAAAAGCGTGTCTATAGGATTGAGTATGCGGAGTGAATGAAAATTTTTGGGTTAATCTAACAAGACAGTCAATGGATACAAGGTCGTGAGTATAAAGCGGTATCGGAGATTAGCATATTGGATTGTTCGGGGTTCTCTGTAATGTCTAGAGACCTACCGGCTGGGGCAAAAAGGATTTCGGCGAGCAGTCGAAGGACATCCATATAGATTTACGATATATTCTTACAGTTGTTTATTTTCCAATAGCAATAAATCGATAGATTGCTTGAATATTAGCGAATCTCCATACTACCTTCTACTACCAGACGCCCAGCGCATTCTTGAGCAGAAAAGCACATAATGCGACAACGGCAACTAGGTTAATTGGTGCATACCGGAGGATGCACAGATTCAGAGGGGGTGGATGTCATGTTGTAACACGTCTATATGATGAAAATATAAATGAAGAGGATTATTAATATTTAGTCACCTTGGGTGTTAGAAGCGGTGGCCAATTCCAGTGCAAATATTGAGAGTCCAAGTTCAGTCACCTCGTTACAGTCAGCCGGGGCATATTTACCAATAACGAAATGCTCTGTTCGATTCCAATAACAGGAGTCAGCAGAAAGAGAAATGGCCAATTCAACGACGGGTGAACCTGGTTCGAAGAGCCAATTGCATCCAATTTCAAAAGACCTCTAATCCAGGTCCTATTACAGGCCTCTTACCCAATATGAGACCTGACTTGGTCGGGCAACCCAATATGGTCTGATTACGGGCTTCAATTTTGTTTCAGGTTGTTTCGTTCTTTGTGCCGTTCCGAGAACGTCCTTTTCCTCAAAGAATCTCTTAAAGACACAAATTGGGGGGTCGGCGATTCCAATTCGGAGAGCCCTAGGCAGAAGAATAGGATCTTCTCAAGGTTGAAGGGGAGGATAGGTTAAGAAATGAAGAGAGGGAGAGTTAGGGTTTTAAGGGTCAGAGAGCTAGTTTCATGCTTTCCGAGGAAAAGACAGAGAATTGGGGTTTTTTTTTCTTCATAGGGTTTTGGGAAGATTGAGGCAATCGTTGCTGAAAGTCAGTGTTGTACTGGTGAATTGGGGTTTTAATGAAGTGGGTGTGATTACTCTTGATTATTTTGTGAAATTGAAGTTACCTCTATGATTGAAGAATTAAAAGCGTGTCTATAGGATTGAGTATGCGGAGTGAATGAAAATTTTTGGGTTAATCTAACAAGACAGTCAATGGATACAAGGTCGTGAGTATAAAGCGGTATCGGAGATTAGCATATTGGATTGTTCGGGGTTCTCTATAATATCTTGAGACCTATCGGCTGGGGCAAAAAAGATTTCGGCGAGCAGTCGAAGGACATCCATATAGATTTACGATATATTCTTACAGTTGTTTATTTTCCAATAGCAATAAATCGATAGATTGCTTGAATATTAGCGAATCTCCATACTACCTTCTACTACCAGACGCCCAGCGCATTCTTGAGCAGAAAAGCACATAATGCGACAACGGCAACTAGGTTAATTGGTGCATACCGGAGGATGCACAAGTTCAGAGGGGATGGATGTCATGTTGTAACACGTCTATATGATGAAAATATAAATGAAGAGGATTATTAATATTTAGTCACCTTGGGTGTTAGAAGCGGTGGCCAATTCCAGTGCAAATATTGAGAGTCCAAGTTCAGTCACCTCGTTACAGTCAGCCGGGGCATATTTACCAATAACGAAATGCTCCGTTCGATTCCAATAACAGGAGTCAGCAGAAAGAGAAATGGCCAATTCAACGACGGGTGAACCTGGTTCGAAGAGCCAATTGCATCCAATTTCAAAAGACCTCTAATCCAGGTCCTATTACAGGCCTCTTACCCAATATGAGACCTGACTTGGTCGGGCAACCCAATATGGTCTGATTACGGGCTTCAATTTTGTTTCAGGTTGTTTCGTTCTTTGTGCCGTTCCGAGAACGTCCTTTTCCTCAAAGAATCTCTTAAAGACACAAATTGGGGGGTCGGCGATTCCAATTCAAAGAGCCCTAGGCAGAAGAATAGGATCTTCTCAAGGTTTAAGGGGAGGATAGGTTAAGAAATGAAGAGAGGGAGAGTTAGGGTTTTAAGGGTCAGAGAGCTAGTTTCATGCTTTCCGAGGAAAAGACAGAGAATTGGGGTTTTTTTTTCTTCATAGGGTTTTGGGAAGATTGAGGCAATCGTTGCTGAAAGTCAGTGTTGTACTGGTGAATTGGGGTTTTAATGAAGTGGGTGTGATTATTCTTGATTATTTTGTGAAATTGAAGTTACCTCTATGATTGAAGAATTAAAAGCGTCTCTATAGGATTGAGTATGCGGAGTGAATGAAAATTTTTGGGTTAATCTAACAAGACAGTCAATGGATACAAGGTCGTGAGTATAAAGCGGTATCGGAGATTAGCATATTGGATTGTTCGGGGTTCTCTATAATATCTTGAGACCTATCGGCTGGGGCAAAAAAGATTTCGGCGAGCAGTCGAAGGACATCCATATAGATTTACGATATATTCTTACAGTTGTTTATTTTCCAATAGCAATAAATCGATAGATTGCTTGAATATTAGCGAATCTCCATACTACCTTCTACTACCAGACGCCCAGCGCATTCTTGAGCAGAAAAGCACATAATGCGACAACGGCAACTAGGTTAATTGGTGCATACCGGAGGATGCACAGGTTCAGAGGGGGTGGATGTCATGTTGTAACACGTCTATATGATGAAAATATAAATGAAGAGGATTATTAATATTTAGTCACCTTGGGTGTTAGAAGCGGTGGCCAATTCCAGTGCAAATAATGAGAGTCCAAGTTCAATCACCTCGTTACAGTCAGCCGGGGCATATTTACCAATAACGAAATGCTCTGTTCGATTCCAATAACAGGAGTCAGCAGAAAGAGAAATGGCCAATTCAACGACGGGTGAACCTGGTTAGAAGAGCCAATTGCATCCAATTTCAAAAGACCTCTAATCCAGGTCCTATTACAGGCCTCTTACCCAATATGAGACCTGACTTGGTCGGGCAACCCAATATGGTCTGATTACGGGCTTCAATTTTGTTTCAGGTTGTTTCGTTCTTTGTGCCGTTCCGAGAACGTCCTTTTCCTCAAAGAATCTCTTAAAGACACAAATTGGGGGGTCGGCGATTCCAATTCAAAGAGCCCTAGGCAGAAGAATAGGATCTTCTCAAGGTTGAAGGGGAGGATAGGTTAAGAAATGAAGAGAGGGAGAGTTAGGGTTTTAAGGGTCAGAGAGCTAGTTTCATGCTTTCGGAGGAAAAGACAGAGAATTGGGGTTTTTTTTTCTTCATAGGGTTTTGGGAAGATTGAGGCAATCGTTGCTGAAAGTCAGTGTTGTACTAGTGAATTGGGGTTTTAATGAAGTGGGTGTGATTATTCTTGATTATTTTGTGAAATTGAAGTTACCTCTATGATTGAAGAATTAAAAGCGTATCTATAGGATTGAGTATGCGGAGTGAATGAAAATTTTTGGGTTAATCTAACAAGACAGTCAATGGATACAAGGTCGTGAGTATAAAGCGGTATCGGAGATTAGCATATTGGATTGTTCGGGGTTCTCTATAATATCTTGAGACCTATCGACTGGGGCAAAAAGGATTTCGGCGAGCAGTCGAAGGACATCCATATAGATTTACGATATATTCTTATAGTTGTTTATATTCCAACAGCAATAAATCGATAGAGTGCTTGAATATTAGCGAATTTCCATACTACCTTCTACTACCAGACGCCCAGCGCATTCTTGAGAAGAAAAGCACATAATGCGACAACGGCAACTAGGTTAATTGGTGCATACCGGAGGATGCACAGGTTCAGAGGGGGTGGATGTCATGTTGTAACACGTCTATATGATGAAAATATAAATGAAGAGGATTATTAATATTTAGTCACCTTGGGTGTTAGAAGCGGTGGCCAATTCCAGTGCAAATATTGAGAGTCCAAGTTCAGTCACCTCGTTACAGTCAGCCGGGGCATATTTACCAATAACGAAATGCTCTGTTCGATTCCAATAACAGGAGTCAGCAGAAAGAGAAATGGCCAATTCAACGACGGGTGAACCTGGTTCGAAGAGCCAATTGCATCCAATTTCAAAAGACCTCTAATCCAGGTCCTATTACAGGCCTCTTACCCAATATGAGACCTGACTTGGTCGGGCAACCCAATATGGTCTGATTACGGGCTTCAATTTTGTTTCAGGTTGTTTCGTTCTTTGTGCCGTTCCGAGAACGTCCTTTTCCTCAAAGAATCTCTTAAAGACACAAATTGGGGGGTCGGCGATTCCAATTCGGAGAGCCCTAGGCAGAAGAATAGGATCTTCTCAAGGTTGAAGGGGAGGATAGGTTAAGAAATGAAGAGAGGGAGAGTTAGGGTTTTAAGGGTCAGAGAGCTAGTTTCATGCTTTCCGAGGAAAAGACAGAGAATTGGGGTTTTTTTTTCTTCATAGGGTTTTGGGAAGATTGAGGCAATCGTTGCTGAAAGTCAGTGTTGTACTGGTGAATTGGGGTTTTAATGAAGTGGGTGTGATTACTCTTGATTATTTTGTGAAATTGAAGTTACCTCTATGATTGAAGAATTAAAAGCGTGTCTATAGGATTGAGTATGCGGAGTGAATGAAAATTTTTGGGTTAATCTAACAAGACAGTCAATGGATACAAGGTCGTGAGTATAAAGCGGTATCGGAGATTAGCATATTGGATTGTTCGGGGTTCTCTATAATATCTTGAGACCTATCGGCTGGGGCAAAAAAGATTTCGGCGAGCAGTCGAAGGACATCCATATAGATTTACGATATATTCTTACAGTTGTTTATTTTCCAATAGCAATAAATCGATAGATTGCTTGAATATTAGCGAATCTCCATACTACCTTCTACTACCAGACGCCCAGCGCATTCTTGAGCAGAAAAGCACATAATGCGACAACGGCAACTAGGTTAATTGGTGCATACCGGAGGATGCACAAGTTCAGAGGGGATGGATGTCATGTTGTAACACGTCTATATGATGAAAATATAAATGAAGAGGATTATTAATATTTAGTCACCTTGGGTGTTAGAAGCGGTGGCCAATTCCAGTGCAAATATTGAGAGTCCAAGTTCAGTCACCTCGTTACAGTCAGCCGGGGCATATTTACCAATAACGAAATGCTCCGTTCGATTCCAATAACAGGAGTCAGCAGAAAGAGAAATGGCCAATTCAACGACGGGTGAACCTGGTTCGAAGAGCCAATTGCATCCAATTTCAAAAGACCTCTAATCCAGGTCCTATTACAGGCCTCTTACCCAATATGAGACCTGACTTGGTCGGGCAACCCAATATGGTCTGATTACGGGCTTCAATTTTGTTTCAGGTTGTTTCGTTCTTTGTGCCGTTCCGAGAACGTCCTTTTCCTCAAAGAATCTCTTAAAGACACAAATTGGGGGGTCGGCGATTCCAATTCAAAGAGCCCTAGGCAGAAGAATAGGATCTTCTCAAGGTTTAAGGGGAGGATAGGTTAAGAAATGAAGAGAGGGAGAGTTAGGGTTTTAAGGGTCAGAGAGCTAGTTTCATGCTTTCCGAGGAAAAGACAGAGAATTGGGGTTTTTTTTTCTTCATAGGGTTTTGGGAAGATTGAGGCAATCGTTGCTGAAAGTCAGTGTTGTACTGGTGAATTGGGGTTTTAATGAAGTGGGTGTGATTATTCTTGATTATTTTGTGAAATTGAAGTTACCTCTATGATTGAAGAATTAAAAGCGTCTCTATAGGATTGAGTATGCGGAGTGAATGAAAATTTTTGGGTTAATCTAACAAGACAGTCAATGGATACAAGGTCGTGAGTATAAAGCGGTATCGGAGATTAGCATATTGGATTGTTCGGGGTTCTCTATAATATCTTGAGACCTATCGGCTGGGGCAAAAAAGATTTCGGCGAGCAGTCGAAGGACATCCATATAGATTTACGATATATTCTTACAGTTGTTTATTTTCCAATAGCAATAAATCGATAGATTGCTTGAATATTAGCGAATCTCCATACTACCTTCTACTACCAGACGCCCAGCGCATTCTTGAGCAGAAAAGCACATAATGCGACAACGGCAACTAGGTTAATTGGTGCATACCGGAGGATGCACAGGTTCAGAGGGGGTGGATGTCATGTTGTAACACGTCTATATGATGAAAATATAAATGAAGAGGATTATTAATATTTAGTCACCTTGGGTGTTAGAAGCGGTGGCCAATTCCAGTGCAAATAATGAGAGTCCAAGTTCAATCACCTCGTTACAGTCAGCCGGGGCATATTTACCAATAACGAAATGCTCTGTTCGATTCCAATAACAGGAGTCAGCAGAAAGAGAAATGGCCAATTCAACGACGGGTGAACCTGGTTAGAAGAGCCAATTGCATCCAATTTCAAAAGACCTCTAATCCAGGTCCTATTACAGGCCTCTTACCCAATATGAGACCTGACTTGGTCGGGCAACCCAATATGGTCTGATTACGGGCTTCAATTTTGTTTCAGGTTGTTTCGTTCTTTGTGCCGTTCCGAGAACGTCCTTTTCCTCAAAGAATCTCTTAAAGACACAAATTGGGGGGTCGGCGATTCCAATTCAAAGAGCCCTAGGCAGAAGAATAGGATCTTCTCAAGGTTGAAGGGGAGGATAGGTTAAGAAATGAAGAGAGGGAGAGTTAGGGTTTTAAGGGTCAGAGAGCTAGTTTCATGCTTTCGGAGGAAAAGACAGAGAATTGGGGTTTTTTTTTCTTCATAGGGTTTTGGGAAGATTGAGGCAATCGTTGCTGAAAGTCAGTGTTGTACTAGTGAATTGGGGTTTTAATGAAGTGGGTGTGATTATTCTTGATTATTTTGTGAAATTGAAGTTACCTCTATGATTGAAGAATTAAAAGCGTATCTATAGGATTGAGTATGCGGAGTGAATGAAAATTTTTGGGTTAATCTAACAAGACAGTCAATGGATACAAGGTCGTGAGTATAAAGCGGTATCGGAGATTAGCATATTGGATTGTTCGGGGTTCTCTATAATATCTTGAGACCTATCGGCTGGGGCAAAAAAGATTTCGGCGAGCAGTCGAAGGACATCCATATAGATTTACGATATATTCTTATAGTTGTTTATATTCCAACAGCAATAAATCGATAGAGTGCTTGAATATTAGCGAATTTCCATACTACCTTCTACTACCAGACGCCCAGCGCATTCTTGAGAAGAAAAGCACATAATGCGACAACGGCAACTAGGTTAATTGGTGCATACCGGAGGATGCACAGGTTCAGAGGGGGTGGATGTCATGTTGTAACACGTCTATATGATGAAAATATAAATGAAGAGGATTATTAATATTTAGTCACCTTGGGTGTTAGAAGCGGTGGCCAATTCCAGTGCAAATAATGAGAGTCCAAGTTCAATCACCTCGTTACAGTCAGCCGGGGCATATTTACCAATAACGAAATGCTCTGTTCGATTCCAATAACAGGAGTCAGCAGAAAGAGAAATGGCCAATTCAACGACGGGTGAACCTGGTTAGAAGAGCCAATTGCATCCAATTTCAAAAGACCTCTAATCCAGGTCCTATTACAGGCCTCTTACCCAATATGAGACCTGACTTGGTCGGGCAACCCAATATGGTCTGATTACGGGCTTCAATTTTGTTTCAGGTTGTTTCGTTCTTTGTGCCGTTCCGAGAACGTCCTTTTCCTCAAAGAATCTCTTAAAGACACAAATTGGGGGGTCGGCGATTCCAATTCGGAGAGCCCTAGGCAGAAGAATAGGATCTTCTCAAGGTTGAAGGGGAGGATAGGTTAAGAAATGAAGAGAGGGAGAGTTAGGGTTTTAAGGGTCAGAGAGCTAGTTTCATGCTTTCGGAGGAAAAGACAGAGAATTGGGGTTTTTTTTTCTTCATAGGGTTTTGGGAAGATTGAGGCAATCGTTGCTGAAAGTCAGTGTTGTACTGGTGAATTGGGGTTTTAATGAAGTGGGTGTGATTATTCTTGATTATTTTGTGAAATTGAAGTTACCTCTATGATTGAAGAATTAAAAGCGTGTCTATAGGATTGAGTATGCGGAGTGAATGAAAATTTTTGGGTTAATCTAACAAGACAGTCAATGGATACAAGGTTGTGAGTATAAAGCGGTATCGGAGATTAGCATATTGGATTGTTCGGGGTTCTCTATAATATCTTGAGACCTATCGGCTGGGGCAAAAAAGATTTCGGCGAGCAGTCGAAGGACATCCATATAGATTTACGATATATTCTTACAGTTGTTTATTTTCCAATAGCAATAAATCGATAGATTGCTTGAATATTAGCGAATCTCCATACTACCTTCTACTACCAGACGCCCAGCGCATTCTTGAGCAGAAAAGCACATAATGCGACAACGGCAACTAGGTTAATTGGTGCATACCGGAGGATGCACAGGTTCAGAGGGGGTGGATGTCATGTTGTAACACGTCTATATGATGAAAATATAAATGAAGAGGATTATTAATATTTAGTCACCTTGGGTGTTAGAAGCGGTGGCCAATTCCAGTGCAAATAATGAGAGTCCAAGTTCAATCACCTCGTTACGGTCAGCCGGGGCATATTTACCAATAACGAAATGCTCTGTTCGATTCCAATAACAGGAGTCAGCAGAAAGAGAAATGGCCAATTCAACGACGGGTGAACCTGGTTCGAAGAGCCAATTGCATCGAATTTTAAAAGACCTCTAATCTAGGTCCTATTACAGGCCTCTTACCCAATATGAGACCTGACTTGGTCGGGCAACCCAATATGGTCTGATTACGAGCTTCAATTTTGTTTCAGGTTGTTTTGTTCTTTGTGCCATTCCGAGAACGTCCTTTTCCTCAAAGAATCTCTTAAAGACACAAATTGAGGGGTCGGCGATTCTAATTCAGAGAGCCCAAGTCGGAAGAATAGGATCTTCTCAAGGTTAAAGGGGAGGATAGGTTAAGAAATGAAGAGAGGGAGAGTTAGGGTTTTAAGGGTCAGAGAGCTTGTTTCATGCTTTCCGAGGAAAAGACAGAGAATTGGGGTTTTTTTTTCTTCATAGGGTTTTGGGAAGATTGAGGCAATCGTTGCTGAAAGTCAGTGTTGTACTGGTGAATTGGGGTTTTAATGAAGTGGGTGTGATAACTCTTGATTATTTTGTGAAATTGAAGTTACTTCTATGATAGAGGAATTAAAAGCTTTGTCGTATTACGTGTTGTTTTGCTCGAAAACGTGCCGGGCATCTGGTTGTAGTAGGTAGTATGGAGATTCGCCGAAAATCAAGCAGTCTATCAGTTTTGACTGTTGAAATATAAACGACTGCAACAATGTATCGTAATCTATACAGATGCTGTTCGACTGCTTTTCGAAGTCCTTTTTGCCCCAGCCTGTAGGTCTCTAGACGTTACAGAGAACCCCGAACAACCCAAACTGTTAATCTTCAATACCGCTTTGTACTTACGATCTTGTATCCACTGACTGTCTTGTTAGATTAACCCAATAAATTTCATTCACTCCACATACTCAATCCTATAGACACCCTTTTAATTCTTCAATCAAAGACGTAACTCGATTTTAGAAACTAGTCAAGAGTATTCAAACCCACTTGATTAAAAAATCCCGATTCACCATTACAATACTGACTTCAGCAGCGATTGCCTCAGTCTTCCCAAAACTCTACGAAGAAGAAAAATCCAAATTCTATGTCTTTCCTTCATCGACCCGAAGCCTGAAGCTCCTCTCTCTAATCCCCTTGATCTTCAAAAACCTCCAATGAAACCGAACTAGTAACCTTGTAAAAACTTGAAAATCCCCCTGCTCCCCCCGATTCCCCTTCAAACTTATTTTTTCCCTAACCTTATCCTCTTGAATTCCTTCAATCTTCCGTCTTGGATCCGAAATTGGCTCCTAATGTCAGAGGTTAGATCCAAAATTGGCTCACGTCTTCAAGGCCTTCTCCTCCGTTTTTAGCTTTAAGAGATCCATTTGCCGCAAACAACGTTCCCTAGATGTTCCCGTAATTGGGTCTGCATTTGGTTGCCCGGCCAATTCAGGTCTCATATTGGGTAAGAAGACCCAGATTGGATTCTCGAAATTGGATCCAATTGGCTCTTCGAACCTTTCGTGTGAATTGGTCCCTCTCTTCCTGCAGACTCCTGTTATTAGAATTGAATGGAGCATTTCAGTATGCCCCGGCTGACTGTAACGGGGTGACTGAACTTGGCCACTCAATATTTGTACAGGAGTTGGTCGTTGCTCCCAATATTCGAGGTAACTGAATATTAATAAAATTCCCTTTTCTTTTTATTTTCACTGTATACTTGTGTTACAACACGACATCCACCCCCTCTGAACCTGTGCATCCTCCGATATGCACCAATTTATCCAATTGCTGTTTGCTTCAGAATATATCTTCTATGTCTTTGTCCAGTTCGTCTTCGTCACCTTCATTATCCAAATCACTTTCATCTTCTTGCTGCGGAATCTCTATACCTTCATTAAGGTCTTCCATATACATCTCTGCGTGTCTTTGTTTAAATATTTTTACTCGCTTCCCTGCAATTGGTATTTTCAATTTTGTACCATCTAACTCCCGTAATGAGTAAGTCGCATTATCATGAACAGTTGTTACCACATATGGTCCAAACCAACGTTTTGAGAATTTTCGCAAAGTACTATGTTGATTATCCTGACTATTGTCATAAACAAGTACTCAGTCACCTTCCTCGATTACTTTTGATCTCAATCGATGTTGCTTATCAAATCGCGCCTTGTTTTGTAACCTTGCTCTTTTTAACCTTCCCAATGCTATCTAGACATCTTCCGTTCTGTGCTCCAATTGTCGAATCCTAATAGCCAGAAGTTCTTCTCTTGTCAATTCATCTTTCTATGGTAGCATACTCCAAGTAAGTACCTTTTCTTCAATCGATATAATTGGTTTTTGACCTGTCATAAGTTCTACTGGCATATATCCTGTCACCGAACTATGTGTTGTTTGATCAGCCCATAATGCAAATGACAATAGCCGTGGCCACTATTTAACTTTCCCATTACAAGCTTTAATCAATGCTTTCACAATCGGCGGGTGACCGCGTTCGCTTTTTGCATTCCCTTCCGGATTATAAGCAGTAGTCAGTGATAGTTTAACTCCACATCTTTCAAAGAACTTACGAGCTTCTTGTGCATTTAATTCTCCATGATCTGCAGTGATTTTTCCTACGCACCCGTAACGGCAAATGACATCTTCAAGCAAAAACCTACAACTCTCCTCTGTAGATTTTGTCCTCAATGCTCTTCCTTCTACTTGATTTGATAAATCTTCACGAGCTAAAACCAAATATCTCATCTGCCATAACCCAACCGACACAATCACCAAATCAACAACCCATTTAAAATGAATAGCCAGAGGATACGTAGAATGAAGACCATCTCGATGTCGGATATTAGAATACGATTGACAGATTTCACATGACTCTACAAATGAGAGCACATCTCGATACATATTTTTCCACCAATATCGTTCCTTGAGTTTAGCAAAAGTAGCCCAGATTCTTCTATGCCATGCCCATAAACTATCATGAAACTCCTTTAATAATTTTAGTTTTTCTTCCCTTTTGCCTATCACTTGTTGTGGCATCCCAATTCCTTTCTTCGGTCTCTTCTATAAGAATCCATCTCGAAGTAAAAATCCATATGCTTTTTTTCTTATTTGTTTGAATTTTTTTGTAGACCAATTTCCCTGCTTAGTCGAGGTATTCAAATAATGACCAATATCCAATAATTCTCCTTCATAAGATTCTTCAAAAAATAGCTTGTCTTCTTTGTTGACATTTGATATTGAATAGAATTTCAATCCGACATCATCAATATCTTCAACCATTTCGTCCTCCCTCTCGTATCTTGCTCGAGATAGCATGTCTGCTACTAAATTATCCTTCCCAGTGATATGCTTAAATTCTGGATTTAGTGACTTAATATAAGTAATTCATCTCAACATTGCAATATCTGGCATTGAACAGTTAATAATCATTCCAAGCAATGGCAAGCAATCTGTTTCAATTACTACTACTGCCCCAATCAAATAGTCCTTTTCAGCTTTCATAGCCGAAACAACTCCCCAAAGTTCTCTTTTGACTTGCGAATATGCACGCTGACGAATACTTAAAACTTTAGCCCCAAATCGAACTGCAAATCTACTCCCATTTGAATCATCTTGATCCACAGCCCATCCAACGGCAATTGGACTAGCGTCTAAAGTAAGAATCACTGGTCTATTGTACTTATAATCAACCTTCCTCAATACTGGAGGTGACATCAATAATTTCTTCAATCTTTGCATTGCCTGAATATGCCTTTCCATTTAAATCAGTAACCCTTGCGTAACAGTTCATATAATGGATCTGCTATGTGAGCAAAATGAGGGATTCAGATTCGATAAAATACACATGCACCCAAAAACCTGCGAACCTCTGTTAAAGAATCACAATCCTCTTTCATCCTTCCAATTGCATCAACTTTAGTCGGATGTGGTTTTCTTCCGTAGGATCCACATAAATGTCCAACAATTACAACCTCTCGTACTCCAAATACGGACTTCATACCCGATAATGTAAGATGAACTTCTCCAAGCTGAGTTAAAATCTTTTCACAATCTTGTATATGATCAACAACATATCTGCAACACCCCCTCGTATCTAAAGTTTCATCCTTGTCTCCTTCTCTGCACCCTTTTATAGGAACATCATCCAGAAAAGGCATAGTCTTTTCCGGAATAAAATCTCTCAATACCTTATTCATTCCATTCATCATATGTGCAACTGAGTTGGTCGTGCCTTGAGGAAGAGTGCACATTCTAACCAATCCAAGCGGTGTCCTCATCGTTGTCATATCTCTACTTCTTTCGGCAAGTTGAAATTGATCATAACCTGAATACAAATCACCCATTGAATAGATCGCCCTTCCAACAAACGCCTCAGCAAATTCATCCACAATAGGTCCAATTCCTGAATTCCAGACAATTACTGCATTCACCGGTTGCATATCTTGAATAAACCGTAGTGATCCATTCTTCTTAGGTACCGTAAACCATCAACTAGAATACGGCGCAAATGAAGGTTCCAATATTTTCATCTTTATCTTTTCTTTTAATAGTTCCACCAATTTAGGTAAATGTGCCCTCGGTACTGGAATCGATCTTAGATTCCAAGGTACATGCGGTACAGTGAAGATAACCATAGGTGTTATAATATTCGGATCCACACACCCAATTTCATGAGATTCGAAGGCAAACGATCTACCTTGTTTAGCCAACAACTTTTTGAAGCAAGTAATTTCCTCCGGCAATAAAGAACCATCAGAACCAATCTTCAATTCTTCAAAAGTCTCTTCAGTAAACTGATGTCCAATACTCATTGGATCTCTTAAACTTGCTTCTTTTAATGCTTCTCCCATTTGTTCTTTAGAATCTTCTGGTAATGGTCCGGCAACAAGCTTTACCTTCTTATTTGCCGTTTTATATCTTGTCTCTACTGTGACTTCTGGTCCTTGAAAAGATTCAAGCATGGTATAAACCTCTCTCAAATGAATCTCAAAAATCTTATCATTATCCCCTAACCCAATAGATGTAATCAATTCCAATGAATCTTCCAATCCATTTTCTTCATAAATACCCAAAATCCTTTCATCATCTTGCAATGTACCTATCTTGCGTAATTGTCCTTCAATATTATATAATCTTTTTCTTTCTTTTCTTTTAAAATCATCAACTTTCTTATACATAATATTTCCATTCTCCAATATATCAATAAAACTCGCATCAAAGGCACCTTCATCTCGCGAGAGTACCTCCTCTTTTGTACCTCCATAATCTCGCTTTACAGTGGTACCTCCCCAAAATCCTTAAATCCTTCAACAATCTTTGGCAATGGTTTCTCCCTCAACCTATCTTGATTCCGTTCATGGTTATGAGGTACTGTTAGAAATTGTACAGCTTTCATCCCATCTTCGCTCCGTACCCTTGTATAAGCAGAACCATCGTCAAGTACTTTTGTTTCCATCCGTGTTGCCGTAATATAAGGTTGTCCTAAAATCAACGGATAAGACGTTGTATCTTGAACGAAGAAATGTTGCTCCGTCGCAACATCCCCAATCCGAATTTTGACATCTGGACAAGCTCCATATAATTCGCCCCGTGTGTTATTAGCTGCTCGTATTGCCCATCCATGTTCCATATCAATTGGCCATTTTTGCTTCTTATAAAGATCTTTAGACATGAGATTTATTTCAGAACCATGGTCGACCAAAGCAACTATTGATTCTTCTATATCTCCTACCTTCACCAATACCTCAGTAGTTGCCCTTGTCCAATGCTTTCGAGTATAATGGCTCAAAGTTTCCATTTCCTTGTCACTAGAATCTTCGAAACGTACTCGCTGATTATACCCATTCTTTTCATTTGTTGGTTGCTTGTAACCAATATCAACCTCTTCTTCATCTCTACATATTCTTGCATCAATAGCATGACTCATTCCAGTTTTGCCCATTAATTGCCTCTTTCGCTTAATGCTGTCAATGATAACATCATGAAACTCCTTCTTTGCCTTTCCCAAGACTTCTTTCCATGTGAATTCCACCTTAGCGTTTAATATACGTTCTTCCAACACCCCTTTCAAATTTGTTGCCGCTTCAATGTCAGAAAGTAGCTTATAAGCAATTGATTTGCCCTTATCTTTTGTCTCCGTTGTTTTTTCTTCCAATGATACTGAAGTATCCTTTACAGGCAATTATTGTGAAGCTGCCTCCCAAGCCTTGTCTCCTCGAGTTTGCCTCTTAAAAGAATTTCCTTCTCTAGTATCATCAAAATTTTCTCGTCTTTTTTCTTCCATCAAAGCTTCATGTTGGCTCTTAGCAATATATGCATGAACTGAAAGAGACTCAACAGGATCCTCCCAACCTGTTCTACCTCGTATTGTAGCTGCAGTTCTCAATAACGCTTCTCCAGATAATTTCCCTTCTTGCATTGTAGAAACGGCAGAAGCCCAAAACTCACTAGTTTCCGTACTTCCACCAATTTCATCATCTACTCTAGCACCATAACTTGCACTTTCTCGTGCTACTGTTTCATGCTCTTTTAAGTAATCTTGAACCAATGCTCTCATTCCTCTTATTCATGCTCTTTTAAGTAATGTTTTGAAACATTCTTTGAATTGTTTATAGAAGTTTTCTTCTCAAGTCTTGCCAATTTAATTTAAAGATCTCGCATTCCTCGTATAGTTTCTTCCATACCCATATCTGCTTTCTTTGACAAGGATGTCGAAGGTTGAACTGTAGGTATTGTTGGTAGTGTTGTACGTACTGGAGCTTTGGGTGCTTGTACTGTTTTCGGAATATTGCTCCTATCCTTCCTCCTTTCTTTTTCTGTAAGCAACCCCACCGCATCTTCAACGTTCTTCTACTTCGTTGGCAATCCTTCATCTTCTTCTTTGTCTTCAAGAAGGGGTTTTAATTTCTCTTGCAATTCTCCATCAGCAGCTTGAAGAAATAGATCAACTTTGTTCGGCTCCAATGTCAATTTTTCTACCTTCGATAATTGAGAGTACTGCCTCTCAAATTCCCTTAGTAGCTCTGTTGCTTGCAAATTCTTATTGGGCCGTTCAATCCATCCCAGAAACAGCTTCTTAGTAACGCGATCAGCATCTTCCAAGAAATATTCGTCTTTCAATGCATGTGAAAAATCCTCCCATGAATTCTCATAACGATCCGTAATCGATGTAATATGGTCCCTTATCTCCGATATCATGGCAAGTCAAAATAGTGCAACCATTTTCTTCTCAGAAACCCGATTTAATTCCATTTCACGAACATAACATTTTAAATACCTTGAAATATTCCTCCCATCAAATTGATCAATTTTATTGACCACTGCTTGCAATGCTTTGGTTGCCAAAGCTTCCATTCGATCATTGCTTTGCTGTTGCTGCATTAACAATGAGAAGGCTTGAAACAAACTAGCAATAGACAGATCCATGTGCATACCTTGTCCTTTAGAAGAATCCCCACCAGAAACTCCTCCCAAAAATCCTTCAAAATTTTTATTTTCGTTTTCCATAAAAATAAAGATAAATACAACCAAAATCCTATACCTTCTACCTCAAGCTTTCACGTCGGGTTCACCACTTTTTGTCGTATTACGTGCTTTCCTGCTCAAGAACGCGCCGGGCGTCTGGCTGTAGAAGGTAGTATGGAGATTCGCCGAAAGTCAAGCAGTCTATCAGTTTTGACTGCTGGAATATAAACGACTACAATAATATACCGTAAATCTATACGGATGCTCTTCGACTGCTTGTCGAAGTCCTTTTTGCCCCAGCCGGTAGGTCTCTAGACGTTACAGAGAACCCCGAACAACCCAAACTGTTAATCTTCAATACCGCTTTGTACTTACGATCTTGTATCCACTGACTGTCTTGTTAGATTAACCCAATAAATTTCATTCACTCCACATACTCAATCCTATAGACACCCTTTTAATCCTTCAATCACAGACGTAACTCGATTTTACAAAACAGTCAAGAGTATTCAAACCCACTTCATTAAAAAATCCCGATTCACCATTACAATACTGACTTCAGCAGCGATTGCCTCAGTCTTCCCAAAACTCTACGAAGAAGAAAAATCCAAATTCTATGTCTTTCCTTCATCGACCCGAAGCCTGAAGCTCCTCTCTCTAATCCCCTAGATCTTCAAAAACCTCCAATGAAACCGAACTAGTAACCTTGTAAAAACTTGAAAACCCCCCTGCTCCCCCCGATTCCCCTTCAAACTTATTCTTCCCCTAACCTTATCCTCTTGAATTCCTTCAATCTTCCGTCTTGGATCCAAAAATTGGCTCCCGCCGTCAGAGGTTAGATCCAAAATTGGTTCACGTCATCAAGGCCTTCTCTTCCGTTTTTACCTTTAAGAGATCCATTTGCCGCAAACAACATTCCCTGGATGTTCCCGTAATTGGGTCTGCATTGAGTTGCCCGGCCAATTCAGGTCTCATATTGGGTAAGAGGACCCGGATTGGATTCTCGAAATTGGATCCAATTGGCTCTTCGAACCCATCGTTTGAATTGGTCCTTCTCTTCCTGCAGACTCCTGTTATTGGAATTGAATGGAGTATTTCAGTATGCCCCGGCTTACTGTAACGGGGTGACTGAACCTGGCCACTCAGTATTTGTACAGGAGTTGGTCGTTGCTACCAATATTCGAGATAACTGAATATTAATAAAATTACCTTTTCTTTTTATTTTCACTGTATAATCGTGTTACAACACGACAGCGTTTCTATAGGATTGAGTATGCGGAGTGAATGAAAATTTTTGGGTTAATCTAACAAGACAGTCAATGGATACAAGGTCGTGAGTATAAAGCGGTATAGGAGATTAGCATATTGGATTGTTCGGGATTCTCTGTAATGTCTAGAGTCCTACCGGCTGGGGCAAAAAGGATTTCGGCGAGCAGTCGAAGGACATCCATATAGATTTACGGTATATTCTTACAATTGTTTATATTCCAACAACAATAAATCGATAAACTAGTTGAATATTAACGAATCTCCATACTACCTTCTACTACCAAACGCCTGGCGCATTTTTGAGCAGAAAAGCACATAATGCGACAATGGCAATCAGGTTAATTGGTGCATACCGGAGGATGCACAGGTTCAGAGGGGGTGGATGTCGTGTTGTAACACGTCTATATGATGAAAATATAAATGAAGAGGATTATTAATATTTAGTCACCTTGGGTGTTAGAAGCGGTGGCCAATTCCAGTGCAAATATTGAGAGTCCAAGTTCAGTCACCTCGTTACAATTAGCCGAGGCATATTTACCAATAACGAAATGCTCCGTTCCATTCCAATAACCGGAGTCAGCAGAAAGGGAAATGACCAATTCAACGACGGGTGAGCCTCATTCGAAGAGCCAATTGCATCCAATTTCAAAAGACCTCTAATCCAGGTCCTATTACGGGCCTTTCACCCAATATGAGACCTGACTTGGTCGGGCAACCCAATATGGTCTGATTATGGGCTTCAATTTTGTTTCAGGTTGTTCCGTTCTTTGTGTCGTTCCGCGAACGTCTTTTTTGTAAAAGAATCTCTTAAAGATAAAAATTGGAGGGTCGGCGATTCCAATTCGGGGAGCCAAGGCTGAAGAATAGGATCTTCTCAAGGTTAAAGAGGAGGATAGGTTAAGAAATGAAGGGAGAGAGAGTTAGGGTTTTAAGGGTCAGAGAGCTAGTTTCATGCTTTCGGAGGAAAAGACAGAGAATTGGGGTTTTTTTTTCTTCATAGGATTTTGAGAAGATTGAGGCAATCGTTGCTGAAAGTCAGTGTTGTACTGGTGAATTGGGGTTTTATTGAAGAGGGTGTGATTACTCTTGACTATTTTGTGAAATTGAAGGTACGTCTATGATTGAAGAATTAAAAGCGTGTCTATAGGATTGAGTGTGCGGAGTGAATGAAAATTTTTGGGTTAATCTAACAAGACAGTCAATGGATACAAGGTCGTGAGTATAAAGCGGTATCGGAGATTAGCATATTGGATTGTTCGGGGTTCTCTGTAATGTCTAGAGACCTACCGGCTGGGGCAAAAAGGATTTCGGCGAGCAGTCGACGGACATCCATATAGATTTACGTTATATTCTTACAATTGTTTATATTCCAACAACAATAAATCGATAGACTGCTTGAATATTAGCGAATCTCCATACTACCTTCTACTACCAAACGCCCGGCGCATTCTTGAGCAGAAAAGCACATAATGCGATAACGACAACTAGCTTAATTGTTGCATACCGGAGGATGCACAGGTTCAGAGGGGGTGGATGTCGTGTTGTAACATGTCTATATGATGAAAATATAAATGAAGAGGATTATTAATATTTAGTCACCTTGGGTGTTAGAAGTGGTGGCCAATTCCAGTGCAAATATTGAAAGTCCAAGTTCAGTCACCTCGTTGTCGTATTACGTGCTTTCCTGCTCGAGAACGTGCCGGGCGTCTGGCTGTAGAAGGTAGTATGGAGATTCGCCGATAGTCAAGCAGTCTATCAGTTTTTGACTGCTGGAATATAAACGACTGCAACAATGTACCGTAAATCTATACGGGTGCTCTACGACTGCTTGTCAAAGTTCTTTTTGCCCCAGCCGGTAGGTCTCTAGACGTTACAGAGAACCCCGTACATCCCAAACTATTAACCTTCTATACTGCTTTGTACTTACGATCTTGTATCCACTGACTGTCTTCTTAGATTAACCCAATAAATTTCATTCACTCCGCATACTCAATCCTATAGACACCCTTTTAATCCTTCAATCACAGACGTAATTCGATTTCACAAAACAGTCAAGAGTATTCAAACCCACTTCATTTAAAAATCCTGATTCACCATTACTACACTGACTTCAGCAGCGATTGCCTCAGTCTTCCCTAAAACTCTACGAAGAAGAAAAATCCAAATTCTATGTCTTTCCTTCCCCGACCCGAAGCATGAAGCTCCTCTCTCTAATTCCCTTCGTAGCTCTGTTGCTTGCAATTTCTTATTGGGCCGTTCAATCCATCCCAGAAACAACTTCTTAGTAACGCGATCAGCATCTTCCAAGAAATATTCGTCTTTCAATGCATGTGAAAAATCCTCCCATGAATTCCCACAACGATCCGTAATGGATGTAATGTGGTCCCTTATCTCCGGTATCGTGGCAAGTCCAAATAGTGCAACCATTTTCTTCTCAGAAACCCGATTTAATTCCATTTCATAACATAACAACTTAAATACCTTGAAATATTCCTCCCATCAAATTGATCAATTTTATTGACCACTGCTTGCAATGCTTTGGTTGCCAAAGCTTCCTTCCGATCATTGCTTTGCTGTTGCTGCATTGACAATGAGAAGGCTTGAAACAAACTAGCAATAGACGGATCCATGTGCATATCTTGTCCTTTAGAAGACTCCCCACCAGAAACTTCTCCCAAAAATCCTTCAAAATTTTTATTTTCGTTTTCCATAAAAATAAAGATAAAATCAACCAAAATCTAATACCTTCTACCTCAAGCTTTCACGTCGGGTTCACCACTTATGTCGTATTACGTGCTTTCCTGCTCGAGAACGCGCCGGGCGTCTGGCTGTAGAAGGTAGTATGGAGATTCGCCGATAGTCACGCAGTCTATCAGTTTTTGACTGCTGGAATATAAACGACTGCAACAATGTACAGTAAATCTATACGGGTGCTCTTCGACTACTTGTTGAAGTCCTTTTTGCCCTAGCCGATAGGTCTTTAGACGTTACAGAGAACCCCGAACAACCCAAACTGTTAATCTTCAATACCCCTTTGTATTTACTATCTTGTATCCACTGACTGTCCTGTTAGATTAACCCAATAAATTTCATTCACTCCGCATACTCAATCCTATAGACACCCCTTTAATCCTTCAATCACAGACGTAACTCGATTTTACAAAACAGTCAAGAGTATTCAAACCCACTTCATTTAAAAATCCCGATTCACCATTACAACACTGACTTCAGCAGCGATTGCCTCAGTCTTCCCAAAACTCTACGAAGAAGAAAAATCCAAATTCTATGTCTTTCCTTCCCCAACCCGAAGCATGAAGCTCCTCTCTCTAATTCCCCTGATCTTCAAAAAAACTCCAATGAAAACCAAACTGGTAACCTTGCAAAAACTTAAAAACTAGCTCCCCCCTCGATTTCCCTCAAAAAAAAAAACCCCACACCACTCCAAAACTATATCCCCCCTAACCTTATCCTCTGAATTTCTTCAATCTTCCGTCTTAGATCCAAAATTGGCTCCCACCTCAAGCTTGGATCCGAAATTGGCTCCCACCTCAACTTGGATTCGAAATTGGCTCTCGCCGCTAAGCTTTCTCCTCCGTTTTTACCTTTAAGAAATCCATTTACCGAAAACAACGTTCCCTGAGACGACACAGAGAACAGGACAGCCTGAAACAGGATCGAACCCCGTAATCGGGACCACATTGAGTCGCCCGACCAATTCAGGTCCTATATTGGTAAAGATGCCCGTAGTAACCTGGATGTTCCTGTAATTGGGTCAAATTGGTCCTCGCGTCAGATTGGCTAAGACCCGTAGTAAGACCTGGATTTCCCGTAACTAGACTGCATTTGGTTGCCCCACCAACACAGGTCTCATATTCGGTAAGAGGACCCGGATTGGATTATCAAAATTACATCCAATTGGCTCCTCGAACCCGTCGTGAGAATTGGTCCTTCTCTTCCTGCTGACTCCCGTTATTGAAATCGAACGGGGCATTTCAGTATGCCCATGCTGACTGTAATGGAGTCACTGAACCTGACCACTCAATATTTGTACAGGAGTTGGTCGATATTCCGAATATTCGAGGTAACTGAATATTAATAAAATTCCCCTTTCTTTTTATTTTCACTGTATACTCGGGTCACAATACGACATCGTTACAGTTAGCCGAGGCATATTTATCAATAACGAAATGCTCCGTTCCATTCCAATAACAGGAGTTAGCAGAAAGAAAAATGACCAATTCATCGATGGGTGAGCCTCGTTCGAAGAGCCAATTACATCCAATTTCAAAAGACCTCTAATCCAGGTCCTATTACGGGCCTCTTACCCAATATGAGACCTGAATTGGTCCGACAACCCAATATGGTCTGATTATGGGCTTCAATTTTGTTTCAGGTTGTTCCGTTCTTTGTGTCGTTCCGGGAACGTCCTTTTTGTAAAAGAATCTCTTAAAGACAAAAATTGGAGGGTCGGCGATTCCAATTCGGGGAGCCAAGGCTGAAGAATAAGATCTTCTCAAGGTTAAAGAGGAGGATAGGTTAAGAAATGAAGGGAGGGAGAATTAGGGTTTTAAGGATCAGAGAGCTAGTTTCATGCTTTCGGAGGAAAAGACAGAGAATTGGGGTTTTTTTTTTCTTCATAGGGTTTTGAGAAGATTGAGGCAATCGTTGCTGAAAGTCAGTGTTGTACTGGTGAATTGGAGTTTTAATGAAGTGGGTGTGATTACTCTTGACTATTTTGTGAAATTAAAGTTACCTCTATGATTGAAGAATTAAAAGCGTGTCTATAGGATTGAGTATGCGGAGTGAATGAAAATTTTTGAGTTAATCTAACAAGACAGTCAATGGATACAAGGTCGTGAGTATAAAGCGGTATCGGAGATTAGCATATTGGATTGTTCGGGGTTCTCTGTAATGTCTAGAGACCTACCGGCTGGGGCAAAAAGGATTTCGGCGAGCAGTCGAAGGACATTCATATAGATTTACGATATATTCTTACAATTGTTTATATTCCAACAACAATAAATCGATAGACTGCTTGAATATTAGCGAATCTCCATACTACCTTCTACTACCAAATGCCCGGCGCATTCTAGGGCAGAAAAGCACATAATGCGACAACGGCAACTAGGTAAATTGGTGCATACCAGAGGATGCACAGGTTCAGAGGGGGTGGATGTCGTGTTGTAACACGTCTATATGATGAAAATATAAATGAAGAGGATTATTAATATTTAGTCACCTAGGGTGTTAGAAGCGGTGGCCAATTCCAGTGCAAATATTGAGAGTCCAAGTTCAGTCACCTCGTTACAGTCAGCCGGGGCATATTTACCAATAACGAAATGCTCCGTTCCATTCCAATAACAGGAGTCAGCAGAAAGGAAAATGACCAATTCAACGACGGGTGAACCTGGTTCGAAGAGCCAATTGCATCCAATTTCAAAAGACCTCTAATCCAGGTCCTATTACGGGCCTCTTACCCAATATGAGACCTGACTTGGTCGGGCAATCCAATATGGTCTGATTATGGGCTTCAATTTTATTTGAGGTTGTTCTGTTCTTTGTGTCGTTCCGGGAACGTCCTTTTGTAAAAGAATCTCTTAAAGACAAAAATTGGAGGGTCGGCGATTCCAATTCGAGGAGCCAAGGCTGAAGAATAGGATCTTCTCAAGGTTAAAGAGGAGGATAGGTTAAGAAATGAAGGGAGGGAGAATTAGGGTTTTAAAGGTCAGAGAGCTAGTTTCATGCTTTCGGAGGAAAAGACAGAGAATTGGGGTTTTTTTTTCTTCATAGGGTTTTGGAAAGATTGAGGCAATCGTTGCTGAAAGTCAGTGTTGTACTGGTGAATTGGGGTTTTAATGAAGAGGGTGTGATTACTCTTGACTATTTTGTGAAATTGAAGGTACGTCTATGATTGAAGAATTAAAAGCGTGTCTATAGGATTGAGTGTGCGGAGTGAATGAAAATTTTTGGGTTAATCTAACAAGACAGTCAATGGATACAAGGTCGTGAGTATAAAGCGGTATCGGAGATTAGCATATTGGATTGTTCGGGGTTCTCTGTAATGTCTAGGGACCTACCGGCTGGAGCAAAAAGGATTTCGGCGAGCAGTCGAAGGACATCCATATAGATTTACGATATATTCTTACAATTGTTTATATTCCAACAACAATAAATCGATAGACTGCTTGAATATTAGCGAATCTCCATACTACCTTCTACTACCAAACGCCCGGCGCATTCTTGAGCAGAAAAGCACATAATGCGACAACGACAACTAGGTTAATTGGTGCATACCGGAGGATGCACAGATTCAGAGGGGGTGGATGTCATGTTGTAACACGTCTATATGATGAAAATATAAATGAAGAGGATTATTAATATTTAGTCACCTTGGGTGTTAGAAGCGGTGGCCAATTCCAGTGTAAATATTGAGAGTCCAAGTTCAGTCACCTCGTTACAGTCAGCCAAGGCATATTTACCAATAACGAAATGCTCCGTTCCATTCCAATAACAGGAGTCAGCAGAAAGGAAAATGACCAATTCAACGACGGGTGAACCTGGTTCGAAGAGCCAATTGCATCCAATTTCAAAAGACCTCTAATCCAGGTCCTATTACGGGCCTCTTACCCAATATGAGACCTGACTTGGTCGGGCAACCCAATATGGTCTGATTATGGGCTTCAATTATGTTTCAGGTTGTTCCGTTCTTTGTGTCGATCCGGGAAGGTCCTTTTTGTAAAAGAATCTCTTAAAGACAAAAATTGGAGGGTCGGCGATTCCAATTCGAGGAGCCAAGGCTGAAGAATAGGATCTTTTCAAGGTTAAAGAGGAGGATAGGTTAAGAAATGAAGGGAGAGAGAGTTAGGGTTTTAAGGGTCAGAGAGCTAGTTTCATGCTTTCGGAGGAAAAGACAGAGAATTGGGGTTTTTTTTTCTTCATAGGGTTTTGAGAAGATTGAGGCAATCGTTGCTGAAAGTCAGTGTTGTACTGGTGAATTGGGGTTTTAATGAAGTGGGTGTGATTATTCTTGACTATTTTGTGAAATTAAAGTTACCTCTATGATTGAAGAATTAAAAGCGTGTCTATAGGATTGAGTATGCGGAGTGAATGAAAATTTTTGGGTTAATCTAACAAGACAGTCAATGGATACAAGGTCGTGAGTATAAAGCGGTATCGGAGATTAGCATATTGGATTGTTCGGGATTCTCTGTAATGTCTAGGGACCTACCGGCTGGAGCAAAAAGGATTTCGGCGAGCAGTCGAAGGACATCCATATAGATTTACGATATATTCTTACAATTGTTTATATTCCAACAACAATAAATCGATAGACTGCTTGAATATTAGCGAATCTCCATACTACCTTCTACTACCAAACGCCCGGCGCATTCTTGAGCAGAAAAGCACATAATGCGACAACGACAACTAGGTTAATTGGTGCATACCGGAGGATGCACAGGTTCAGAGGGGGTGGATGTCGTGTTGTAACACGTCTATATGATGAAAATATAAATGAAGAGGATTATTAATATTTAGTCACCTTGGGTGTTAGAAGCGGTGGCCAATTCCCGTGCAAATATTGAGAGTCCAAGTTCAGTCACCTCGTTACAGTCAGCCAAGGCATATTTACCAATAACGAAATGCTCCGTTCCATTCCAATAACAGGAGTCAGCAGAAAGGGAAATGACCAATTCAACGACGGGTGAACCTAGTTCGAAGAGCCAATTGCATCCAATTTCAAAAGACCTCTAATCCAGGTCCTATTACGGGCCTCTTACCCAATATGAGACCTGACTTGGTCGGACAACCCAATATGGTCTGATTATGGGCTTCAATTTTGTTTCAGGTTGTTCCGTTCTTTGTGTCATTCCGGGAACGTCCTTTTTGTAAAAGAATCTCTTAAAGACAAAAATTGGAGGGTCGGCGATTCCAATTCGGGGAGCCAAGGCTGAAGAATAGGATCTTCTCAAGGTTAAAGAGGAGGATAGGTTAAGAAATGAAGGGAGGGAGAATTAGGGTTTTAAAGGTCAGAGAGCTAGTTTCATGCTTTCGGAGGAAAAGACAGAGAATTGGGGTTTTTTTTTCTTCATAGGGTTTTGAGAAGATTGAGGCAATCGTTGCTGAAAGTCAGTGTTGTACTGGTGAATTGGGGTTTTAATGAAGTGGGTGTGATTATTCTTGACTATTTTGTGAAATTAAAGTTACCTCTATGATTGAAGAATTAAAAGCGTGTCTATAGGATTGAGTATGCGGAGTGAATGAAAATTTTTGGGTTAATCTAACAAGACAGTCAATGGATACAAGGTCGTGAGTATAAAGCGGTATCGGAGATTAGCATATTGGATTGTTCGGGGTTCTCTGTAATGTCTAGGGACCTACCGGCTGGAGCAAAAAGGATTTCGGCGAGCAGTCGAAGGACATCCATATAGATTTACGATATATTCTTACAATTGTTTATATTCCAACAACAATAAATCGATAGACTGCTTGAATATTAGCGAATCTCCATACTACCTTCTACTACCAAATGCCCGGCGCATTCTAGGGCAGAAAAGCACATAATGCGACAACGGCAACTAGGTAAATTGGTGCATACCAGAGGATGCACAGGTTCAGAGGGGGTGGATGTCGTGTTGTAACACGTCTATATGATGAAAATATAAATGAAGAGGATTATTAATATTTAGTCACCTAGGGTGTTAGAAGCGGTGGCCAATTCCAGTGCAAATATTGAGAGTCCAAGTTCAGTCACCTCGTTACAGTCAGCCGGGGCATATTTACCAATAACGAAATGCTCCGTTCCATTCCAATAACAGGAGTCAGCAGAAAGGAAAATGACCAATTCAACGACGGGTGAACCTGGTTCGAAGAGCCAATTGCATCCAATTTCAAAAGACCTCTAATCCAGGTCCTATTACGGGCCTCTTACCCAATATGAGACCTGACTTGGTCGGGCAATCCAATATGGTCTGATTATGGGCTTCAATTTTATTTGAGGTTGTTCTGTTCTTTGTGTCGTTCCGGGAACGTCGTTTTGTAAAAGAATCTCTTAAAGACAAAAATTGGAGGGTCGGCGATTCCAATTCGAGGAGCCAAGGCTGAAGAATAGGATCTTCTCAAGGTTAAAGAGGAGGATAGGTTAAGAAATGAAGGGAGGGAGAATTAGGGTTTTAAAGGTCAGAGAGCTAGTTTCATGCTTTCGGAGGAAAAGACAGAGAATTGGGGTTTTTTTTTCTTCATAGGGTTTTGGAAAGATTGAGGCAATCGTTGCTGAAAGTCAGTGTTGTACTGGTGAATTGGGGTTTTAATGAAGAGGGTGTGATTACTCTTGACTATTTTGTGAAATTGAAGGTACGTCTATGATTGAAGAATTAAAAGCGTGTCTATAGGATTGAGTGTGCGGAGTGAATGAAAATTTTTGGGTTAATCTAACAAGACAGTCAATGGATACAAGGTCGTGAGTATAAAGCGGTATCGGAGATTAGCATATTGGATTGTTCGGGGTTCTCTGTAATGTCTAGGGACCTACCGGCTGGAGCAAAAAGGATTTCGGCGAGCAGTCGAAGGACATCCATATAGATTTACGATATATTCTTACAATTGTTTATATTCCAACAACAATAAATCGATAGACTGCTTGAATATTAGCGAATCTCCATACTACCTTCTACTACCAAACGCCCGGCGCATTCTTGAGCAGAAAAGCACATAATGCGACAACGACAACTAGGTTAATTGGTGCATACCGGAGGATGCACAGATTCAGAGGGGGTGGATGCCATGTTGTAACACGTCTATATGATGAAAATATAAATGAAGAGGATTATTAATATTTAGTCACCTTGGGTGTTAGAAGCGGTGGCCAATTCCAGTGCAAATATTGAGAGTCCAAGTTCAGTCACCTCGTTACAGTCAGCCAAGGCATATTTACCAATAACGAAATGCTCCGTTCCATTCCAATAACAGGAGTCAGCAGAAAGGAAAATGACCAATTCAACGACGGGTGAACCTGGTTCGAAGAGCCAATTGCATCCAATTTCAAAAGACCTCTAATCCAGGTCCTATTACGGGCCTCTTACCCAATATGAGACCTGACTTGGTCGGGCAACCCAATATGGTCTGATTATGGGCTTCAATTATGTTTCAGGTTGTTCCGTTCTTTGTGTCGATCCGGGAAGGTCCTTTTTGTAAAAGAATCTCTTAAAGACAAAAATTGGAGGGTCGGCGATTCCAATTCGAGGAGCCAAGGCTGAAGAATAGGATCTTTTCAAGGTTAAAGAGGAGGATAGGTTAAGAAATGAAGGGAGAGAGAGTTAGGGTTTTAAGGGTCAGAGAGCTAGTTTCATGCTTTCGGAGGAAAAGACAGAGAATTGGGGTTTTTTTTTCTTCATAGGGTTTTGAGAAGATTGAGGCAATCGTTGCTGAAAGTCAGTGTTGTACTGGTGAATTGGGGTTTTAATGAAGTGGGTGTGATTATTCTTGACTATTTTGTGAAATTAAAGTTACCTCTATGATTGAAGAATTAAAAGCGTGTCTATAGGATTGAGTATGCGGAGTGAATGAAAATTTTTGGGTTAATCTAACAAGACAGTCAATGGAAACAAGGTCGTGGGTATAAAGCGGTATCGGAGATTAGCATATTGGATTGTTCGGGGTTCTCTGTAATGTCTAGGGACCTACCGACTGGAGCAAAAAGGATTTCGGCGAGCAGTCGAAGGACATCCATATAGATTTACGATATATTCTTACAATTGTTTATATTCCAACAACAATAAATCGATAGACTGCTTGAATATTAGCGAATCTCCATACTACCTTCTACTACCAAACGCCCGGCGCATTCTTGAGCAGAAAAGCACATAATGCGACAACGACAACTAGGTTAATTGGTGCATACCAGAGGATGCACAGATTCAGAGGGGGTGGATGTCGTGTTGTAACACGTCTATATGATGAAAATATAAATGAAGAGGATTATTAATATTTAGTCACCTTGGGTGTTAGAAGCGGTGGCCAATTCCCGTGCAAATATTGAGAGTCCAAGTTCAGTCACCTCGTTACAGTCAGCCGGGGCATATTTACCAATAACGAAATGCTCCGTTCCATTCCAATAACAGGAGTCAGCAGAAAGGGAAATGACCAATTCAACGACGGGTGAACCTAGTTCGAAGAGCCAATTTCATCCAATTTCAAAAGACCTCTAATCCAGGTCCTATTACGGGCCTCTTACCCAATATGAGACCTGACTTGGTCGGACAACCCAATATGGTCTGATTATGGGCTTCAATTTTGTTTCAGGTTGTTCCGTTCTTTGTGTCATTCCGGGAACGTCCTTTTTGTAAAAGAATCTCTTAAAGACAAAAATTGGAGGGTCGGCGATTCCAATTCGGGGAGCCAAGGCTGAAGAATAGGATCTTCTCAAGGTTAAAGAGGAGGATAGGTTAAGAAATGAAGGGAGGGAGAATTAGGGTTTTAAAGGTCAGAGAGCTAGTTTCATGCTTTCGGAGGAAAAGACAGAGAATTGGGGTTTTTTTTTCTTCATAGGGTTTTGAGAAGATTGAGGCAATCGTTGCTGAAAGTCAGTGTTGTACTGGTGAATTGGGGTTTTAATGAAGTGGGTGTGATTATTCTTGACTATTTTGTGAAATTAAAGTTACCTCTATGATTGAAGAATTAAAAGCGTGTCTATAGGATTGAGTATGCGGAGTGAATGAAAATTTTTGGGTTAATCTAACAAGACAGTCAATGGATACAAGGTCGTGAGTATAAAGCGGTATCGGAGATTAGCATATTGGATTGTTCGGGGTTCTCTGTAATGTCTAGGGACCTACCGGCTGGAGCAAAAAGGATTTCGGCGAGCAGTCGAAGGACATCCATATAGATTTACGATATATTCTTACAATTGTTTATATTCCAACAACAATAAATCGATAGACTGCTTGAATATTAGCGAATCTCCATACTACCTTCTACTACCAAACGCCCGGCGCATTCTTGAGCAGAAAAGCACATAATGCGACAACGACAACTAGGTTAATTGGTGCATACCAGAGGATGCACAGGTTCAGAGGGGGTGGATGTCGTGTTGTAACACGTCTATATGATGAAAATATAAATGAAGAGGATTATTAATATTTAGTCACCTTGGGTGTTAGAAGCGGTGGCCAATTCCAGTGCAAATATTGAGAGTCCAAGTTCAGTCACCTCGTTACAGTCAGCCAAGGCATATTTACCAATAACGAAATGCTCCGTTCCATTCCAATAACAGGAGTCAGCAGAAAGGGAAATGACCAATTCAACGACGGGTGAACCTAGTTCGAAGAGCCAATTGCATCCAATTTCAAAAGACCTCTAATCCAGGTCCTATTACGGGCCTCTTACCCAATATGAGACCTGACTTGGTCGGACAACCCAATATGGTCTGATTATGGGCTTCAATTTTGTTTCAGGTTGTTCCGTTCTTTGTGTCATTCCGGGAAGGTCCTTTTTGTAAAAGAATCTCTTAAAGACAAAAATTGGAGGGTCGGCGATTCCAATTCGAGGAGCCAAGGCTGAAGAATAGGATCTTCTCAAGGTTAAAGAGGAGGATAGGTTAAGAAATGAAGGGAGGGAGAATTAGGGTTTTAAAGGTCAGAGAGCTAGTTTCATGCTTTCGGAGGAAAAGACAGAGAATTGGGGTTTTTTTTTCTTCATAGGGTTTTGAGAAGATTGAGGCAATCGTTGCTGAAAGTCAGTGTTGTACTAGTGAATTGGGGTTTTAATGAAGTGGGTGTGATTATTCTTGACTATTTTGTGAAATTAAAGTTACCTCTATGATTGAAGAATTAAAAGCGTGTCTATAGGATTGAGTATGCGGAGTGAATGAAAATTTTTGGGTTAATCTAACAAGACAGTCAATGGATACAAGGTCGTGAGTATAAAGCGGTATCGGAGATTAGCATATTGGATTGTTCGGGGTTCTCTGTAATGTCTAGGGACCTACCGGCTGGAGCAAAAAGGATTTCGGCGAGCAGTCGAAGGACATCCATATAGATTTACGATATATTCTTACAATTGTTTATATTCCAACAACAATAAATCGATAGACTGCTTGAATATTAGCGAATCTCCATACTACCTTCTACTACCAAACGCCCGGCGCATTCTTGAGCAGAAAAGCACATAATGCGACAACGACAACTAGGTTAATTGGTGCATACCAGAGGATGCACAGGTTCAGAGGGGGTGGATGTCGTGTTGTAACACGTCTATATGATGAAAATATAAATGAAGAGGATTATTAATATTTAGTCACCTTGGGTGTTAGAAGCGGTGGCCAATTCCCGTGCAAATATTGAGAGTCCAAGTTCAGTCACCTCGTTACAGTCAGCCGGGGCATATTTACCAATAACGAAATGCTCCGTTCCATTCCAATAACAGGAGTCAGCAGAAAGGGAAATGACCAATTCAACGACGGGTGAACCTAGTTCGAAGAGCCAATTGCATCCAATTTCAAAAGACCTCTAATCCAGGTCCTATTACGGGCCTCTTACCCAATATGAGACCTGACTTGGTCGGACAACCCAATATGGTCTGATTATGGGCTTCAATTTTGTTTCAGGTTGTTCCGTTCTTTGTCTCGTTACGGGAAGGTCCTTTTTGTAAAAGAATCTCTTAAAGACAAAAATTGGAGGGTCGGCGATTCCAATTCGGGGAGCCAAGGCTGAAGAATAGGATCTTCTCAAGGTTAAAGAGGAGGATAGGTTAAGAAATGAAGGGAGGGAGAATTAGGGTTTTAAAGGTCAGAGAGCTAGTTTCATGCTTTCGGAGGAAAAGACAGAGAATTGGGGTTTTTTTTTCTTCATAGGGTTTTGGAAAGATTGAGGCAATCGTTGCTGAAAGTCAGTGTTGTACTGGTGAATTGGGGTTTTAATGAAGTGGGTGTGATTACTCTTGACTATTTTGTGAAATTAAAGTTACCTCTATGATTGAAGAATTAAAAGCGAATCTATAGGATTGAGTATGCGGAGTGAATGAAAATTTTTGGGTTAATCTAACAAGACAGTCAATGGATACAAGGTCGTGAGTATAAAGCGGTATCGGAGATTAGCATATTGGATTGTTCGGGGTTCTCTGTATTGTCTAGAGACCTACCGGCTGGGGCAAAAAGGATTTCGGCGAGCAGTCGAAGGACATCCATATAGATTTACGATATATTCTTACAATTGTTTATATTCCAACAACAATAAATCGATAGACTGCTTGAATATTAGCGAATCTCCATACTACCTTCTACTACCAAACGCCCGGCGCATTCTTGAGCAGAAAAGCACATAATGCGACAACGACAACTAGGTTAATTGGTGCATACCAGAGGATGCACAGGTTCAGAGGGGGTGGATGTCGTGTTGTAACACGTCTATATGATGAAAATATAAATGAAGAGGATTATTAATATTTAGTCACCTTGGGTGTTAGAAGCGGTGGCCAATTCCAGTGCAAATATTGAGAGTCCAAGTTCAGTCACCTCGTTACAGTCAGCCGGGGCATATTTATCAATAACAAAATGCTCCGTTCCATTCCAATAACAGGAGTCAGCAGAAAGAGAAATGACCAATTCAACGACGGGTGAACCTAGTTCGAAGAGCCAATTGCATCCAATTTCAAAAGACCTCTAATCCAGGTCTTATTACGGGCCTCTTACCCAATATGAGACCTGACTTGGTCGGGCAACCCAATATGGTCTGATTATGGGCTTCAATTTTGAGACAGGTTGTTCCGTTCTTTGTGTCGTTCCGGGTACGTCCTTTTTGTAAAAGAATCTCTTAAAGATAAAAATTGGAGGGTCGACGATTCCAATTCGGGGAGCCAAGGCTGAAGAATAGGATCTTCTCAAGGTTAAAGGGGAGGATAGGTTAAGAAATGAAAGGAGGGAGAGTTAGGGTTTTAAGGGTCAGAGAGCTAGTTTCATGCTTTCGAGGGAAAAGACAGAGAATTGGGGTTTTTTTTTCTTCATAGGGTTTTGGGAAGATTGAGGCAATCGTTACTGAAAGTCAGTATTGTACTAGTGAATTGGGGTTTTAATGAAGTGGGTGTGATTACTCTTGACTATTTTGTGAAATTGAAGTTACTTCTATGATTGAAGAATTAAAAGCGTTGTCGTATTACGTGTTGTTGTGCTCAAGAACGCGCCGGGCGTCTGGCTATAGAAGGTAGTGTGGAGATTCGCCGAAAGTCAAGCAGTCTATCAGTTTTGACTGTTGGAATATAAACGACTGCAACAATGTACCGTAAATCTATACAGATGCTCTTCGACTGCTTTTCGAAGTCCTTTTTGCCCCAGCCTGTAGGTCTCTAGACGTTACAGAGAACCCCAAACAACCCAAACTGTTAATCTTCAATACCGCTTTTACTTACGATCTTGTATCCACTGACTGTCTTGTTAGATTAACCCAATAAATTTCATTCACTTTACATACTCAATCCTATAGACACCCTTTTAATTCTTCAATCAAAGACGTAACTCAATTTTAGAAAACAGTCAAGAGTATTCAAACCCACTTTATTAAAATATCCTGATTCACGATTACAATACTGACTTCAGGAGCGATTGCCTCAGTCTTCCCAAAACTCTACGAAGAAGAAAAATCCAAATTCTATGTCTTTCCTTCATCGACCCGAAGCCTGAAGCTCCTCTCTCTAATCCCCTAGATCTTCAAAAACCTCCAATGAAACCGAACTAGTAACCTTGTAAAAACTTGAAAACCCCCCTGCTCCCCCCGATTCCCCTTCAAACTTATTCTTCCCCTAACCTTATCCTCTTGAATTCCTTCAATCTTCCGTCTTGGATCCAAAAATTGGCTCCCGCCGTCAGAGGTTAGATCCAAAATTGGCTCACGTCTTCAAGGCCTTCTCCTCCGTTTTTAGCTTTAAAAGATCCATTTGCTGCAAACAACGTTCCCTGGATGTTCCCGTAGTTGGGTCTACATTTGGTTGCCCGGCCAATTCAGGTCTCATATAGGATAAGAGGACCCAGATTGGATTCTCGAAATTGGATCCAATTGGCTCTTCGAACCTGTCGTGTGAATTAGTCCCTCTCTTCCTGCAGACTCCTGTTATTGGAATTGAATGGAGCATTTCAGTATGCCCCGGCTGACTGTAACGGGGTGACTGAACCTGGCCACTCAATATTTGTACAGGAGTTGGTCGTTGCTCCCAATATTCGAGGTAACTGAATATTAATAAAATTCCCTTTTCTTTTTATTTTCACTGTATACTTGTGTTACAACACGACATCCACCCCCTCTGAACCTGTGCATCCTCCGATATGCACTAATTTATCCAATTGCTGTTTGCTTCAGAATATATCTTCTATGTCTTTGTCCAGTTCGTCTTTGTCACCTTCATTATCCAAATCACTTTCATCTTCTTGCTGCGGAATCTCTATACCTTCATTAAGGTCTTCCATATACATCTTTGCGTGTCTTTGTTTAAATATTTTTACTCGCTTCCCTGCAATTGGTATTTTCAATTTTGTACCATCTAACTCCCGTAATGAGTAAGTCGCATTATCATGAACAGTTGTTACCACATATGGTCCAAACCAACGTTTTGAGAATTTTCGCAAAGTACTATGTTGATTATCCTGACTATTGTCATAAACAAGTACTCAGTCACCTTCCTCGATTACTTTTGATCTCAATCGATGTTGCTTATCAAATCGCGCCTAGTTTTATAACCTTGCTCTTTTTAACCTTCCCAATGCTATCTAGACATCTTCCGTTCTGTGCTCCAATTGTCGAATCCTAATAGCCAGAAGTTCTTCTCTTGTCAATCCATCTTCCCATGGTAGCATACTCCAAGTAAGTACCTTTTCTTCAATCGACATAATTGGTTTTTGACCTGTCATAAGTTCTACTGGCATATATCTTGTCACCGAACTATGTGTTGTTTGATCAGCCCATAATGCAAATGACAATAGCCGTGGCCACTATTTAACTTTCCCATTACAAGCTTTAATCAATGCTTTCACAATCGGCGGGTGACCGCGTTCGCTTTTTGCATTCCCTTCCGGATTATAAGCAGTAGTCAGTGATAGTTTAACTCCACATCTTTCAAAGAACTTACGAGCTTCTTGTGCATTTAATTCTCCATGATCTGCAGTGATTTTTCCTACGCACCCGTAACGGCAAATGACATCTTCAAGCAAAAACCTACAAATCTCCTCTGTAGATTTTGTCCTCAATGCTCTTCTTTCTACTTGATTTGATAAATCTTCACGAGCTAAAACCAAATATCTCATCTGCCATAACCCAACCGGCACAATCACCAAATCAACAACCCATTTAAAATGAATACCCAGAGGATACGTAGGATGAAGACCATCTCGATGTCGGATATTAGAATACGATTGACAGATTTCACATGACTCTACAAATGAGAGCACATCTCGATACATATTTTTCTACCAATATCGTTCCTTGAGTTTAGCAAAAGTAGCCCAGATTCCTCTATGCCATGCCCATAAACTATCATGAAACTCCTTTAATAATTTTAGTTTTTCTTCCCTTTTGCCTATCACTCGTTGTGGCATCCCAATTCCTTTCTTCGGTCTCTTCTATAAGAATCCATCTCGAAGTAAAAATCCATATGCTTTTTTTCTTATTTGTTTGAATTTTTTTGTAGACCAATTTCCCTGCTTAGTCGAGGTATTCAAATAATGACCAATATCCAATAATTCTCCTTCATAAGATTCTTCAAAAAATAGCTTGTCTTCTTTGTTGACATTTGATATTGAATAGAATTTCAATCCGACATCATCAATGTCTTCAACCATTTCGTCCTCCCTCTCGTATCTTGCTCGAGATAGCATGTCTGCTACTAAATTATCCTTCCCAGTGATATGCTTAAATTCTGGATTTAGTGACTTAATATAAGTAATTCATCTCAACATTGCAATATCTGGCATTGAACAGTTAATAATCATTCCAAGCAATGGCAAGCAATCTGTTTCAATTACTACTACTGCCCCAATCAAATAGTCCTTTTCAGCTTTCATAGCCGAAACAACTCCCCAAAGTTCTCTTTTGACTTGCGAATATGCACGCTGACGAATACTTAAAACTTTAGCCCCAAATCGAACTGCAAATCTACTCCCATTTGAATCATCTTGATCCACAGCCCATCCAACGGCAATTGGACTAGCGTCTAAAGTAAGAATCACTGGTCTATTGTACTTATAATCAACCTTCCTCAATACTGGAGGTGACATCAATAATTTCTTCAATCTTTGCATTGCCTGAATATGCCTTTCCATTTAAATCAGTAACCCTTGCGTAACAGTTCATATAATGGATCTGCTATGTGAGCAAAATGAGGGATTCAGATTCGATAAAATACACATGCACCCAAAAACCTGCGAACCTCTGTTAAAGAATCACAATCCTCTTTCATCCTTCCAATTGCATCAACTTTAGTCGGATGTGGTTTTCTTCCGTAGGATCCACATAAATGTCCAACAATTACAACCTCTCGTACTCCAAATACGGACTTCATACCCGATAATGTAAGATGAACTTCTCCAAGCTGAGTTAAAATCTTTTCACAATCTTGTATATGATCAACAACATATCTGCAACACCCCCTCGTATCTAAAGTTTCATCCTTGTCTCCTTCTCTGCACCCTTTTATAGGAACATCATCCAGAAAAGGCATAGTCTTTTCCGGAATAAAATCTCTCAATACCTTATTCATTCCATTCATCATATGTGCAACTGAGTTGGTCGTGCCTTGAGGAAGAGTGCACATTCTAACCAATCCAAGCGGTGTCCTCATCGTTGTCATATCTCTACTTCTTTCGGCAAGTTGAAATTGATCATAACCTGAATACAAATCACCCATTGAATAGATCGCCCTTCCAACAAACGCCTCAGCAAATTCATCCACAATAGGTCCAATTCCTGAATTCCAGACAATTACTGCATTCACCGGTTGCATATCTTGAATAAACCGTAGTGATCCATTCTTCTTAGGTACCGTAAACCATCAACTAGAATACGGCGCAAATGAAGGTTCCAATATTTTCATCTTTATCTTTTCTTTTAATAGTTCCACCAATTTAGGTAAATGTGCCCTCGGTACTGGAATCGATCTTAGATTCCAAGGTACATGCGGTACAGTGAAGATAACCATAGGTGTTATAATATTCGGATCCACACACCCAATTTCATGAGATTCGAAGGCAAACGATCTACCTTGTTTAGCCAACATCTTTTTGAAGCAAGTAATTTCCTCCGGCAATAAAGAACCATCAGAACCAATCTTCAATTCTTCAAAAGTCTCTTCAGTAAACTGATGTCCAATACTCATTGGATCTCTTAAACTTGCTTCTTTTAATGCTTCTCCCATTTGTTCTTTAGAATCTTCTGGTAATGGTCCGGCAACAAGCTTTACCTTCTTATTTGCCGTTTTATATCTTGTCTCTACTGTGACTTCTGGTCCTTGAAAAGATTCAAGCATGGTATAAACCTCTCTCAAATGAATCTCAAAAATCTTATCATTATCCCCTAACCCAATAGATGTAATCAATTCCAATGAATCTTCCAATCCATTTTCTTCATAAATACCCAAAATCCTTTCATCATCTTGCAATGTACCTATCTTGCGTAATTGTCCTTCAATATTATATAATCTTTTTCTTTCTTTTCTTTTAAAATCATCAACTTTCTTATACATAATATTTCCATTCTCCAATATATCAATAAAACTCGCATCAAAGGCACCTTCATCTCGCGAGAGTACCTCCTCTTTTGTACCTCCATAATCTCGCTTTACAGTGGTACCTCCCCAAAATCCTTAAATCCTTCAACAATCTTTGGCAATGGTTTCTCCCTCAACCTATCTTGATTCCGTTCATGGTTATGAGGTACTGTTAGAAATTGTACAGCTTTCATCTCATCTTCGCTCCGTACCCTTACATAAGCAGAACCATCATCAAGTACTTTTGTTTCCATCTGTATTACCATAATATACAGTTGTTCTAAAATCAACGGATGAGACGTTGTATCTTGAACATAGAAATGTTGCTCCATCACAACATCCCCAATCCAAATTTTGACATCTGGACAAGCTCCATATAATTCGCTCCATGTATTCTTAGCTGCTCGTAGTGCCCATCCATGTTCCATATCAATTGGCCATTTTTGCTTCTTATAAAGATCTTTAGATATAAGATTTATTTCAGAACCATGGTCGACTAAAGCAATAATTGGTTCTTCTATATCTCTTACTTTCACCAATACCTCAGTAGTTGCCCTTGCCCAATGCTTTCGAGTATAATGGCTCAAAGTTTCCATTTCCTTGTCACTAGAATCTTCGAAACGTACTCGCTGATTATACCCATTCTTTTCATTTGTTGGTTGCTTGTAACCAATATCAACCTCTTCTTCATCTCTACATATTCTTGCATCAATAGCATGACTCATTCCAGTTTCACCCATTAATTGCCTCTTTTACTTAATGCTGTCAATGATAACATCATGAAACTCCTTCTTTGCCTTTCCCAAGACTTCTTTCCATGTGAATTCCACCTTAGCGTTTAATATACGTTCTTCCAACACCCCTTTCAAATTTGTTGCCGCTTCAATGTCAGAAAGTAGCTTATAAGCAATTGATTTGCCCTTATCTTTTGTCTCCGTTGTTTTTTCTTCCAATGATACTGAAGTATCCTTTACAGGCAATTATTGTGAAGCTGCCTCCCAAGCCTTGTCTCCTCGAGTTTGCCTCTTAAAAGAATTTCCTTCTCTAGTATCATCAAAATTTTCTCGTCTTTTTTCTTCCATCAAAGCTTCATGTTGGCTCTTAGCAATATATGCATGAACTGAAAGAGACTCAACAGGATCCTCCCAACCTGTTCTACCTCGTATTGTAGCTGCAGTTCTCAATAACGCTTCTCCAGATAATTTCCCTTCTTGCATTGTAGAAACGGCAGAAGCCCAAAACTCACTAGTTTCCGTACTTCCACCAATTTCATCATCTACTCTAGCACCATAACTTGCACTTTCTCGTGCTACTGTTTCATGCTCTTTTAAGTAATCTTGAACCAATGCTCTCATTCCTCTTATTCATGCTCTTTTAAGTAATGTTTTGAAACATTCTTTGAATTGTTTATAGAAGTTTTCTTCTCAAGTCTTGCCAATTTAATTTAAAGATCTCGCATTCCTCGTATAGTTTCTTCCATACCCATATCTGCTTTCTTTGACAAGGATGTCGAAGGTTGAACTGTAGGTATTGTTGGTAGTGTTGTACGTACTGGAGCTTTGGGTGCTTGTACTGTTTTCGGAATATTGCTCCTATCCTTCCTCCTTTCTTTTTCTGTAAGCAACCCCACCGCATCTTCAACGTTCTTCTACTTCGTTGGCAATCCTTCATCTTCTTCTTTGTCTTCAAGAAGGGGTTTTAATTTCTCTTGCAATTCTCCATCAGCAGCTTGAAGAAATAGATCAACTTTGTTCGGCTCCAATGTCAATTTTTCTACCTTCGATAATTGAGAGTACTGCCTCTCAAATTCCCTTAGTAGCTCTGTTGCTTGCAAATTCTTATTGGGCCGTTCAATCCATCCCAGAAACAGCTTCTTAGTAACGCGATCAGCATCTTCCAAGAAATATTCGTCTTTCAATGCATGTGAAAAATCCTCCCATGAATTCCCATAACGATCCGTAATCGATGTAATATGGTCCCTTATCTCCGGTATCCTGGCAAGTCAAAATAGTGCAACCATTTTCCTCTCAGAAACCCGATTTAATTCCATTTCACGAACATAACATTTTAAATACCTTGAAATATTCCTCCCATCAAATTGATCAATTTTATTGACCACTGCTTGCAATGCTTTGGTTGCCAAAGCTTCCATTCGATCATTGCTTTGCTGTTGCTGCATTAACAATGAGAAGGCTTGAAACAAACTAGCAATAGACAGATCCATGTGCATACCTTGTCCTTTAGAAGAATCCCCACCAGAAACTCCTCCCAAAAATCCTTCAAAATTTTTATTTTCGTTTTCCATAAAAATAAAGATAAATACAACCAAAATCCTATACCTTCTACCTCAAGCTTTCACGTCGGGTTCACCACTTTTTGTCGTATTACGTGCTTTCCTGCTCAAGAACGCGCCGGACGTCTGGCTGTAGAAGGTAGTATGGAGATTCGCCGAAAGTCAAGCAGTCTATCAGTTTTGACTGCTGGAATATAAACGACTGCAATAATATACCGTAAATCTATACGGATGCTCTTCGACTGCTTGTCGAAGTCCTTTTTGCCCCAGCCGGTAGGTCTCTAGACGTTACAGAGAACCCCGAACAACCCAAACTGTTAATCTTCAATACCGCTTTGTACTTACGATCTTGTATCCACTGACTGTCTTGTTAGATTAACCCAATAAATTTCATTCACTCCGCATACTCAATCCTATAGACACCCTTTTAATCCTTCAATCACAGACGTAATTCGATTTTACAAAACAGTCAAGAGTATTCAAACCCACTTCATTAAAAAATCCCGATTCACCATTACAATACTGACTTCAGCAGCGATTGCCTCAGTCTTCCCAAAACTCTACGAAGAAGAAAAATCCAAATTCTATGTCTTTCCTTCATCGACCCGAAGCCTGAAGCTCCTCTCTCTAATCCCCTAGATCTTCAAAAACCTCCAATGAAACCGAACTAGTAACCTTGTAAAAACTTGAAAACCCCCCTGCTCCCCCCGATTCCCCTTCAAACTTATTCTTCCCCTAACCTTATCCTCTTGAATTCCTTCAATCTTCCGTCTTGGATCCAAAAATTGGCTCCCGCCGTCAGAGGTTAGATCCAAAATTGGCTCACGTCTTCAAGGCCTTCTCCTCCGTTTTTAGCTTTAAGAGATCCATTTGCCGCAAACAACGTTCCCTGGATGTTCCCGTAGTTGGGTCTACATTTGGTTGCCCGGCCAATTCAGGTCTCATATTGGATAAGAGGACCCAGATTGGATTCTCGAAATTGGATCCAATTGGCTCTTCGAACCTGTCGTGTGAATTAGTCCCTCTCTTCCTGCAGACTCCTGTTATTGGAATTGAATGGAGCATTTCAGTATGCCCCGGCTGACTGTAACGGGGTGACTGAACCTGGCCACTCAGTATTTGTACAGGAGTTGGTCGTTGCTATCAATATTCGAGGTAACTGAATATTAATAAAATTACCCTTTCTTTTTATTTTCACTGTATACTCGTGTTACAACACGACAACGTTTCTATAGGATTGAGTATGCGGAGTGAATGAAAATTTTTGGGTTAATCTAACAAGACAGTCAATGGATACAAGGTCGTGAGTATAAAGCGGTATAGGAGATTAGCATATTGGATTGTTCGGGATTCTCTGTAATGTCTAGAGTCCTACCGGCTGGGGCAAAAAGGATTTCGGCGAGCAGTCGAAGGACATCCATATAGATTTACGGTATATTCTTACAATTGTTTATATTCCAACAACAATAAATCGATAGACTGCTTGAATATTAACGAATCTCCATACTACCTTCTACTACCAAATGCCCGGCGCATTCTTGAGCAGAAAAGCATATAATGCGACAATGGCAACTAGGTTAATTGGTGCATACCGGAGGATGCACAGGTTCAGAGGGGGTGGATGTCGTGTTGTAACACGTCTATATGATGAAAATATAAATGAAGAGGATTATTAATATTTAGTCACCTTGGGTGTTAGAAGCGGTGGCCAATTCCAGTGCAAATATTGAGAGTCCAAGTTCAGTCACCTCATTACAGTCAGCCAAGGCATATTTACCAATAACGAAATGCTCCGTTCGATTCCAATAACAGGAGTCAACAGAAAGGGAAATGACCAATTCAACGACAAGTGAACCTGGTTCGAAGAGCCAATTGCATCCAATTTCAAAAGACCTCTAATCCAGGTCCTATTACAGGCCTCTTACCCAATATGAGACCTGACTTGGTCGGGCAACCCAATATGGTCTGATTACGGGCTTCAATTTTGTTTCAGGGTGTTTCGTTCTTTGTGCCGTTCCGAGAACGTCCTTTCTGTAAAAGAATCTCTTAAAGACAAAAATTGGGGGGTCGGCGATTTCAATTCGGGGAGCCCAAGGCAGAAGAATAGGATCTTCTCAGGGTTAAAAGGGGAGGATAGGTTAAGAATTAAGGGGGAGAGAATTAGGTTTTTAAAGAGGAGGAGAATTAGGGTTTTAAGGAGTGGAGAGCTAGCTTCATGCTTTTGGAGGAAAAGACAAAGAATTGGGATTTTTTTTCTTTATAGGAGTTTTGGAAGACTGAGGCAATTGTTGTTGAAAGTCAGTGTTGTACTGGTGAATTGGAATTTTATTGAAGTGGGTGTGATTACTCTTGACTGTTTTTTGAAATCGAAGTTACGTCTATGACTGAAAAATTAAAAGGGTGTCTATAGGATTGAATATATGGAGTGAATGAAAATTTTTGGGTTAATCTAACAAGACAGTCAGTGGATACAAGGTCGTGAGTATAAAGCGGTATCGGAGATTAGCATATTGGGTTGTTCGGGGCTCTTTGTAACATCTCGAGACCTACCGGCTGGGACAAAAAGGATTTTGGCGAGCAGTCGAAGGACATCCATATAGATTTATGGTATATTCTTATAATCATTTATATTCCAACAGTCAAAAACCGATAGACTGTTTGAATATTAGTGAATCTTCATACTACCTCCTACAGCCAGACGCCGGATGCGTTCTCGAGCAGAAAAGCACGTGATACGACAACGTAATCAAGCTTCACCTTCTGGAATATATAGGCGTCCTTTGAAATATAATAGATTATTCTTGAATTCAAATTTGGAAGTATTATGGGACTTAGAGGAAGTATCCTTGATATCTTGAACAAGAAGATTAAAAGACTTGTTTAATTGAATTTGTTTTACTAATATTGAATCAAGAGTCAATGTTGATTTTATAACTCAAAGATAAAAATGCTCGAGCTTCAAGAGAATTGATCTTTATTGATCAAAAGATACAATTCTTTCTTTTGGTACAAGATAAGAACGTCTAGAAAGAACGTTCGATAGACCTTGTTGTTTTTCGGGTCGATAAGTGATCTTGAAATTAAATCTAGATAAAGACATGCTCCAACGGGCTTGATGACGATTCAAGACACGTACTGACAGGAAGTACTTAAGGTTCTTATGGTCTGTATACATGGTAACTGGACTTGAGGTGCTTTCTAGATAATGAGGCAATTCTTGAAATGAATCCACAATTCCAAGGAGCTTTTTGTCATGAATCTCATAATTAATCTCGGTTGCTAAAAATTTCCTCAAATGGAAAGGTATTGGATGGAGTTTGTCATTTATTCCCATTTGTGACAACATGGCACCTATAGCAAAATCTGACGTGTCTATTTCCATAAAAAAATGCCTTAGAAAAGTCAATATTATATAAGATTGGTGTAGAAATAAACTCATTCTTTAAAGCATCAAATGATGCTTCTGCTTCTTTATTCCACTCAAGTTTGTCTTTATAAGTCAAATGTATAAGTAGAGCTGTAACTTGAGAAAAATTCTTGATGAAGATTCGATAGTAATTAACAAAGTCCAAAAAGCATTACACATCTTATATTGTTCTTGGAATCTTCCAATCTATGATGGTTTGAACCTTCTTGGGATCCATCATATGACCTTTGTTGGAAATGATGTATCTTTAAAAGTGAATTTGAGTAGTGTAGAATACACACTTTTTCAACTTGGTATATAATCCTCCATCTCTAAGTTTCTATAACACGCGACAAACATAAAACTCATGTTCTTTTGTGTTCTTAGAGTAGATTAGAATGTCGTGTAAATAGCAAATAACAAAATCATCTATAAACTTACAAAAAATATCATTCATAAGATGTTGAAAAGTGGTAGGTACATTCGTGAGTCTAAAAGGCATGATATTATATTCAAAATGTCCATATCTAGTTCAAAAAGTAGTCTTCCATTCATCTCTTTCTTTGATACAAACTAAGTTGTATGCTCTTCATAGATCTATTTTGGTATAGATCTTTGTTTGATTGAGTTGGTCAAGAAGTCCTAAAATCAAAGGCAAAGGATATCTATTTTTGATGGTGATTTTGTTGAGTCCTCGATAATCCACATACATTTGTAGAGATCCGTCTTTCTTCTTTACAAATAAGATAGGAGCCCCAACTGGAGATTTAGAATGGCATATGAAGTTCTTTGCCAAATTCTCATTAGTATATTCCTTTAATATAGCCAACTCATTTTACAATGAGCTATAGATTGGTCCGAATGGTGGTTAAGTTCCTTCTTGTAGATCAATTGAACAATCATAAAGTCGATGCTCGGGGAGAATATCTACATTTTTTTAAAAAAAAACGTCTTGGAATTCTTGATATTGGTTAGAAATACCACTTGACATTGTTTCACCATTAGAAATGGATGTATCATATATAACAAAAGATGATCCTTTTTTTGTAGCATGCATGAAAGCTTTTGTACCTACTAGTAAAAGTTTGGACGTACTGGACTTACGTACTTTTACTTTACTAATACAATCTTAGATTATACTATCAAGAAAGTTAAGGTCATAAAAAATCCAATCTATTTGAGGGTTATATTTTTCTAGCCATGATAATCCTAAAATAATAAGATTAGAGGGAGATTTTATTATATTAAATACTATTATGCTATTATGATCATTAATTGTTACATCTAAAGGAATAGTTTCATGGATAACATTTCCAGAAGACAACGAACGACCATCTATGACTTCTACATGTACAAATTTAACTTTCTTCACTAAAGTTATTTTTTTATTTTTGGCAAAATCTTTGTTTATAAAACATGCTGAGGCTCTTGAATCTAACAAGGCAAAGACTTTATAACTATTAGGTCCTAAATATATTTTTATTATAAAACAAGGTGAGGGGTCTTAAGAGAGGATAGGATCTTTACTAGGTATTATACATGATTCCAACAGTACGGTCTCTATTATAGTTGGAAAAACTCATTTTTTGACATATTATCTTCTTTGGTAATTGTACTCCTCATTTTGTAATTACATTACTTCTTTGGATAATGTTGAGCAGTGTATTTAGCTTCTCCACAATATAAATACAATCCCTCTTGGTGACGTCGAGTCTTTTTCTGCTTTGTGAGAAGTTTAAAATGTATCATATCAATTTGCATTAGTTTTGTCTTTGACAAATACGTTTCAAAAAACTTGGGAGCTGCCGTCATTACTTGACTTGTTCTTCTCCAACCAAATCTTTGTTCTTGATGCCTTTCAAATAAATGATTGTTGTATGCAACGGCTTGAGTAATAAATTGTTTCAAAGATTCTACTTTTGGCATTGTTAATAACAAATCTTTGATGCTATCCTTCAATCCATATCGAAATTGGTTGATAAGTGCTTTGTCGTTCCATTCTATGTTGCAATTGAGGTTTTGGAATTTGACAGCATATATAATGGCTGATTGTGATTCTTGCCATAAGGATAAAAGCTTGGTCTCTACTACTCGATCTCGATCACTTTCTCTAAATGTGGCCATAAATACTTCTATGAATGAATTCAAATCAAAAAGGAATCTTGAATCTTTTTCCATTAAAATTGCTAACCAAGAGAGAATACTTCCTGATAGTAGTGCGCCTATGAATCCGACTTAGATTAATCCATCAAGATATTGGAAAGGGTGCAATCTTAGATAGAGCTTAATTTGTTGTAAAAATCTTTAAAATTTTGATCTTGTTCCATCAAACTTCTCAGGCATACTAATCCTTGTCCCTATCATACTTCTAAAAGCAAGACTCTGTCAATTTGGTTGTGACATTGATCTACTTGCTTCTTTCAACTGCACAACTTCTTGCCACAGACTCTGAACTTCTTCCATATGTATAGGCATAGTACTTCCATGATTCACATTGGAAATACATAAAATTTCCATTCTTAGAATGTTGACAAGCTCATGAAGATCTGCTATAGTTGCAAATCTATTCTCACTTCCATTGAGAATAGCATCCATAATCTTTCCTTCCATAGACAATTCAAATGAATTCAAAAGTTAAATTAAAGGAGTATAATCCGTAACCTTTAAAAATAAATACCACAAAAAAAGGTAATCCACTCTCTTTAAGAAAAAGATCAGTGTTGGAAAAAAATAATAGATATTTAAAGGTGGTTAGTCCGCAACCTTCAAAATACAATAATAGAAGTGAGATAATCTACTCACTTTTAAAACAAGATAGAAACAATATATAAGTACTCTTGTCAAATTGTCAAGGACATGAATCTCGAAGAAAGAGAATCCTCAATACACTCTTCTATCACTGAAGAGAACTAGAAAGTCACTCAAAAGGTGATATAATATTAACTAACATGGCTATTACCAAAAATAAGAAAACTAGAAAGTCTTGAAACAAGACTATGATTAAAAAGGCATTGATAAGAGTGAAGAAGGCTTCACTCTTGCCTCCATATATACTATCTAACTAAGAGCTACGTGATGATGTCTTATAGGACCTCCAACATGTGTTGACTTTGCTAGCCACATGTCTTATCTTGCAAGGCAAGTTATCTATGTACGTAGTTGACTTGTTCCACACGCTATTATATAGAGATAACTTATTCCACAAACAACCAATATATGATTAGTTTTTTGGCCAAGTTTCTAACCTACAAATACATCTAAAGTCAAAACTGCATCTATAAAGCTTTTAAAAAGCTTCTTTAAAAGACTTTATGAAATTATTCTATATTTAGTTACTTCTACTTAATCATATAAGTAATTATTGAAGTAAATGTATATGTCCATGATACAAACTAAACTAGAAAAAAACTGAACAAAAATAAACAAAATGAGATACATAAGACAAAATTTAAGAATAAGAATTAAAATAAAATAGAATAAAATAGGAAAATACAAATCCAATTGAATTAAGAAAAAAGATCTGAAGCAATACTTGATCAGATGTCTCAAAAGGCTCTAGCTAGTTCTATTTATATTTTATTCTATTACCTTGGACTTTCTAGAATGTTTCTAGATGATGGACCCCACTTAGATAACTGCCTTAAACTCCTTCTAGAAAGTTCAATGATATGCTCCATCTAGATAACCACTCTAAATTCTTTCTAGAATTTTTTATAATGGACTCTACTTTGTCCATTAACATAATTTCAATTCTAATATCTTCCATAACTTCTCAAGCATGGTTCTAAGTATCTATCTCTATTTGTCAATAATACAAATATCTTATTTATTCTCTGTTATAATTAATCCCCTTCCACTAATGTAGAACATCCTCATTTTGTTGCCAATTGTATCTCCAAATTCTCTCTTGGGAATAGGTGAGGTTTTATATAGGTTCCCATGTTCCATCATAGCTGAAATAACTTTTCCAAAAAACTTTGTACTAAAGTTGTGGATGTCCTTTGTCACGGCAAAAGTAATAATGTTCCAAAATATTATCCACTCCATATTTTCATTGGTCATCAAGTATAACTGGTGGTGGTAGTGGTTGGTGTCAATCCGGAAAGCACTTTGGCTTGGTATGAAATTCCTTCAGTTACAAAATATGGAAAATTAGATGGACTCAAATATATAGCGGAAGCTCGAGGCAGTATGCAATATCAAAAATTACTACAAAAATATAGAAAGATCTAAGCTATTGAAGTTTTAGTTTATAGATTTGGGTTGATGTAATAAGTGGCAAGTTAACATTGGAGAGTAACACCTGATTACCCTCTTAGAAAGTCTTGTATTGTCATTGATTATCTGCATACTACTTCTATCAGTTTTATGTGATAACGAGGTAGTGATGTGCCTCTTGTAAGGTTGTTGTAAGTTGTTGTATAAATTTCTCTATTGTCAGGTTGTTGGTGTCAATGGGACAATAGAGAATTGCTGGCATAATCAAATACTTACCCATGTTAAAAAAATGTTGAATGACCAGTACTTACTTGAATATTATCATTATAAGAAACTCCAAGGACATCAAATATTCATCCCAACCATTATGATGAACCACCACAAATGCTCGCAACATATCTTTCAAGGTCTAATTTTCACACTTTGATTGTCTATCTATTTGAAGATAGAAGGCAATAGACATCAGAAGTTGTGTACCTAGTAGCTTAAACAAGATTTACCAAAAAATCTTGTGAAGCATGGATCTCGATCTGAAATGATGACACAAGATAATCCATGGTGTTAAAAGATAATATGAAAGATAAATCGTGTAAGTACTCAAGTATCAATATTCAAGTACATCACAACCAAGTGAAGTTGCTTATTGAATTGATACACAAAGACAATAATTGCGATATAATTATGAGGCATCTGTGGTAAATACATAATGAAATCTATAGTCACATGCTCCTAATATATTGTAGATAATGGGATTGGTTGCAATAGTCTTTGAGATGCTATATTATGTACTTTATTACATTAACATGGCTTGTAAGAACTTATAAAAGCTCAAACATCACAATCTAAACCTACCCAAAAATCATGTCTTTGAGAACTAGTTTAGAATCTTCTATCATTGTAGATATCTGAATATGGAGATGTCATGTTCATCTTGAAGTATGTGCATTTAGAATATAATATTGTTAGATATATAAATTTATTTCTTAAAATAGAATAAGCCATTATTAAGATTATAATCTTAATACTGTATATTATCTATCTTTAGGCAATTACTAACCATCTTGAAATAAATATCTTAATGTGTAGCTTCTTTCCATTCTATCTCTTTGATTAGATTTGAAATGATACTATTAATAATAATGACTTTTGCCTTGTCTTCTAATTTGTCCTTCAAGTATAGTCTCTGAGATAAGTTGTTTGGCACAATATGTTGCCACCTATGCTTGTATTTAAGATAGATATCAAAAAGCTGTAATTATTCTTCTCAATGATGATGTTGTGATTTCATATTTTTCAGATATAAATCATATAGCAAGGATCAATGGTCAGTCCAAACAACCACTGGCTTCTCTAAGAGATAGTGCCGCTACATCTTTGTAGCATGTATAATTGCTAATTGTTCTCAATCATGTGTAAAGTATTTGTCTTTTGCCCTTTTGAGCTTGTATCATTTATATGCCACAAGTTGAGGGTCCTTATCAAAGTCTTATTGAAGGACCACACCAATAGCAAAGTCATAAGCATCAATGTCAAGCGTACAAAGAAGGTTGAGATTATGTGGTTGCAATATTGAGCAATAATGAGTCTTTCCTTCAATCTATTAAAGGTATTTTGCTACTCTAGTTTTCATTCAAATGGAGCATTTTTTTCTAATAGGTTTGTCAATGAGACAATAATGTGTGCAAATCCTAAATAAAATGGCGATAATATCTAGCAAGGCCTAAAATTGAGCGGACTTCAGAAGCATCCTTAGGAATTGGCCAATCTTCCACCACTTTTGTCTTATCTTGTTCTATACATATGCCTTTGGAAGACACCACATGTTCCAAAAATGTGACTTCTAACTTTCAAAGTTCATATTTTGATTGCTTGTAATAGAAGCGACTGTCTTATAATTGATCCAATACCTCTTGTACGTGTTGTTCATATTTTTCAAAGATTTTACTATATACGAGGATATCATCAATTAAAACAACTACATACGTGCTCAAAAGGTCCCAAAACAATCTATTCATGTAGTCTATGAAAGAGGTTGGAGCATTGGTGAGGCCAAAAGGTAAAATCAGCCATTTGAAATGTCTATAGCGCATAAAAAATATTGTCTTTTTTACATCCTCTCTTACAATAGGTGTCGATCAATAGTCAATCCAAAGATCTAATTTACTAAAGATAGTTACACCTTGAAGTTGCTCAAGAAGATCATCCACGCATAGAAGCAAATATGGATTCTTAGCAGTCTACTTATTGAGGCTTTGATAGTCAATGCAAAGGCAAAATCCACCATCTTTCTTAGGTGCAAAGAGTACAAGTGCTCCTCATCGTGATGTGCTTTCTCCAATGAGGCCTTTTTCTAAGAGTTTGTCAAATTTTTTTTGTAGCTCTTCAAGTTCTTTTGGTACTAGGTAATAAATTGGTTGATTTGTTGGTTTTATTTGAAGCAATAGTTTTATTTGAAAAAAAGAACGTCAATCAGGAAACATGCTACTAGATAGGTCAATTGAAAAGACATCTCAATATTCTTGTATGAATTGATCTACCTATTCTATTCCTTTAACTATCTTTTCTATCATTGATGTAAGATTTCGAACTACCATATATATTGGTTGCTTATGCTATATTTGCTTCTTCATAAAAGTTGCCTCTACAAGTAAGTCTTTATTTGCAAATTAACTTTTGTCTTGACTTGATGCAGAGGTACAAAGAATCACTTTGCATCCACCATCTTTAAAAGAGATTGTCCTTGCTATCCAATTTACTTGCTTATTTTCTATCTCTAACTATGGCATACCAAGAATAATATCATATTTTAGCTTTGTCACCTTGAATTTCTTTCTTAAGATGTAGATGCCATTCAACCTCAAGATTTCTTCTTCATATGTCTCACTCAATACATTCTTTCAATCATTTGCAAGGTATATACTTCCTCTTTTAATTGCTTTAATTTTAATTTGAAATCCATCAATAATTTTAGTTAAGATGCAATATTTTATAGACCCAAAGTCTACAAGCACTTGACATGATTGTCCTCTTAGTAGTTCAATTAGATGTACTAATTGACTCTTTTTATAGTTATCTAAGGCCATGCCATTTGTCTTTGAAAGATAATATCTATCTCTTTAGTGGCCTTTGGTACCTTTATTGGAGAGTCCTATTTTCTTGCTCTGTCTTACTGTTGATTTGATGAATTTTGAAATTGTAAATCCATCTTATTTTGCTAGTGTTTAAATTTTGACATTTTTGACAACCTTTGATCTGATGGCTTGGCTCATGACAATAAAAACATAATCCCTTTTGTACCAACATTTGTAGTCTTTGTAATATCAATGATCCTTGTAGGGCATCAATTTCCATTGGCATTGATTGTTGTAAAATAATATTAGATAGCAACATAGAACTTTTTGTTATAGGGCATGCTCTAGAATTTTTAAAATCTATAGCATCGACCTTGTCTGCAATCCAAATTGCTTCTTCAAATGTTTGTGGATCATTTAAGTCTACTTCTTGTTAGATCATAAGTTTTAAATCTTGTAGGAATCAATCCATCATCTCCGCCTCTAAAACATTGTCAATTTGAAGACATAGGGAATTAAATCGAGAGACATAATCTTGCATCAACTTAAATTGTGTAAGATTTATTAAGTGATTGTATGGTATCTTTTTTGCATTGATGGGCCAAAATTGATTCCTAAACTTAGCCTCAAATTCCTTCTAATCACAAAATCTACCTTGAGCTCCATAGCTTTGAACTTGATATCATCACCAAATGGTTTTCGCATCTTTCAAATAACTAATTGTATACATAATTCTTTTAGTGGTATTTGCCCCAGATAATTAGAAGTATTGTTGTATAAAAGAGCCATTGTCATACATCTTTTTGTCTTAAAGTCCAAGAGTATGTACTAACCTTACTTAATTTCAACCTAACAAATGCTGACTCTCTTGTCCTCAAGGCTTTTATTTGTCCTTACAAAGTAGCTATTTAGCCAAAAAGGTGTTATTTTTGAGCCTCTACCTAGAATTACTCTATCATATGTCTTATGATATAATTTCTTTGATAGGCTCTACTATTGTAATGCCTTCTCATCTTCCAGTTGATTTTTTAAGAGTAGCTTGTAATAGCCTCAATACAATACCCAGTGTGACTATAACAACCAATCATGGACTAGATGATGTCTATTAACACAATACCAAAGAATAGTCTAACACTCACTTTAATACCAATAAAACAGGAAAGGTCTGACTCAAGTGTCTAAGATCCTTCTAATCTATAGCAACATAAAATCTCATCACAACGTAGGACAAACTGGACCACAATAAAATTGAATAAAATCAAACAAAATGAGACACGAAAGACAAAATTGAGAAACTATTTTTTTTTTAAAAAAAAGAATAGAAAAATATAAAATCTAATTGAATTAAGAAAAAATATCCAAAGCCATATCTCACTAGATATCTCAAAAGGCCCTAGCTAGTCCTATTTATATTTTATTCTACAACCTTGGACTTTCTAAAATGTTCTTAGATAATGGACTCTACTTATATAATCCCCTTAAACTTCTTTTAGAAAATTCAATGGTAATTTCCATTTAGATAACGACTCTAAATTCTTTTTAGAATGTTTTATAATAGGTCCTATTTTTTCCACTAATATAATCTCAATTCTAAAAACTTCCATAACTTCTCAAACATGATTCTAACTATTTATTCCTATGTGTCAATAATACATATATCTTATCTATACTCTGTTATATTAGAGTTAATATCCATGGATTTTTGGTGGCTCCAAATATAGAAGGTACTCAAATTTTTTGTACAATCTTGTGATGTTTGCTCAAGATTAAAATATTCTTGTTATTAATCTTATAGTCTTCTTTAGCCATTATTCATTCCAAAACAACTATGGTCTTTTCTTTCTATGGATTTTATGACAATTCTATCAATCTTATTTTCTTATGACTTTATATTTATAATAGTAGATTATTTTACTAAGATGACATATTTTATACTATATAAAAAACCTATCATAAGTCAAGAAATAAATAAGTTTTTTTTCACAACATCAATCACTATCATGGATTGCTAAAGATATTATATTGGATATGGGAACTTAGTTTATATCAAGTTTTTAAGATTCTAAAGGTGGACATAAAACTAACTTTAATTTTCTATCTTCAAACTAATGGACAAGTAGAGTGTATAAATTATATTTTGAGTTAATTTTTGACGTGTACCATCTACTACCAATAAGATAATAAGATAATTTTTTTGCCATTAACAAAGTTTGTTAATAATGACATAATACATTCTTCTATGCAATTAATACCTTTTTTTTGCTAATTATGGTTATCATTCATAACTTGATGCTTTTGACTTTTTAAAAATTGATAAACCTACAATCAAAGATTTGACAAATCATTTATATAAGCTACATACAATATTGAAGGCATGACTGAAAAAAGGCTCAAGAACAACAAAAGAGCAACACGATGTCATATTGTCACACAACTATATGATAAAAATATAATCAAAAATAAATTTATAATTAATATCTAATTATCTTGGTTCAATAATAATTCAAGATATTTAAACATGGCTTTTATAAAAACTTCTTAGTTTATTTTCTTGTCTTAATAGTTAACAAGTGAAAGGTTGATTAATAACTTTATCTTCTAAGATGCAGAGACTCTTTTTTTACCTCAGAAAGACCTTAAATTAATAAAATTAGATTAAAAGTAGTAAATAATTAACATAGTTGATACTAGGATAAAATTAAAGGTAGGATTGGGCAATAAAATCCTTGTGATAGATTAGATTGATACTTAGGGGTCGACCATTTGTGAGACAGATTCAAAATCAGACCTCTAGCTACTTAAACGATCACCAAGGGCAAAATAAAGAGCATTTGAAGTTTAACAATTAAGATTAAAGAGCTAAGTTAGAACATATTTTAGAAACATAAGTCTTTTTTTATAGGATTTGGTTTGACTTTGCAATTATTATTCAAAGTTAAGGTTTATATTGGTCTCTTGGAATTTATGCAATACAATTAGGATAAGCATTCTTGGCTAATTCATAAAATTAGTGTGACATCTATAGTTCAAAATTTGATAGTGCTTGGTTAATTGAGTTTGCTAAGTATATGTAAAATTTTGTGATAATCTAATAGTGGAATTGATAGATATCTAAATTTGATACGAGAAGGTATCGAAAGTTGGTAATTTGAAATTGGATAAAATTTCTATGATATCTAAAGATCTATTAATTGGATCAAAGTGAAATTTGGTAAGATGTTAGACGACTTGAAGATTAAGCTATATACCAATTTAGAGTTGAAAATAGTTGAAAAAGAAGAAACCACTATTAAAATATTTACATCAACTTTTAAGTTGATAGCTAAGTAACATTAGTATGATTTTTGGGTATTTTCTTACAATCTATAAGTTGGATTGGAATGAATTCTTGTGAGCACATAGAAGACTTATAATGGCATTTTTTTGCAAATTTTTTTTCTAAGTAAATTATTAAATTAAGAGCTACAGCTTGCTAAAGCTTACTAATTAGCATTAAGACTTGCAAAGAAAATTCAAAATTTCCTAATTATGAAAGTAATAATAAGAAAATTGGAATTTATGTATAGTTGAGATTACTAAGAAGAGTGTTTGTGAGCACTTTTTATTGAATTTAAGCACTTTGAATTAAAATTCAAATTACATTCTTCTTATGAGAGTGAAACATATTAAGATTTCTAGATACTTATAAAATACAACCTCACCTTTTACAACCAAATCACTATAGAATTAGACTATTTTTATTTGTAGACAAGTCAATCCAATTACTTATCAATTACATCTATCAAAATCTATGAAAATCCATCCTATATTTCACGTATCTCTTTTGGAGCCATTTGAGATAGTAAATATTTCAAAAAAAAGACAAATACTTTTTGAAATATTCAATTTTAGAAATAGGTAATATTCAAAAATTTGAAATAGGAGAAGTCTTAGACTTGAGTCATTACCAACTTAGGTTAAAATATTTTATTCATTGGTATAAATATAATATTAGCAAATATAAATGAGAACTAACAAAAAATCTTATAAATGCAATAAAAAAATCAAAGCTTTTCATCAACAACATCTATCAAAATTAAGATAAAAGATGACAAACCTTTGCTATAAAAGAAATATAATTTAAGAAAGATTGCATTCGACCTTCTATCTTTGTTTTTAATTTTTGTATAATTATGGCGGTAAAGAGATGGAGAATTAACAGTTAGCAAATTCAACTCAAGAACCATCATTTGTTGACTTACCAAATGAGATATTGCAATTATCACAACCTTCAAGACAATGTAATAGGGATGAAGAGCTTCAAGAATGACATATTTTTCCTTGAATAAATGGCGAGATATGATACGTTTGATATAACAACTTGAGAAGAAAGTCTTGATATTTGGTGATTTTATTAGAAATAGGAATGACTCACAATGGTATTACAAATTTTTTATTTGAAGAAAGTTACATAGGTCTCAACAATGATCAAATAATAAGGTGGTCTTTCCACCTTAGAATGGGACATTATTGATGGTTGAGAAGACCCATCAACTACTTTCAAAGTGGACAAAGATCAAAGCATATAGCAAATACAATTTACCGCATCTTAGACTTCTTCAACATGTAATTACCACTCCTTATAGAACTTATCTCTAGAAGAGGGGATAATGTCATAGATATATATTTATTATAACTATTACCTAAATAATAAGTATAAGTTGAAGTAGATAAAAATAGATAAATTTTACAATAACTTTTAGAAAAGCTTTTTAAAAGCTTTATAAATGTTGCTTTGACTTTATATATGTTTATAATTCATTGATAGATTAGAACTTTGTCAATAACTTAATCATGTGCTGCACATGTTCGTAGCTTCTGGAACAAGATAATTATGTGGTGTCTATATAAAAAACTTGCCTTACAAGTTAAGATATTTGTTGTACAAAGTTAATATGGCTTTTTGAAATAGCTATTCCAATTTTTATTTAATATATATAATTTTTTATTTCTATTTTGTCATATTTCTTTGAGAAAGTCTCACTTGTTCATTTATTTTCATCGAGTTCTTGTCCATTGATACCGCATTTGGAATTGCAAGGGCGTGAAGATGTTTGCTTACATCAATAAGATCTACTTCCAATTTCTTCTTCTAACAACCATTTTTAAGTTTATATTTTTGCAATTGAATAAAATTTTATACAAAAATTGACATATGTTTTTCAATTTTGTAGAATTCAAAATTAGTTCCGAAATGTTGGCATTTTTTTATTATAATACTTTCTAATTTTTGCATTGTTAATTATTGCTTATAAGCCGAATATTATAGAACATCTACAAAAGTTAGAGTTATTACAATTATTAGATTATTAATAATTATTAAATGTATTTACATATACAAATTGATTATGTATTAGAGAAGAAAGATGAGCACATAGAAGCAAATACACTCTTATGAATTTTCCACTATTTAGATCTTACAATGGTATCAATCTAAGACTGAGGTAAAAATCACATAATCAATGACTTTCAAGTATGTTCATTTCAGCTTGATCACAAGCAAGCAGTTAGTTTATATATATATATATATATATACATATATTTCAAATGATTCAAATGATTCAAATGATAGGCACTACATTAAGGCTAGTACTAGCAATCAATTTAATGGAGGACTACATAATGGTCATAAAGATGGGGATAATTGAAGAAGGGGATTGCATTGAAGGGCATTTATAAGCAGCTGTAGACAGATACAAAGAGGCGCCTCTGTTGGACACCACAATTGGAGAGCCACCACAAGCAGCAATGCATTAATGAATTTTTCGAAGCCAATTTTTGAAAAAGAGCCGATTGCATCAACATCACCTATCAATTCAGGAAAATAACTTTTGTTGTCAATAAAGCAAGAAGAATCAACAGTATAAGAGGTGAAGTGGGAAAATGTAGAGGCAAAGATGAGTGTGGTCAAAGAAGAAGTGGTGAAGGTAGAAGATAAAGAGGTGGTAGTTGTAATGAAGAGCAATCTTATAGTTGTAGACCTAAAGTTGAGCATGGAAGTTTTGAGGGCCTTAAAGACAACGGTTGAGGGTAAGGAAGTCAAAGAGAGCAAAGATGAGGTGGAAAATAAGACCGTGAATGTAGTAGTGGTCTAAAAAGAAGTGGCTAAGATTGCTATTTGGGAGTGGATACAATTCAAAATATAACTTAACATATAATTCAAAAGATTAGATAATCACTCAATTTAAGAAATAGAGCATAAAGAAAAAATAAGCTATAAGTTCCATCATTTAATGTACAATATAATTAATATGAATAGTTCTATTGTTATGTATTTTTTTATTTCATTTTATTTTATCTTCTTCTTGGCCAATATTTCTTTAGGAGTAGTCAATTTTTGACTTAAAAAATACAAATTGAACTATTAATTTTTATTGTGGCCAATTGCACAGGTTTCCATTAGATAAATCATGATGTATTATTAATAAAATAATAAGCATGGATTAATAGCATGGATTAATAGTAATGATTAACAACACGTTTCATCTATAATGTGTCTTTCTTCCTAAAAATAACAATTTAAATTCTATACTGAATTTTTTAAAAAAAAATTAATTAGATAAATATTAGTATTTATTTATTTATTTATTTATTGACTTTATTACATCTTTGAATGTCTTCATATATTTTTACGATTTTTTTAATGTATTTTAATGTTTTTTTAATATTTTCACAAGTAGTTCTTTGAATAAAATTAACTAGTTTTTTTTTCATATTATCCATGACAACAGCATGAGTTTACCTATTCTACTTCGTAGCTAAAAGCTCCATTGTATATTTTATTTCTTTTTCTTTTTATTGTATTGTATTTGTACTTAAAAAGTATTCTTTGGCTCACAAACATATCTTTCAAAAATAGCTTCATTTGAGTCACACTTTCCATAACAACAACATGGGTTCATCTAGTAGCTTTTTGATCCATCTATCTATACAACTGTATTATTAATCTTAGGTTATGGGTATATAATTTTTTGGATGAATGATCGAACGGATGAATACAATGCTCTGTGGTCCCGCATCCGCCTCACGCTCTACAGTTCAGCACATCCACAAAGCATGCTTAATTTAGAACCACACGATCCCGCAAGCACGCATCTCGGCCGTCACACCCAACGCACTGACTTTATTAATAAAGGAAAAAGTTCTATTTCCTTTTTAGAAACAATATTACCCGCATGACGCTCTGTACAAAAGTTGACTAGGGTATGTACCGCATGCGTACAGTGTAGAGCAGGATCGGTGATGGACTCCCATGAGCTACCATGACGGGCATGGGGGACGACGACGTGGGACCACTGAGGGGGAGACCTGAAACCAACCCATCCACCTGGCAGAGGAGGGGTTGTCATGAACTGTGAAGTGGATTGGATGGCGGCTACCGCAACGTAGGCAAAGGGAACTTGGCGGGGGGGGGGGGGGGGGGGGACGGTGTGCGTGATTGCGCGGAGGAGACCACGTCTGTTACAGAAAATCTCGTCTACTTGACGAGACTTCTTCGGCGATGAAGGCTGTGTTTTGCTCGGGATCAAGTGCCATTGCTGCTATTCGGACGCAGTGGGCGGCTCTGGATAGCGGAGGGGAGTTGGAGTGGAGGACGAAGAGCCTGCGTTTTTTGGAAACGGAAATATAGTTGCAGGTACGAGCCTTGTTGTTGTTGCTGCTGCATGCTGCATGTTTTAATGTTGTTGTGGTTTATGTGGTGTGCATTGGAGTGAAGGAGTGCAGTTGGCCGACGGAAGGGAGCTTGGATTTGGCTTTGGTGTGTAGCGTTTGAGTTTCTAGTCAGTTTCGGGAGTAGAGGTTGGTTTTCAGGACTGGCTTCACATAATCACGTTTCTCAACAGTTGTGTGTGTGTGTTGAAAGGAGATGTTTCATCAGCAGGTAATCAGTTGAGAAGCTCAAAATGTGTCAGGATTGTGGAAATTCTTACCGTCCTTATTGCGAGATTGATTTTTTATGTCATGTCCTTGGGCTTTCTGGCTTGTTGTCGTGTCAAATGGTTTTTTTAACTGTGTACTGAAACAAGCGTTTGAAACATTTGAGGGGAGTTGAGGAAGCTTTCGTCGGATCGTTTATTGGCTTTTCTGGAATGACTATTGTGGCCTTGGGATGAATGAATGTGGTTTAGTTAATCGTACTCGAGCTCTTGATTAGAGCTCCGACCTTGTGTGCTGCAGTTCCCTTCCCCTCCCTTCTCTTTTGTGGTCGTTCCTCTCTTTCTCTCCGAGTTCATTGAGGAATGTATTTATTCTCGAGGATTGACAGTGTAAATGTGGGAAAATCATTGTGTTATGTTATTTATTATTAATATCATTTCTGTGTGTAATTCTTCGAATATTTGCTCGCATCGAGGATGGACTGGGGATTTGAAATTTGAATGCACTGAGAGAATGGAAGCCTTTTACTTCACGAAAACTCGTTACAGCTGACCTTTGGTAGATTACAGTGTCTCCTAGGCTTGATGTTTTTTTTTATATTTCTTTCATCTTCTAATCTAATGCTTCTTGTATTTTGTGAAGAAATAACCTGGCACTGGCATGCCATAAGAATTGAGGACATTCCACGCTATTATGGGGGTGGAGATGTGTTGCTGGTCTTACCAACTAAAAGATCACCCGGCATCTATTGTTTAAGTGCTAAAGCATCAATTTTTAGTTTCACAGAGGAGCCGATTTCTAAGATGTGAAAAAAATCTGCTGGCCAAAAGTGTCTGAAGAAAACCGTTTACCGAGATAACGAAGAAGTATGGCCTCGATACATTCTAATGTCAATGATATGCGGAATGGTAGTCATGAAGGCGGCGCGTATCTTTACGCACAGGCCAAGAAGGGTGCAAATCTTGTGTTACAAACACGGAGACTCGGGTTAACATCTCTCTTGGTGTTGATACTACTCCCATTTTTGACTCCTGTGGTTGTAGTTTCCATGTTGGTTGGTGCAGTCTTTTTGGTTCCCGTACTCAGTGGGGTCGCTGCTTATTACGCCGTCTTCCACCCTTACTCTTTGTCGAGTATCATAAAATGGTATCGTTCCTTCAAGTCTATTCACAATCAAGAGAAGGTACTTTCTACCTCAGCGCAAAACGACATTGGGTCGGAAACAGTTGATGAACATAATGCTTTTGAGGTAGTACACAGAAAAGATGAGGAAGAGCCAGTTGAAAATATTGAAAATTTTTGGCGCTCTGAAGATAATTCATATTCAGAAGCAGAGGAACAGAAGGAACCTGAAGGTGAAGTAGCAGAATACAACGTCTTCCATTTTGATGACCGTGGAAGAAGACAACTAGATTTTTCAGAGGGGATAGATGGAGCCAAGGAAGCCACGGAAGTACCTATACAAGCCCAAAGTGAGGTTAAACACCCCGATAAACGAGAAGATCGATTTGAGGAGTCCAAGGGACCAGAAGGAAAGCTCGCCAGAGCTCAATTTGTTTCTGAAATATCGACGGCTCCTGAAGAACCGGAGCATGTATCTGACAATGTGACAGTTGAGGAGAAACTCGATAAAGGTCATCCTGGTGGCCGGTGTACGGCACCAAGCAAAGAAGGGGAGCGCGTCGATGGAAACGAAGCACTTATCAAGCAAGCAGATGACGCTCTACCCAGATCTTTGCAATCTTCGCGATCTGAAGCAACCCATGCACAGTCAGGAAATGGATTGTTGTTGAAACACGTAATTCAGCAGTCTGACGATACTGTCGCTATAGAAGGTGAATTAAAGTTGTATGAAAGTGTCTCTGGTTCTTTTTCTGTATGAGCGTTAGGAAATGAGCACAATTATGTGGACATGCTAAAATTTAACGCAGGAGATATCCAAGCACACACGTCTGTTGGACTTGATTCGATTATTGTAGGATGGCAGAAGGGAATTCTAAATTGAGCGTAGATGGGGCTGTTACTGTGGAGGGGATTGCAGATGTTCAAGGTAACGAGGCCCCAATATTGAAAGATGCTGGTGCAGAGGAGGTGGAGGATCCACTAGCGCTCCAAATGGTGGAAGACGAGGCTGAGGCACCTGTAAATAATTCCCTGGCCACTGAGACTGTTGCTCCAGAGGGTAAGGCAACCGCCAGTGAGGCCGAGAAATTCCAGCAGGCGCAAGATAAGGCCTCGTCCGAGACTTTTTCCAACGGCGCTCCAGGAGAGCAGGAGGCTGAAGCTAAATCAGATCTCATCTCGGAGGAGAAGTTGAGGAATAAGCGTCAGGGAAGCAAAGCAAGAAAGAGGAGAAAGGACAAGACAAAGAAATGAACTTGGAAGCAACATCGCTACCAAAGCATAAGATACGAGCAGGAGGTGCAATCCCATCTTTAAGTCGTGGTTTGTGGTGCGCTCATCAAGTCTTTCACCTACAGTGTGTGAATATTTAGGAACATACTTGAATGACAGATTGGAAAGTACCAAGACGATGTTAACTTGAAGGTATTGGTTTGATGGCATGAAGTGCAAGCGACCTGCTTAGTTATTTCATGCTTCTTTTACAGATATTGTTCAATCTAACTTAAGAGTGTTTAATAACCTCCTGGCAGGTAAAATGAGAGGACACACTCATCACCACCATGCAGCAAAGTGAATGCTATTTTGATCATCTAGCATTGTCTACAACATTACATGTTTATATTTTTATTTATTAATGTTGTGAATAAAAATAGAAACCAAAAAAATTGCCTCAAAATTCCTTGAACAATACTAACATGACATCCACTTTGACAAGGTACCTTTACTCTTGAAAGTATCTTTGTGGATGTCCATCCACCTACAGTTACTCACCCACACAAGCATAAAGGGTTCCCATGCATGAACTTCCACCTAAAAATATAAGTATAATATAAACAATGTAGTTGTGTCTAAGCAACCACACATGCTTAGCTGGTTAAGGTTCTTCACTACAGTCATGAGGTGTTAGTTTCAATCTCCTTTACACCATTATTATTGTTATTATTATTTTGTGTGTTTTTGTGCATATTGTTCTAGAATTTATAATGTTAAGTTTCAGGATGTGTTATAAAAGTTGGATAATTAACATATTTGATAGAAACTATATAATTATGTTGATTGAGGGATTCAAACCTAAGACTTCCTATTTTAATTCACACATATACTGTGAAGTTAGCTACCAACATATTTGTTTAAATATTGGTATGGACTAAAACTTGATAACAAAAGTAAAATCTAACTACAAGGTACTATCTATGTCTACCCATGGACTAGCCACTTGTAATTAGATTGAGAGTCTAGGTAGATAGAGATGAGGATTTGAATATAATCTCAAATCTCTTGGTAGATGGATATCTATTTACACATAATATCTTTATATTAGAATTACAAAAAAAGGCTTGTTTTATCTACATAAGATCAAACCTATTACAAATTTGATGTTAAGATATTAAAAGAATTGCAAGAGAATTTATATACATATATATATATATATATATATATATATATATATATATAAAAACTAAAATAAAAATAAAATAAAAATAATACTTATTATATTGTATTATATTTTGAAATTATATAATTATTTTAAAATTTGAACCTATCAATCATGTCATTATTATTATTAGAAAATTGAAATTAATCCTTTATAGTTTTTGATTACACATGTTCAAATAAAATCAAATTAACATCAAAAAAAATAATTTCTAGAGTTTCTTCTACTTGCACCAATGAATAAATGTAGACTTTTAGATCTGAAAGTATATAATTATTTTAAATTTTAAATTTATTATAAAAATATAAAAATATTTTATATTATTTATTTTATTAAAAAAATTTAAGAAAAAAATAATATTTTCAAGACAAATTTGAACACACCTATGTCTAAATATTATTTTATAATTCATCTTTTAAAATTATATTCAATAAAACAAATGATGATCTTAAGCCTATAAAGCCTTTATATTCAACTCCATAAAATTGCCATAATCAAATTAGGTCTTTTACATGATTTTATTCTTACTATCGTTCATAAAATATTTTATGAAATATATATATTTTTTAGCTATTTATTTAATTTAAAGAATTTATATATAATATTTATTTTCTTTATTTTTAAAATATTTTTACAAGAATTATTTTAAATATTTATCAATCTAATATATGTTCTTTCAAAATCTTTCACTTTACTTAGTATATATTTTGATAAAAAAATTTTGAACCAAGATGAAGAGGTAAGGTACCAAAAAACAACCTTATCTCTTATATATTTTTATTAGAAATTATTTTGTAAAATCTTTGTTAATATCTACCATTGTGCTTGCATCATAGAAACTAATTTTAATCATATAAAAAAAGAAATTGTCAAAGTCAAGTAATTTTAATACTCTACATTTAAAAGCCCAAAAGAATTTATTATATGATTTAGAAAATTTTATTTTTATAATTAAAAAAATATTATTTTAAAGTCTTGACCATATATATAATCTTTTTGGTAATAAATACTTTATTTAAGATAAATCTCAAAGAAAAAAAAAGGAATTTGGTTAAGATAAATAACTTCCTTGAGAATCACTAAGATCCTTCTTTGTAATAATTTATCATAAATTTTATAAGATGTATTTAGTAGGATAATAAACCTTTCATTACATAATTTTATTTTGTCATTTTTTTCATGCATAAAAACAAAATGTTCTTTTATAATATAATATGAGAACCAACTTGTAGTCAAAGCCTAATTAATTATAGAAATATAATCATTAAAAATAACTTACCAAAATATTTTTAAATATTAAATATCTTCTTTGTCTGATCCATTTGTTTTATTTTTTATCATGTCCTTTACAATCTCTTTAATTTCATATTTACTAAATGATTTAGATAAGTTTTTATTTATACTCTCTATGACCTTGCATATGATATTATCAAGCTTGGTAGTTGTAAATTTCTTAGATTCTACATGGTCTTGAAGTTTTAATTGTAAAAATTAGAACAAAAATCAAAACAAAAGTTTTTTTTAGATCTTATAGGTCACTTTGAAAAATTTACAGTTCCATGGTGATAGATTTAGAATAAATAGTTATATATATATATATATATATATATATAGATTTATCAATGTTGTTTCTTATTTGTTTCTATCAAATCCGAGCATATATTAAATTATCTTTTTGTTGCAATTCTTCAACTTGATTGAGAAAAATTTGAATTTTTTTTAGAAAATTTTAAAGGTTAGCATAAAGAGTGGAGTGGATCTCTTTTAATTGGCCTTGTAGTTTAATGTGCCATTTTGTGCTTGTTCTTTACAAAAAAAAACTATAAAAACAAAATAATTTTTAATATTGTAAAGAAAAAAGCTTTTATTAATATATTTAATCTTAATTTCTTTTATTTTTTAAAAATTCTTGAATTTTCTAAATAATAAATATTCATTTTAAGCTTAGAAGGTTTAGATTTATATTTTTGATATTAAATCATAAATTCAATTAAAATGTAGTTACATAGCACAATATGACTATATATTCAATATTCATCGACTTGATTTTTTTAGAGAAATAGATAATTTAAATAAAACCTGTCATGCCTTTCCAAAAACCTTAAACCATCTTATTTTTGTCCTAATAATAGTTTAAAAGTCTCTTTTTTTAAAAAAATATTAATTAGAAAAAAATAAAAGTAGACATAATTCTAAGAATTCTCGTCATCTTGGGATAATAATATGATATAAAATGACAATTTTTTCCTTGTTCTTACAACCATATACCAATATCTACCAATGACAAATAAAATTTTGAAAGAAAGTTTGTCAACTAAGTCTTTCTATGATTGACATCTTTTTTGACTTTTAGAAGATTTTTTAAATATATATTTTTAATTTTAAAATTTTAAAAATATTTTTTATAACCTTCAAATTATAAGATAAAGTATTTAATTTCATTAAAATTTATGTAAAAAAAAACCAACGTGAGACTCTTCAATTTCTAATTTTAATAACTTGTATTAATAAGATTCTTTTTTTTATTGTATCTTACTATATCAAAAGCTTTTAATTTTGACAATATTTTGAAACTATATATAATATTTTATACAACTAATGCTCCATTTAGATTGTCTTCCTAATAAGCCACAATTACTCTTGATTCAAGAGAATAAATATCTTAATCATTAATCATGACTTTTTTACTTATAATACATATATATATATATATATATATATATATATATATATATATATATATATATATATAATATTATATAGAGATTTAAATCCTTTATATTTATAGTAAATAAAAAATTTGATAATGATATTATATTATAGAAGTAATAGCATATTTAGCAAGTATTTTTTGAACTTTGTAATCACATTGATATTGGTATAATTTAAAAGAGCAACATTAATAAATTTTTGGTGTGGATATTTATGGTCTTTTTTTAGCCTTTTTTAGGACTTTAGAATTTTTGATATGATAGTAAGTGTCAAGACAAGAAGCAACATCAAATATATAAATGGAGATAGTCAACATAGATTAATTTTTGCCAATTGATTGTAGAATTGAATACCTTTACTACCAACTTTGAGATGACTTTAAATTCCATTTTGATATAAAATCTTAATTCTAATATTTTTATTTTTTAAAAATTGGCATTATAAATTCTACCAAGCTTGGTAGCAATCTATAGTGCAACAAAAATAACTCTATTTGAATACTCTTTAGTGTATTTCAAGTTAAAATTTTAAAAGAATTTAAGAAGATCTTAATATTAAGGACTTAAATTGTATTAGAATAAAATATTGAATCTTAAGATTAGAAGGTGCCAAATCTAATTGAATATTTATATAAAGATAGAATAAATACTTAGCATAATTTTTTTTTGTATTTGTAACTTCTTATTATTTGGCTTTTTTCTAAAAAAATATACAATAGAAATATCTTAATATAATTAAATACTATTTTGTCTATTGTCTTCTTCATTTATGGCCAGTACTTCAGTTTTTGTACAAAGTTACAAACCAAAATTATTTCTTCTAACTCTTAGAAGGAGAGACTCACCTAAAGTATGTTGGATTGGATGTTGATATCTATATTAATAGATATCTATTAACATAAGTGACTAAAACTTCTTGCTTATCATTTAAATCTATCAATACATTGCCGCTATTTATAATTTTCATATTGCACAAGAATCTTAGTTGTGTTTGTCTTATGTCTTCTTCTCCCTCCCCTCCCTCCTCTCTCCTCCTTGTAACAAACTTTGTATAGAATGTCATATCTTACAAAAAAATTCTTTGATCCTAGCAAAAATAAAAATAAAAATAAAATTTTCTTATAGATCTTATGAAAGTCTGCTTGAATCTCTTAATCTATATTAATTATATTTTAACTAAGTTGAGACAATATAATGTAGTCATAGCTAAGTTAGCACTACTCAATGTTTAGCACCATGTAAATCCTAACATGCTCTAATCACCGCATTGCATTGCATTTGTCTCCCTTCCACCCTCTGTTCTTGCCACTCTTTTTAAACAACCTTTCATTTGCCTTCTATACTTCTATAATGTAGACTATTCATAAGTAGATTAACTTTCATAATAGTTGAAAGAATCTCAATGTCATTGCTACAAACCTCAAAAGATTTAGTAATATAAATTAGACACCATTGCTATACAACATGATTAATAAAATGCAACTTTTAGAAATATGATCAATATACATCTTATATTTGAAGCATAATATTGTATAACATATATATAATTGAGTCAAGTATAAAAATAAAAGTTAAAAATGCTTGATTCAACAACAAGCTTGATCCATTACTTAACAATAAAATAAACTAAAAAAAAATAGACTCATTTAAATCTCTTATATAAATCTTCTAATATTTCTTATACTTAAAATATATTAAATATTTATATTAGATCTTAATTCCAATAATTAATTTTAGATTAAAACCTTCTAATGTTTTTCTTGTCTTTTATCAAAAGTATTGATTAAACACCATTATAGCCATATAATAAGAATACCACCAAATGTTATTTGTTTAAGTTAACATTATTGGTTCTTTCTCTTTTTTATATTAATAGACACATTATACTCTTTTGCTTATATATATGAATCTATTATCTCTTTATTTTTAATTAATAAAAACTTATTTTGGTAAATCCATCTATATAGTATCAAAGAATAGGTTTTATTATAATTCACTTATTTTATTTTAGTGTCAAGGATAAGAACTTGATAGAAAAAAATAAACAAGTGAGACTTTTCTCAAAGAAAGATGAAAAAATAGAAATAACTAAATATGTATATTAAGAAAGAAACTAGAATGGCTATTGCCAAAAGACAAGAAAACTAGAGACCCTTGAAACTAGACTAGAATCAAGAAAGAAGTTGAAAAAAGTTAGGAAGGCTTCACTCTTGTCTCTATATATATTATCTACTTAGGAGCTACATGGCGACGTTCTATAGGACCTCCAAAAACGTGTTGGCTTTGTACAATACGTATCTTAACTTGCAAGGCAAGTCTTCTATGTAGGCGCCACATAGTTAGCTTCTTCCGCAAGCTACGAGCATGTATGGTACGTGATTAACTTATTGACCAAGTTTCTAACCTACCAATCAAGTATAAATACATATAAAGTCAAAGTAGCATCTATAAAGCTTCTAAGAAGCTTTTCTAGAAGATATTATGAAATTAATCTACTTTTATAAACTTCTACCTATTCATATCATCTAGATAAAAATTATAGTAAATATATGTCTGTGACATTACTCCTCCTTCTAGGGATGAATTCCACGAGGAGCAGTGATCATATGTCGAGGAAGTCTAAGATGCGGCAAATTATATTTGCCACATACTCTGATCTTTGTTTTTTTTGAAGATAATTGAAAGGGCCTCTCAACCATCGAAAGTGTCCCATACTATGGTAGGAAGACTACCCAATTATTTGATCGTTGTTGAGGCCTTCATAACTTCCTTCAAATAAAACATTTGAAACATTGTCAAGAATTGTTTCTACTTCTAGTAAAATCACCAAACATTAGGAATTCCTTCCAAGGTCATGATATCAAACGCATTGTATCTTGCCATCTATTTAAGGAAAAATATGTCGTTCTTGAAGATCTTCATTTCGATTGCGTCATCTTGAAGGTTGTGACAATCGTAATGTCTCGTATGACAAGTCAGCAAACGAAGGCTTTTGGGTGAAATCCAATGGTTGTTGGTTCTCAGTCTCCTCAGTGTCACAACTATAAAGAAGCTACAAACAACAATTGAAAGTAGAATGTTATCTTGCTTAGATCTTGTTTTTTTTATAAAGAAGGTTTTCATCTTGATTTTGATGGATGTCATCAATAAAAAGCCTCTACCACCTTTTTTTTATTTAAAAGTTTCTTTATTGGCTCCCATGTGCATTCACTAATATCATATCCGTGCCAATGGATAAGATATTCTAATTTATTTTACTGCCACCTTGAATCTAGGACTTTTTTTACTTCAAATTTTTTATTATTGTCCACTTTTATAGGAAGAGATAGAGCTTATCTTCTTCTTGGTATGTCCACTATCTTGTATGGTTCAAGAAAAGATATAAGGAATATTGGATAGATTTTTATTTACTCTCGTAGGTGTAAACGATATGCAACTAAATTAATTTGTGCAGAAATAAAAAATGGTCCAAGCCTTCGATAGTCCAACTTGTCATATAGATGAGTCATCTTGATATTACAACAAAGTAACCATACCTTATCACCCATGTAGAATGGTAGTTGTTCCTTTCAATAGACATCTGCATTGATCTTTTGTTGTTCTTGAGCTTCTTTTAACTGTGCCTTCATTGTTGTATGTAGCTCTAAGAAATAATTTGCTAAATCTTTTGCAACAGGATTATCAATTTTTGAAAAGTCAAAAGTATCAAGTTGTAGATGATAACCATAATTGGCAAAAAAAGATGTTTGTTTTGTAGAAGAATGTACTGTGTTATTATAAGCAAATTATGCCAATGGCAAAAGAGTTGTTCAATCATCTTGTTGGTAGTTGATGGTACATCTTAAATACTCCTCCAAAACTTGATTAACACGCTCAATTTGTCCATCAATTTGAAGATGGAATGCCAAAGATAGTTTTATATCCACTTTTAGAATCTTGAAAAGAGTTCACCAAAATCTTGATACAAACTAAGTTTTCCTATCTGATATAATATCCTTGGATAATCCATGATAGCAATATATATTGTCAAGAAAGAGCTTAGCTGTTTTTTCACTTGTGATAGATTTTGTATATGGTATAAAATGTGCCATCTTTGTAAAACGATCTACTATCACAAATATAGAGTCATAAGAACTTGAGATTAGAAGATCCATGATGAAATCCATAGAAACAAAAGACCATGGTTGTTCAAAAATGGATAATGGCTAAAGAAGTCTATAAAGTTGATGACAAGGAGTTTTTAATCTTAAGCAAAAATCACAAGATAGTACAAAATCTTTGACTGTCTTCCACATTTAGAGCCGCCAAAAATCCCTAGATATTAGTTCCAAAGCTTTATTGTACCCAAAATGTCTTACTTCTAAAAAGTCATGATGAGCTTGAAGAACACGTAATCGAGCTTCACCTTCTGGAACATATAGGTGTCCCTCAAAATATAGCAGATTGTTCTTGAATTCAATCTTGGTAGTAACATAAGACTTTGAAGGATTTTCCTTAATATCACAAATAAGAGCATCAAAAGACATATTTGATTGAACTTGCTTAATGAAAGTTGAATCAACAGCTAGTATTGATTTTATTGCTAAAAGATGAAGATGCTTTGGCTTCAAGAGAATTATTTGTTGTTGATCAAAAGTAGCATCTCCTTCCTTTGGTGTAAGGTAAGATCGTCTAGAGAGTGCATCAGACAAATCTTGTTGTTTTCACAGTCAATAAGTGATTTTGAATTTGAATCTTGACAAAGACATATTCCAACGGGCTTGGCAATAATTCAAAAAATATACTGACATAAAATATTCAAGGTTCTTGTGAACCGTATACACACTGACTTGTTTAGGATTCCCTTCTAGATAATGGCGCCATTCTTGAAACAAATCCATGATTGCAAGAAGTTCTTTGTTGTGGATCTCGTAGTTGATTTTGGCTGCTGAAAATTTTCTGGAATGAAAAGCTACTGAATGAAGTTTATCATCTATTCCCATTTGTGATAATACGGCATCCAAAGTAGAGTTTGATGCATCTATTTCCATAAAAAATGGCCTAGAAAAATCAACCCAATACAAGATTGGTGGAGAAACAAAGATTGTCTTCAAAGCTTCAAATGCTACTTCCGCTTCTTGATCCCATTGATGTTTGACTTTACAAGTCAAACGTATATGTAGAGCTGTAATTTGAGATAAGACTTTGATGAAGATGTGATAGTAGTTGATAAATTCCAAAAAATATTTGATATCTCTTACCGTTGTAGTATTACGTGTTGTTTTGTTTAGGAATGCACCGAGCACCTAGCTATGGAAAGTTAGGTTGTGTTTTATAAGTATCTAAGAAATCCTAATAGATTTCATCTATATGAGAAGAATATAATCTGAATTTCAATTCAAAAGTGCTAAAAAATACTATTTTTAGTAGTCTTAATCATGCATAAATTCCAATTATCTTGTTACTTTCATATTTAAATAATTTAGATTTTTCTTATAAGCCCCTATTCTAATTAGTGAGCTTTAACAAGTTGTAACATCTAATTTGATCATCTACTTGATGCAAAATTTTGCATGCAATTGCCAATATAAGTCTTTTATATGCTCGAAAGTTTTCAGCCCAATCCAACTTACAAATTGTGAAGAAATCTCCAAAAAATACACAAATGGCACTCAGTTGCCAACTTGAAAAATGAAGCAAAAATCCCAGCAAAGTTTTCTCCCTCTCCAATTGTTAACTTTAAATCAAAATTGGTGTGCACCTTGACCTTTAAGTCCTTCAATACCAAGCCAAGTTTTAGCTTGATCCGACTACTAGATCTCTAAATATCATAGAAATCCTACCCAATCCCAAACTGCCAACTTCTAAAACCTTCTTGTACTAAAAACCAGATATCTCTAAACCAAGCTGTTAGATTATCACAAACTTTGTATACACTTAGCACATCCAATAATCCAAATAATATCAAATTTTGAACCATAGATGCTATGTCAATTGCACGAACTAGCTAAAATTACTAAGGCTAATTATATTATATAAAATCCAAATCACTAATACAAACCCTGACTTTGAAGAATGATTGCTAAGTTTTCAAAAATCTTTCAGAAACCACCCTTATGCCTTTGAAAAGAGCTACAAGCTAGCTCTCAATTTCTAACCTTTGATTTTCAAATTAAATCCTATTTTGCCCTAGATCATCATTTTAGTAGCTAGAGGTCTAATTTCAATCTTGTCTCACAAATGGTCAATCCTTGAATATCAATCTAACCTATCCTAAGGATTTTTTAGCCCAACCCTACTCTCAACTTAATCTTAGTATCAACTATACTAATTAACTATTTCTTTTAATTTGATTTTATTAATTTATGGTCTTTCTAAGGTAGTAGAAGAGTCTCTACAATATAGAAGGTAAAATTACTAAATAACCTTCAACCTACTAAGTATTAAGATAAGAAAATAACCTAAGAGGCTTTTACTAAAGCCATGTTTAAATACCTCAAATTATAATTGAACTAAGATAATTAGATATTAATTAAAAATTTAGTTTTGATTATAATTTCACTATATAGTCGTATTACATCACGACACCATTTTTGGGATCTTTCAATCCATAATAGCTTGAACTTTCTTAGGATCCATCATAAGTCCATCATTTGAACTGATGTATCCTAAAAAGTCGACTTCAGTAGTGTGAAATACATACTTTTTTATCTTAGCATAGAGTCCCGCATCTCTTAATTTTTGTAACACATGACGAATATGAAGTTCATGTTCTTTTGTGTTCTTAGAATAGATTAAGAAGTCGTCTAGGTAATAGACAACAAAATCATCTAAAACTCCTAAAAGACATCATTCATTAGATGTTGGAATGTTATTGGTACATTTATAAGTTCAAAAGGCATGACATTGTATTTGAAATGTCCATACCTTATTCCAAATGTAATCTTTCATTCATCTCCTTCTTTGATGCATACCAGATTGTATGCTCCTCGTAGATCTATTTTTGTATAGATCTTAAATTGATTCAACTAATCAAGGAGTCTAGATATTAAAAGTAGCAGATATCTATTCTTGATGGTGATTTTGTTGAATCCTCGATAATCGATACACATCCACAATAATCCATCTTTTTTCTTCACAAATAAAATTAGAGCTCCTACTGGAGTTTTGGAATGGCATATGAAGTTCTTGGCTAGATTTTCTTCAATATATTCCTTGAATTCAGCCAATTCATTTTGTGATAAATTGTAGGTTGGTCCAAATGGCGGTTGTGCTCCTTCTTGAAGGTCAATTGAGCAGTCATAAGAATGATGTTTCGGAAGAGTATCCGCATTTTTCTTTTCAAATACATCTTGAAAATCTTCATATTGGTTTGGAATGCTACTTGAAGTCTTTCCACCAATAGAAACAAGTGTGGCATAAATGATACAAGGTGATCTTTCTTTTGCAGCATGCAAGAAAGCTCTTGTACCTACAAATACATGTTTAATTATACTAGGCTTATGTCTTTCTACTTGATTAACTACGCTCTTAGTTATACTTTTAGAAAAATCAAGACTACAAGAAGTCCAATCTATTTTAGGATTATATTTTTCTAGCCATGATAAACCTAAAATGATTAGATTAGATGAAGATCTAATGATATTAAATATTACAAAGCTACTATGACTATTAGTTGCTATTTCTATAGAAAGGGTTTCATGAATAACATCTCCTGAAGATAACGGACGACCATCTATGACTTCTACATGAACAGATTTAGTTTCTTCACTAAAAATATGCATTGTCTTTTAGCAAATTCTTCATCTAAAAAACATACTGAGGCTCCTGAATCTAACAAGGCAGAGGCTTTGTGATGTTTAGGTCCTAAAATAATATTTATCGTAAAACAAAGAGAGGGTTCTAAGGAGAGAATAGGACCTTCACTAGGTGTTGTACAAGATTTCAGCCGCACGGTTCTTATTGTAGCTAGACTAACTTATTTTTTGACATACTATCTTCTTTGATAACCGTACTCCTCATTTTATGGTTGTGTTGCTTCTTTTGGAAATGTTGAGCAGTGTGCTTAGATTCTCCACAATATAAGCACAATCCTTCTTGAAGATGACGAGTCTTTTCTTGCTCAATAAGAGATTTGAAATGTATCACATCAATTTACATATCCTCTACTTCCGAATGTATGTGTTGAAGAGATGTTGGTATTGCCATTGAATTATAGTAACATTGAAATCTACTTATATGATTTTTAGGTCGAAATTCAAAAAGATAATTATCGCATTTCATAACAAAGTCAATTACTTGACTCAATGTTTGAGGATCAGATAAGTTGAGCATTAATTTTTTTACCTCATATTGTAATCTATAAAGAAATTGGCTAACAAGTGTAGCATCATCCCAATTGATATCAGTTGCAAGTTGTCAAAATTGTGAAGCATACAACATTACTAATCGATTGCCTTGTCGTAAAATATAGATCTTGTTGGTTGCAATATGAATTGCATCATGTTCTCCATACATGGATCAAAACTCCACCAAAAAAGCCTCCAAATTATTCAATATTAGATCTTGTCATTCAAGAAAAGATGAAAAACCATGATAATGTTGAACCTAAAAGAAGCGTACCAATGAATCTAACTTGCGATCCTAGAGTTGCATAACTTTGGAATTGAAGTTTAATCACAAGTTGTACTTAATTGATAAATCTTCTAAACTTTGATTTAGTGCCATTAAACTTCTCATATAGGAAAATTCTTGGTTCTCTAATACTAGAAGGATGTTCCACCATAGGAGAAGGGACATGATTTGGTATAGATGTTGAAGCAGCTCCAATCATTTCTATATCTTCTCTTCTTGCTAATTTTATTGCTCCTTGTAGTGGTAAATTGAGTTGATGCATCGCAAGCATTAATTCCCTCAATTGCTCTTATATTTGTGCCATTGCACTCTTCATTTTAGCAAGTTTCTACCATGATAACACTTAAAAAAAAAAAAAAAAAAAAAAAAAAAAAAAAAAAAAAAAAATGTCTAAGATTGCTCAAGACAAATAGAAGAGAGGACTTAAGAATAAAGAAAATACTAAAAAAAATATCAGTTTAGAAGAGGATAATCTACAACTTCTAATATACTTGTGTCTTATCAAGAGAAAGGGATAATCCACTCTTAATCAAGATTATAAAAAGCTGTGATATTGTAAGTGCACACTTGTCAATCTATCAAGGACAAGAACTTGATAGAAAAAAATAAACAAGTGAGACTTTTCTCAAAGAAAGATGACAAAATAAAAATAACTAAATATATATATTAAGAAAGAAATTGGAATGGCTATTGCCAAAAGACAAGAAAACTAGAGATCCTTGAAACTAGACTAGAAGCAAGAAAAGAGTTGACAAGAGTGAAGAAGGCTTTATTCTTACCTATATATAGACTATCTATCTAAGAGTTATGTGGCGACGTTCTATAGGACCTCCAAAAACGTATTGACTTTGCACAACATGTATCTTAACTTACAAGGTAAGTTTTTTATGTGGCCCCATATAATTAGCTTGTTCCACAAGCTACCAACATGTATAGTATGTGGTTAACTTGCTCACCAAGTTTCTAACCTATCAATCAAGTATAAACACATGTAAAGACAAAGCAGCGTCTATGAAGCTTCTAAGAAGCTATTCTAGAAGATATTCTGAAATTAATGTACTTTTATCTATTTCTACCTATTCATATCATCTAGATAATAATTACAGTAAATATATGTTCGTGACATGTAGAGATGATCAATCATTAGTAAGCTGATAGATTGATTCATAGATTATTTTATTTGACAAATTTTTTGTGTATCAAATATAGACTCAACCAAGTTTTATTTCTTAAAGCTAAAGATAATTGTATGCCTCTTTCTATCACTTTATTGACTTATAGTAAGTACTTCTTTATATTTATTAATGATTTTAGTTACTACCTTAGGATGTACTTCTTCAATCATAATAGTGAAGCTTTTGAAAAGTTTTAGTACTTCAAATGCTCCACTTAGAATTTTTTTTTGGTTTTTTCATCTCAATACTTTGTACAAATAAGAAGTAAGGATATTTTTTATAAAATATACTAAAAAAAATTAATCAATATAGTATTCAAAGATAGTTCACCACTATACATATTCTGAAACAAAATGGTATTGTAAAAGTAATTAAATAAATAAATAAATAAATATCAGATTACATATAATTCTTGATTAATATTACAGGTTGTATTTTGGCCATATTCAAGATTCTTAAATATTTATGGAATAAAGTTATCAGGACTACTAACTATCTTCAAAATTGTTACAACACCAAAGCAATCTTTAAAGTTATTCTATTTGAAATGGTTTATTGAATTAAACCATTTGTTGTTTACTTGGCAATAATTATATGTCATACCCATGTATATGATCCTAAAGAACAATAGAATAATTTAGGGGAAAAAAATCATTTCTACCATTCTAGTATAATATAATAATAAATTAAAGGCTTATTATTGCTCTAACATATTTTAAAGAAAAATAATTATTAATTATAATATAAATTTTAATGCACTAGCAATTGGCTATTTTAAATAAACTCTAGAACTATAGAACAAACTTTAGAATCGGCTATGAGTTTATTCTATAGTAATTTTACTATTTTAAACAAACTCTAGATTTTGGAATTATTTATTATTAAAATATTACAAATGCCAGTGATGGCTTCTCCAACATGGCTTTTTTTATTCAATTTCTTGGTTATTTGAATTGAACAATGTGCAAAGATGTTAAATTTAGTATTAGAGGTTATTTTTTTAAGCTTACTAATAGAACCACTTTGTAAACAAACAATAAACATCTAAGTATTTTTTTCTATATTATAGAAGTTATTTATTAGGTTTTTGAAGATGGTGCTCAAGAAGCAATTTATTCTAAGAGATTCTTTTTAAATTTAAATTTTTTAATTTTTTAATTTTTTTACATTCCTCCCTCTTTCAATTTGATCCTCTTATATATAATAATCACTCTTCTTCTTCTACTTCAACCTAACTTAAAGTCCATCTCTGTTTTAACAATGTCAATGCTATCAAATTATTAAAAGACTTTTTTTTTTACATCATCATTTTGTTGCTAAAGGTTCTAAAAGGGATCATCAATATCTCTCACATTAGAACTAATCAACAACTAACTAAATTGTGACAAGTTTTATTGAAGATATATTGTAGGAGTTTGTTCCCTCTTTATCTTCACAAATTCCTAAATTTTATTCTTTAGACATTATTTACTCTTACTAATATGTTGTCTTGATCATGTGTTTTTTTTGCTTCAATTAACTTTCTAGCATTCAAACCAACATCACCACCAACTTTGCTTTGATCCATAAAAATCCAATCAAGGCATGTTTTAGTGAGGACATTTTTTGACATCTTCATGCATTGACCTCACATTACTCAAACTTCAAACTAGTAGATAAACTATTAAAAACTAATAAACTATTAGATTTAGAGGGATGATGATAGAGATACATATAAAATCTTAGCTCAATCTGCTAATTCTAAATTAGAATGTTCTATTTCCTTTCTTGTCTTGATCAAGAGCTACTTTAAGCATGAAACGAGAGTACCATCAAATGTCACTTGTTCAGGTTAGCATCGTTGGTTCCCTCTCTTCTTAACGTTAGTAGACGCGTAGATGCATCAATGCCTCCTTGTGTATATGGGCACGCGGTCTTACAGGGAATTGTGTTTTCAAAATAGTGTCATACATTATACGAGATTCATAAAGCCGATTTATCAGGGACATTTCGAAGTGGGTGATGACCAGCACATCACTTGCGGTGAAATTGGCCTCAGAAGTACGATAGGGAGAGTATCCTGATTTGGATAGCTGTAATCAATCAACGAAACTTTTCAAAAAACTTCACACCAGGACGCCCGATTTAAATTCTTTTACTCGTCACAATCATGAACAGCACGAAACGAACAAACTACCGTGTAAAACAACCACATACGTTGTGACTAGGATTTGAGCAAGAACAATTAAGACGAAACAAAATTGCCTAATTTTATTAAATCCAGCTTTGGATGGACAAGCAGCTCCACAGGCCACATTCTTTCCACTACACTAACACAGTAACCATGCATTTCCAATAGCCATGCGTAGTGCAAGTTCCAAGTAGCATACATGCATTCGCACGTTACAAAGAACCAAATTTACGAATCTGAATGAAAGAACAGGACACCTCCTATTAACGTGGCATCCTGAAGTATTCTGCCTCCTGCCTCACTAACCTCACTAAATTGCTCGACTCGGGTCTTCTGATGGGGGCATCTAAAGATACTGCCAGGTCCCAATGCGAGTAGCGAATACTGGTGCGGCCCATTCCAGTTTGAACGCAAAGGTAAGTCTATACATGAGGGCAACAGATGTGACTTGAAGCTAGACTCTCAGCGAGATTTAGAAAGGACTAATCAGACAAGGGACAATGACGTACATGGCACTGCATGATACATAACCAAACCCTGGGAGTATTTTCTTATTCAAGAGGCAAAGCCAGCCGGGGACATAATGGAAGCCGCAGCCAAGGGTGCGGCCATCTGCTGAATGTCTTGAGTTCTTGGAGGAGTCGGCTCACTGCACATTTAACATCATGTTATCATGAATAAACTAGATCTGTCAGCATCAAGTTCATAGTTGAAGGTGACAATTCTCATTACTTCTCCCATTTCCTGACTCTCTACTTCAATCCTACGTCCTCTGATTCTTCTCCGTTCAACGAGGGCGATAGATGAGGAATATACTCAAGAAATGGTCTATGATGTGAACGGAAAACAATGAAAAGAACATGCCTGCTCTAAACTTCAAAATTTCGATGGAACGATTCCGTACTAGATATTCAGATAAAATGAGACGCGCTCGTGATTTACGTTCAAGGCATGGCAAACGAAGAGCAAGTGACGTACTAACAATCATTCACACCACGCACCTGAGAGTTGGAAGGCTGATGTTCGACGATGTGGACATATCTCTTTGGCACTCACTCTGCATCACCTGAATCTGCTGAAGCCAACTCTCCTACAAAAACACATCGCCATCTGATTAATAATTTAGCAAGTACTAATTCATGACCCAAGAAACAAGTGTGAAAGGGACGATGCAAAAACCCTAGTCACTCCTAGTGAAGTTCGCAATCTAGGCTCAGCCAAAGCCACTGCTGAACTGTTGTAAACCTGTCGTCAACCGATAGGCATCTCATAGGGTATCCAAAAAAGATCGTAAGAAACTTCTAGAAAAGATAACGCATGTGAAGTAAAAAATTTCATGAATAGATTAAACACTGGAGAAGGAACTGTAGGCGCAGACGTTCTTTCAATGATGGGACTCACCAGCTTTTCTCCTTCCAGCGTAAGTGCCCTATCCATCGATTCAAACACTTTTCTCCAGCTATCCACAAGCAGGAGCCCATCTCCAAGGTTGGGAGTAAGTGTAGATGTGACGCCGCCTGGAAGCAAAGGCGCATCCAGATCTAAATCCCCTGAAAAGATAACACTTCCTACCCTTCGCTTGCTGCTCTTAAGTGCTACAATTCAAAACGCGCTCATCAGAGGAAACTTAAAGCTGATAAATTTCGGTAGGCTTCACAATGACTTTTCATGGAAAAGCATCAAGCATAGTAAGCCATGCACATGAACAGGAATCGATTCATGCCTATCAGAAAATGGTCCAACACCGGACAAAATGTGACTAAAGAAAAACTAATGTTCTAATGCAGCCCCGTACATACTAAATTTGCAGTTACACAACATGCACTAGGGGAGGCTTTGAAAGTGGCAGTACACAAACCAGGTATATAAACCAAAAATGCACGTTTGAAGGATTAAAACTGCATATCATGAGCGACAGATAACACCCAGAATCAAGGTGAAATTTGTACTGACCAGCTAGACGCCCTTTGACGTCTTGGCTAAGAAGCTCCAGCCAGCAAGGTGCAACATTTGCAGCTATTCAAACAACGGGCATCGTTAGGAATCTCCAAATTTCAGCGACCTCCAACTGGACTCAATTAAAATGACTAGAGTGATCAATTACAACAGGCATGACACTTCCAAGAACTGCTGGTTCTGCGGGTTCAAAAACTTCCTGGATATAAAGGATGTCTTCCAATTGAATTCAAGCACAAGAATCCAATAAAGCTAACTTGATGTGATAGCAGTGAGACAATCTAAGAATCAGTCTAGCGTACCAGCAACTGACACAGGTAACTTAGATTCCTGTTGTTGAAGCAACGTCCCGTCTTCATGTCCAAGAGAACCGACATCTTCAATCAGGGAGGAGAAGTCAAAAGGATATTTACACGTATCCTCCTCAAGATCTTCTTGCTTACATTTGAAAGCCTCGGCTGTACATGCTTCCCTTGAAGAGATCAGAGTTGAGTCGTACTCTTGGTTCATGCAAAAGGGCAAGTGAGCCTGCTGATTGTGGCCCGTTGAATCTCTTTGGTCAGCAGTAAGTAAGCGTGACTCTATGGGCAACATAGGAGTAGTTCGAGTACATGAATGCAGTCCATTTCTTTGAAACGGTACAAACCCAGAAGTCCTATCATGGGTGTTCAGTAAACCTTTGCATTTACGCAACCCAATGTCAAATGGTCCATCCTCAACATCCGCACATTCACTGCTCTCAGGATTATCCTGTTCACGAACTGTCCCAAGAAGACCAATATAATTATCAACCGATTCCCCCAGAGCTGATCCTTCGCGATGCTCAAAATCCTCTTCAGTCGAGTTTCGCAAACCACTGCATTCAATAGCTGACTCTTCAATTTGTTCTGAGGAACTATCATTCACTTGTAGTTCACGACAAGAGACCTCAGGTGCTGGCAGAGTGTCCCTGTGCAGGAGATCACCAACAACAGCACTAAGTAAGGCATGAACTTCTGTTCGTGTACGAGTTTGTTGTCTCATGATACCAGGCTTCAAGTCCCCAAGAAGGCCACTAGGTTCCACGGACCGTGCAAACTTAGTACACAGCTTGTTTTCCCCGCTCGATAACTTGGAAACCTTCTTGACACGCTTTTGTCGTGGGGGAAGTGGAGGGATAGAGCCTGCAAATCAGAATTGCCAATAGATTACACGCATGAAATACATGCACATTATCCAAGCAACCACATATAAATGCAAGCGTGAGCTGAAGTCAGTTCACAGCTCACATACGAAACACAAGAGATACTATCACAAATGAACTTGCACTCCACGTTGGGTAAAAACAGTATGCAATTGATAGAGGCTGGAACAGAAGTAACGTCGATACCATGCTCCAGATAAATATTCACAGGTCCCGGCATTCTCGAGACATTTGATGAGAAGTTTCAGCTAATTAAACTATCCGACGAATACGACGATCACAAATGCAACTAAGTCATTCATTTATCAGACTCCTGAAGCAGATAGAGAGACACTACCGTCAGCTGCATAGCCAAGCATCTTGCGTTTGGTTCCAGGGCTCAAAGATGATATTCTTGAGGTAATACTTCCACCTCTATCACTCTTATTTTCTTTGCAGTCCATGCATTTAACCACTGAGGCCGGTTGTCCTGTGGCTGGATGATTGCGTTTCTTTGGAGGAGGTAGAATAGTTTTGCTCAAGGCAGGCCATGATTGCTGGTTCGAATCACAATTTACAAATCGGTTCACATCTACGTCAGCTAGCATGCCCATGTTGCCAGAGGTTACAACTTCTTGTGGGGTGTTCTCTCTCCAAACTCCTTCCTGGTCTTTCACAACATTATTTTCGTAAACACTAGACCCAGGAGCCATAGTAATGCTAAAAGAAATTCTCTTACATGAGAATCAACTTATACAACCGCCCTATTCCTAATTTCAAAATCACGTCAAGTCAACCCAAGCTGGAGGGACAGTGACCAGCATACAAGGGAGATAAAGGGAGGAGTGATCACTGCAAAAATTTAAAAAATTAAATTGTGAAATCTCTAATGTACCGTCTGTCAGAAAGTAACAGACCCAGTAGCTAGATAGTGAGTTCTGCTTTCTTAACTCATATTTGAGAACACACCCATCACCAAGAAAATTCCAGAGAAGTATAAACAACCACAAGTGCTATCAACAACTTTCTCACTCAAATGCATCAGAATGATCCAGCTTCCTACCGTCATCGACAAGAATACCCGCGGGGAGCCTCTTGCTGTTTCAGAGGTAGAGATTAGGATGCGCGCGAAAAAGACATTAGAACTTTCCAGAGTAAGGTTACGAAATGGGAGCAGCTAATAAGCGTATGCTCAATTCCTCATCACAGATTTGCATGGTTACAAGTGAGGAGAAGAATAATAACGAGAACAAGACAAGGACAAGTCTCGAACGACAGATACATTGGAGAAAAAATAAGTGTCATACCAGCATTTAAATAAGCAGAATAGAAACCTCTCTTGAGAATTCATCGAAGGCAAATCCTGACCCGTACAGCCAAGTGCCAATGTAGATCTCATCAAAAATTTCAAATGGCTTTGAAATTTCTAAAAGAGCGAGGCGCACCATGGCGCCAAGGGAGCCCAGATTCTCACCTGTCAACCCTCTCCTAATCGAATTTCACTAAAGCCAAAAAATATCTAGACAGAGCACGGTCAAAAGAGCTACAAATGCACCAGCAATGTCAAAAAACCAGAAAACCCCTGCCGAGCCAATTCTCACCCAGACTAGCGAAAGCTCCAAAACACTTCGAATTCTCGAAATATCTTCATCACCCGCAGCGATCACCTACCGACGACCACTCGGCCCAATCTCAATCTAAATCTCTCACAGCTACCAAAATTCAGGAAGAGTTACGCCTCCTCATTCGCTTTTCTCCAATAACTCCACCTCAACCCACATACCATCACCACCTTCCAAGAATCCCCGTCAATCCCACGAAAATAATTTCCTGGGAACCCCGACCCATCTCCACCCTTAAGCTCTCTCTCACTCCATCCCCGTCAATCCTCAGATCTCAACCTCGCAACAAAAACTCTCTCCAAATTCGGAAACGAATCTATAAAAAAAGACAAACACCCACAAACATCAGAAACCACCTCACAGCGTGTAAAACTCGAACGCACCAACGAGGGGCCGATCAGGTGCGTGGAATGAATGTGGGAATAATGAGCTACAGAGATGGAAATGCCAATCATGGCATTGCTGAGGAGGAATAGTAAGTGAAGAAGAGGGAGAGGCAGTAGAGCGGGAGGCGCCGGCGCGGCCTTCCGTCACGCACAAAGGCTGTAACAACATTTGAAATTCATGTGCTACGAGTCACGCCCTCAGTGATCTTATCGCTGTAGAATCACGCCTCATCGCACGATCGAAGCCGTCGGGCTCAAAATTTGACGGTTTGTACACAGATTGATCGCAATCCCAGTTGGGTTATGAGGGAGGGGTCAATCGATCGGTCGGTCGGTCGCACTGCAACCCACCATCTGGCAGGTATACGGGCGCTTTCTCGTCGTAGGCGACGACGACCAGCTCCGCTCTATCTCCTCGATAAGCCCCTAAAATTCTCCTTCGCTAGTATAGATATATATACACTTTTAATTTTTAATTTTTTCCTACATTTTTTTTCTATGCTATTTCTGTTTCTACAAATGATGTAAAGGGCGTCCCAAACGAGGAGGGGCGAATCCTTGCTACTGCTCAACTCATGCGGCACATTAATTCCATGACCTGCTCTGCTCCGCCACTAGCAATTTCTATATTTGCTGCTTTGCTCCGACCGGGCCAGCAGGCTCCGCATCATCGCGTTCGTTTGAATTGGCCCTCCATTTGAACCCTGGGGCATGTTTTGAATCGTCGTCGTCGTCGTCGACTTCTTCCTCCTCCTCTCCGACGTCGGGGCGTCGCTGACATCAATAACATCAATAACTACAACAACATCGAAATTTCGAGTCAATAGCGGTTCAGATGGTCGTGGATGTGTCTGTCTCGTCAATTCGGGCCGAGAATTGAAATCGGCGTGGAGGGAGATTCAAACCTACGGCGGCGTACAGGACGAGGCACGGAGCTTTGGATAAAGCGCGGCGAATACCCCCCCCCGTTTCCCTTTCCCTCCCTCGCTCGGAGCATCGCATTTATGGATATAATTAAT